>NW_026728108.1:237500-537500 GCF_030684315.1 Stegostoma tigrinum | reverse complement strand
GGGACATGTGATGCAGTGACTGAGGGACATGGGATGCAGTGACACACGGACATGGGATGCACTGTCACACGGACATGGGATGCAGTGACTGAGAGAATTGGGATGCAATGACTGAGGAAAATGGGATGCAGTGACTGAGTGAAATGGGAAGCACTGACTGAGTGAAATGCGATGCAGTGACTCAGTGAAATGAGATGCCTTGTTTGATGGAAATATGATGCAGTAACTGACGGAAATGAGATGCAGTGACAGAGTGAAATGGGATGCAGTGACTGAGGGACATGGGATGCAGTGACTGAGGGACATGGGATGCAGTGACTGAGGGACATGGGATGCAGTGACTGAGGGACATGGGATGCAGTGACTGAAGGACATGGGATGCAGTGACTGAGGGAAATGGGATGCAGTGACTGAGTGAAATGACATGCAGTGACTGAGTGAAATGAGATGCCCTGTTTGATGGAAATATGATGCAGTAATTGGACGGAAATGAGTTGCAGTGACAGAGTGAAATGGGATGCAGTGACTGAGGGACATGGGATGCAGTGACTGAGGGACATGGGATGCAGTGACTGAGTGAAATGAGATGCAGTGTCTGAGGGACATGTGATGCAGTGACTGAGGGACATGGGATGCAGTGACACACGGACATGGGATGCACTGTCACACGGACATGGGATGCAGTGACTGAGAGAATTGGGATGCAATGACTGAGGGAAATGGGATGCAGTGACCGAGTGAAATGAGATGCTGTGACTGAGGGACATGTGATGCAGTGACTGAGGGACATGGGATGCAGTGACACACGGACATGGGATGCACTGTCACAGGGACATGGGATGCAGTGACTGAGAGAATTGGTATGCAATGACTGAGGGAAATGGGATGCAGTGACCGAGTGAAATGAGATGCTGTGACTGAGGGAAATGGGATGCAGTGACTGCGTGAAATGGGATGCAGTGAATTAGTGAAATGAGATGTAGTGACTGATGGAAATGTGATGCAGTTACTGTGGGACATGGGATGCAGTGACTGAGTGAATAGTGATGCAGTACCCGAGCGGGCTTGGGGTGCAGTGACTGAGGGAAATGGGATACAGTGCCTGAGTGCAATGTGATGCAGTAATTGAGGGAAATAGGATGCAGTGACTGAGGTACTGGGAAGGAGTGACTGAGGGAAATGGGATGCAGTGACTGAGGGAAATGGGATGCAACCACTGAGTGAAATGCGATGCAGAGATTGAGGGAAAGGAGATGCTGTCACGATGGGAAATGTGGATGCAGTGAGTGTGGGAAATTGAATGCAGCGTCTGTGAGATACGGGAAACAGTGACTGATCGAAATTGGACGCAGCGACTGTGGGGAAGGAGATGCAGTCATTGAGTGAAATGGGATGCAGTGACTGAGTAAAATACGATGCAGTGACTGAGTGAAATGTGATGCAGTGACTGCTTGAAGTGGGATGCTGTGACTGTGGCGAAGGAGATGCAGTGACTGAGTGAAATGGGATGCAGTGACTGAGTTAAATGGGATGCAGTGACTGAGGGAAAAGGGATGCAGTGACAGAGTGACATGAGCTGCAGTATCTGATGGAAATGTGATGCAGAACCTGAGGGAAATGGGATTCAGTGACTGAGGTAACAGGAAGGAGTGACTGAGTTCATCGGGGTGCAATGCCCGAGCGGACTCGGGGTGCAGTGAGTGACGGAAATGGGATACAGTGCCTGAGCGAAATGGGACGCACTGACTGAGTGAAATGGGATGCAGTGACTGAGGGACATGGGATGCATTGACTGAGGGAAATGGGATGCAAT
Source organism: Stegostoma tigrinum (assembly GCF_030684315.1). Lineage (NCBI taxonomy): Eukaryota > Metazoa > Chordata > Chondrichthyes > Orectolobiformes > Stegostomatidae > Stegostoma > Stegostoma tigrinum. Next base: position 535,687 of record NW_026728108.1, on the reverse strand, counting down.
GACTGTGGGAAATGGGATGCAGTGACTGAGTGAAATGAGATGCAGTGACTGAGGGAAAGGAGTCGCTGTGATTCTGGGAAATGGGATGCAGTGAGTGTCGGAAATTGAATGCAGCGCCTGTGAGATACGGGAAACTGTGACTGATGCAAATGGGATGCAGTGACTATGGTGAAGGAGATCCAGTGACTGAGTGAAATGGGATGCAGTGACTGAGTAAAATGTGATGCAGTGACTGAGTGAAATGGGATGCAGTGACTGAGGGAAATGGGATGCAGTGACCGAGTGAAATGAGATGCAGTGACTGAGGGAAATGGGATGCAGTGACTTAAGGAAAGGAAATGCAGTGTCTGTGGGAAATGGGATGCTGCGACTGAGGGAAATGGGATGGAGTGACTGACGGAAATGGGATGCAGTGACTGAGCGAAATGGGTTGCAGTGACTGAGTGAAATGGGATGCACTGACTGAGGGAAATGGGATGCACTGACTGAGTGAAATGAGATGCATTGTTTGATGGAAATATGATGCAGTAACTGACGGAAATGAGATGCAGTGACTGAGGGAAATGGGATGCTGTGACTGAGGGAAATGGGATGCAGTGACCAAGTGAAATGAGATGCAGTGACTGAGCGAAATCGGATGCAGTATTTGTGGGAAGTAGGATGCAATCACTGATTGAAGTGAGATGCAGAGTCTGAGGGAAGGGAGATGCTGTGTCTATGGGAAATGGGATACAGTGAGTGTCGGAAATTGAATGCAGCGCCTGTGAGATACGGGAACCAGTGACGAATGGAAATGGGATGCAGTGACTGAGGGAAATGGGATGCAGTGTCTGAGTGAGATGGGATGCAGTGTCTGAGTGAGATGGGATGCAGTGTCTGATTGAAATGGGATGCAGTTAATGAGTGAAATGAGATGCAGTGACTGATGGAAATTGGATGCAGTTACTGTGGGACATGGGATTCAGTGACTGAGGTCCTGGGAAGGAGTGACCGAGTTAATAGGGATGCAGTGCCCGAGCCGGCTTGGAGTACAGTGACTGAGGGAAATGGGATACAGTGGCTGAGAGAAATGGGATGCAGTGGCTGAGTGAAATGGGATGCAGTAACTGGTGGAAATGGGAAGCACTGACTGAGTGAAATGCGATGCAGTGACTCAGTGAAATGAGATGCCTTGTTTGATGTAAATATGATGCAGTAACTGACGGAAATGAGATGCAGTGACAGAGTGAAAAGCGATGCAGTGACTGAGTGAAATGGGATGCAGTGACTGAAGGACATGGGATGCAGTGACTGAAGGACATGGGATGCAGTGACTGAGGGACATGGGATGCAGTGACTCAGGGACATGTGATGCAGTGACTGAGGGACATGGGATGCATTGACACACGGACATGGGATGCACTGTCACACGGACATGGGATGCAGTGACTGAGAGAATTGGGATGCAATGACTGAGGGAAATGGGATACAGTGACCGAGTGAAATGAGATGCTGTGACTGAGGGAAATGGGATGCAGTGACTGCGTGAAATGGGATGCAGTGAATTAGTGAAATGAGATGTAGTGACTGATGGAAATCTGATGCAGTTATTGTGGGACATGGGATGCAGTGACTGAGTGAATAGTGATGCAGTGCCCGAGCGGGCTTGGGGTGCAGTGACTGAGGGAAATGGGATACAGTGCCTGAGTGCAATGGGATGCAGTGACTGACGGAAATGGGATGCAGTGACTGAGGGAAATGGGATGCAATCATGGAGTGAAATGCGATGCTGAGACTGAGGGAAAGGAGATGCTGTCACGATGGGAAATGGGATGCAGTGAGTGTGGGAAATTGAATGCAGCGTCTGTGAGATACGGGGAACAGTGGGAGATGAAAATGGGATGCAGTGACTATGGTGAAGGAGATGCAGTGACTGAGTGAAATGGGATACAGTGACTGTGTGAAATGTGATGCAGTGACTGAGTGAAATGGGATGCAGTGACTAAGTGAAATGGGAAGCACTGACAGAGTGAAATGCGATGCAGTGACTGAGTGAAATGAGATGCCTTGTTTGATGGAAATATGATGCAGTAACTGATGGAAATGAGATGCAGTGACAGAGTGAAAAGCGATGCAGTGACTGAGTGAAATGGGATGCAGTGACTGAGTTAATAGGGATACAGTGCCCGAGCCGGCTTGGAGTACAGTGACTGAGGGAAATGGGATACAGTGGCTGAGAGAAATGGGATGCACTGTCTTAGTGAAATGGGATGCAGTGGCTGAGTGAAATGGGATGCAGTAACTGGTGGAAATGGGATGCAGTGACTGATCGAAATGGGATGCGGTGACTGAGGTGAGGGAGATGCAGTGATGGAGTGAATTGGGATGCAGTGACTGAGTGAAATTGATGCAGTGACTGAGTGAAATGTGATGCAGTGACTGAGTGAAATGGGATGCAGTGACTGAGTGTAATGGGATGCAGTGACTGAGTGCAATGGGATGCAGTGACTGCGTGAAATGGGATGCAGTGACTGCGTGAAATGGGACGCAGTGACTCAGTGAAATGTGATTCACTCACTGAGTGAAAGGTGATTCCGTCACTGAGTGAAATATGATGCACTCACTGAGTGTACTGTGATTCAGTCACTGAGTGAACTGTGATTCAGTCACTGTGTGAACTGTGAAGCAGTGGCTGAGTGAAATGGGATGCAGTGGCTGAGTGAAATGGGATGCAGTGACTGAGTGAAATGAGATGCAGTGACTGAGTGAAATGAGATGCAGTGACTGACTGAAATGCGATGCAGTGACTGAGGTATTGGGAAGGAGTGACTGAGTTAATAGGGATGCAGTGCCCAAGCGGGCTTGGGGTGCAGTGACTGAGTGAAATGCGATGCAGTGACTGAGTGAAATGCGATGCAGTGAATGAGTGAAATGAGATGCACTGACTGATGGAAATTGGATGCAGTGACAGAGCGACATGAGCTGCAGTGACTGAGTGAAATGGGATGCAGTGACTTAAGGAAAGGAAATGCAGTGTCTGTGGGAAATGGAATGCTGCGACTGAGGGAAATGGGATGGAGTGACTGACGGAAATGGGATGCAGTGACTGAGCGAAATGGGTGGCAGTGACGAGTGAAATGGGTTGCAGTGACTGAGTTTAATGGGATGCACTGACAGAGGGAAGTGCGATGCAGTGACTGAGGAAAATGGGATGCAGTGACTGAGGGAAATGGGATGCAGTGACTGAGTGAAATGAGATGCAGTGACTGAGCGAAATGGGATGCACTATTTTTGGTAAGTAGGATGCAATCACTGATTGAAATGAGATGCAGAGACTGAGGGAAAGGAGATGCTGTGACGATGGGAAATGGGATGCAGTGAGTGTGGGAAATTGAATGCAGCGTCTGTGAGATAAGGGAAACAGTGAGTGATGGAAATGGGATGCAGTGACTATGGTGAAGGAGATGAAGTGATTGAGTGAAATGGGATGCAGTGACTGAGTAAAATACAATGCAGTGACTGAGTGAAATGTGATGCAGTGACTGCGTGAAATGTGATGCAGTGACTGTGGTGAAGGAGATGCAGTGACTGAGGGAAATGGGATGCAGTGAGTGTGGGAAATTGAATGCAGCGTCTGTGAGATAAGGGAAACAGTGACTGATGGAAATGGGATGCAGTGACTATGGTGAAGGAGATGAAGTGATTGAGTGAAATGGGATGCAGTGACTGAGTAAAATACAATGCAGTGACTGAGTGAAATGTGATGCAGTGACTGCGTGAAATGTGATGCAGTGACTGTGGTGAAGGAGATGCAGTGACTGAGGGAAATGGGATGCACTGTGTGTGGGAAATTGAATGCATCGTGTGTGAGATACGGGAAACAGTGACTGATGGAAATCGGATGCAGTAACTGTGTTGAAGGAGATGCAGTGACTGAGTGAAATGGGATGCAGTGACTGCGTGAAATGCGATGCAGTGACTGAGTGAAATGTGATTCAGTCACTGAGTGAATTGGGATGCAGTCACTGAGTGAAATGGGATGCGTCACTGAGTGAAATGGGATGCAGTGACTGATGGAAATTGGATGCAGTGACAGAGTGACATGAGGTGCACTGACTGAGTGAAATGAGATGCAGTGCCTGATTGAAATGTGATGCAGTGACTGAGGGAAATGGGATGCAGTGACTGAGGTACTGGGAAGGAGTGACTGAGTGAAATGCGATGCAGTGACTGAGTGAAATGAGATGCACTGACTGATGGAAATTGGATGCAGTGACAGAGCGACATGAGCTGCAGTGACTGAGTGAAATGAGAAGCTTAGAATGCACTGTCTGTGAGATACGAAAACAGTGACTGATGGAAATGGGATGCAGTTACTGTGGGACATGGGATGCAGTGACTGAGTGAATAGTGATGCAGTGCCCGAGCGGGCTTGGGGTGCAGTGACTGAGGGAAATGGGATACAGTGCCTGAGTGCAATGTGATGCAGTAATTGAGGGAAATAGGATGCAGTGACTGAGGTACTGGGAAGGAGTGACTGATGGAAATGGGATGCAGTGACTGACGGAAATGGGATGCAGTGACTAAGTGAAATGGGAAGCACTGACAGAGTGAAATGCGATGCAGTGACTGAGAGAAATGAGATGCCTTGTTTGATGGAAATATGATGCAGTAACTGACGGAAATGAGATGCGGTGACAGAGTGAAAAGCGATGCAGTGACTGAGTTAATAGGGATGCAGTGACCGAGCTGGCTTGGAGTACAGTGACTGAGAGAAATGGGATACAGTGGCTGAGAGAAATGGGATGCACTGTCTTAGTGAAATGGGATGCAGTGGCTGAGTGAAATGGGATGCAGTAACTGGTGGAAATGGGATGCAGTGACTGATCGAAATGGGATGCGGTGACTGAGGTGAGGGAGATGCAGTGATGGAGTGAATTGGGATGCAGTGACTGAGTGAAATGTGATGCAGTGACTGAGTGAAATGTGATGCAGTGACCGAGTGTAATGGGATGCAGTGACTGAGTGTAATGGGATGCAGTGACTGAGTGTAATGGGATGCAGTGACTGAGTGCAATTGGATGCAGTGACTGCGTGAAATGGGATGCAGTGACTGCGTGAAATGGGACGCAGTGACTCAGTGAAATGTGATTCACTCACTGAGTGAAAGGTGATTCCGTCACTGAGTGAAATATGATGCACTCACTGAGTGTACTGTGATTCAGTCACTGTGTGAACTGTGATTCAGTCCCTGTGTGAACTGTGATGCAGTCACTGAGTGAAATGGGATGCAGTGGCTGAGTGAAATGGGATGCAGTGACTGAGTGAAATGAGATGCAGTGACTGAGTGAAATGCGATGCAGTGACTGAGTGAAATGCGATGCAGTGAATGAGTGAAATGAGATGCACTGACTGATGGAAATTGGATGCAGTGACAGAGCGACATGAGCTGCAGTGACTGAGTGAAATGGGATGCAGTGACTTAAGGAAAGGAAATGCAGTGTCTGTGGGAAATGGAATGCTGCGACTGAGGGAAATGGGATGGAGTGACTGACGGAAATGGGATGCAGTGACTGAGCGAAATGGGTGGCAGTGACGAGTGAAATGGGTTGCAGTGACTGAGTTTAATGGGATGCACTGACTGAGGGAAGTGCGATGCAGTGACTGAGGAAAATGGGATGCAGTGACTGAGGGAAATGGGATGCAGTGAATGAGGGACATGGGATGCAGTGACACATGGACATGGGATGCAGTGACCTGAGGGAATTGGGATGCCGTGACTGAGTGAAATGAGATGCATTGTTTGATGGAAATATGATGCAGTAACTGACGGAAATGAGATGCAGTGACTGACGGAAATGGGATGCAGTGACTAAGGGAAATGGGATGCAGTGACCGAGTGAAATGAGATGCAGTGACTGAGCAAAATGGGAGGCACTATTTTTGGGAAGGAGGATGCAATCACTGATTGAAATGAGATGCAGAGACTGTGGGAAAGGAGATGCTGTGACGGTGGGAAATGGGATGCAGTGACTCAGTGAAATGTGATTCAGTCACTGAGTGAAATGTGATTCCGTCACTGAGTGAAATATGATGCACTCACTGAGTGTACTGTGATTCAGTCACTGAGTGTACTGTGATTCAGTCACTGAGTGAACTGTGATGCAGTCACTGAGTGAACTGTGATGCAGTCACTGAGTGAAATGGGATGCAGTGGCTGAGGGAAATGTGATGCAGTGACTGAGTGAAATGGGATGCAGTATTTGTGGGAAGAAGGATGCAATCACTGAGTGAAATGAGATGATGAGACTGAGGGCATGGAGATGGTGTGACTATGGGAAATGGGATGCACTGAGTGTGGGAAATTGAATGCAGCGTGTGTGAGATACGGGAAACAGTGACTGATGGAAATGGGATGCAGTAACTGTGTTGAAGGAGATGCAGTGACTGAGTGAAATGGGATGCAGTGACTGAGTGAAATGGGATGCAGTGACTGCGTGAAATGCGATGCAGTCACTGAGTGAAATGTGATTCAGTCACTGAGTGAAATGTGATTCAGTCACTGAGTGAATTGGGATGCATCACTGAGTGAAATGGGATGCAGTGACTGATGGAAATTGGATGCAGTGACAGAGTGACATGAGGTGCAGTGACTGATTGAAATGTGATGCAGTGACTGAGGGAAATGGGATGCAGTGACTGTGGTACTGGGAAGGAGTGACTGAGTGAAATGCGATGCAGTGACTGAGTGAAATGAGATGCACTGACTGATGGAAATTGGACGCAGTGACAGAGCGACATGAGCTGCAGTGACTGAGTGAAATGAGAAGCTTAGAATGCACTGTCTGTGAGATACGAAAACAGTGACTGATGGAAATGGGATGCACTGACTGTGGTGAAGGGGATGCAGTGACTGAGTGAAATGGGATACAGCGACTGAGTGAAATGTGATGCAGTGACTGCGTGAAATGCGACACAGTGACTGCGTGAAATGCGATGCAGTGACTGCGTGAAATGGGATGCAGTGACGACGTGAAATGGGACGCAGTGACTGTGATTTAGTCACTGAGTGAAATGTGATTCCGTCACTGAGTGAAATATGATGCACTCACTGAGTGTACTGTGATTCATTCACTGAGTGAACTGTGATGCAGTTACTGAGTGAAATGGGATTCAGTGGCTGAATGAAATGTGATTCAGTCACTGAGTGAATTGGGATGCATCACTGAGTGAAATGGGATGCAGTGACTGCGTGAAATGGGCTGCAGTGACTGAGAGAAATGGGCTGCAGTCACTGAGTGAAATCTGTTGCTGTCTCTGAGTGAAATGTGATGCATCACTGAGTTGAATGGGATGCAGGGACTGAGTGAAATGAGATGCACTGACTGAGGGAAAAGGGATTCAGTATTTTTGGGAAGTAGGATGCAATCACTGAGTGAAATGCGATGCAGAGATTGAGGGAAAGGAGATGCTGTGACTATGGGAAATGGTATGCAGTGAGTGTGGGAAATTGAAAGCAGCGTCTATGAGATACGGGGAACAGTGAGTGATGAAAATGGGATGCAGTGACTGTGGTGAAGGAGATGCAGTGATTGAGTGAAATGGGATGCAGTGACTGAGTGAAATGGGATGCAGTGTCTGCGTGAAATGCGGTGCAGTGACTGCGTGAAATGCGGTACAGTGACTGCGTGAAATGGGATGCATCACTGAGTGAAATGGGATGCAGTGACAGATGGAAATGGGATGCAGTGACTGAGTGAAATGGGATGAAGTGACTGTGTGAAATGGGATGAAGTGACTGAGTGAAATGTGATGCAGTGATTGAGTGAAATGCGATGCAGTGAATGAGTGAAATGAGATGCACTGACTGATGGAAATTGGATGCAGTGACAGAGTGACATGAGCTGCAGTGACTGAGTGAAATGAGATGCATTGTTTGATGGAAGTATGATGCAGTAACTGACGGAAATGAGATGCAGTGACTGAGGGAAATGGGATGCAGTGACTTAGGGAAATGGGATGCAGTGACCGAGTGAAATGAGATGCAGTGACTCAGCGAAATGGGATGCAGTGACTCAGTGAAATGTGATTCAGTCACTGAGTGAAATGTGATTCCGTCACTGAGTGAAATATGATGCACTCACTGAGTGTACTGTGATTCAGTCACTGAGTGAACTGTGATGCAGTCACTGAGTGAACTGTGATGCAGTCACTGAGTGAAATGGGATGCAGTGGCTGAGGGAAATGTGATGCAGTGACTGAGTGAAATGGGATGCAGTATTTGTGGGAAGAAGGATGCAATCACTGAGTGAAATGAGATGATGAGACTGAGGGCAAGGAAATGGTGTGACTATGGGAAATGGGATGCACTGAGTGTGGGAAATTGAATGCAGCGTGTGTGAGATACGGGAAACAGTGACTGATGGAAATGGGATGCAGTAACTGTGTTGAAGGAGATGCAGTGACTGAGTGAAATGGGATGCAGTGACTGCGTGAAATGCGATGCAGTCTCTGAGTGAAATGGGATGCAGTCTCTGAGTGAAATGGGATGCAGTCTCTGAGCGAAATGTGTTGCAGTCACTGAGTGAAATGGGATGCAGTCTCTGAGCGAAATGTGTTGCAGTCACTGACTGAAATTGGACGCATCACTGAGTGAAATGGGACGCAGTGACTGAGGGAAATGGTATGCAGTGACTGAGTGAAATGGGACGCAGTGACCTGACGGAAATGCGATGCAGTGACTGAGTGAAATGAGATGCCTTGTTTGATGGAAATATGATGCAGTAACTGACGAAAATGAGATGCAGTGACAGAGTGAAATGGGATGCAGTGACTGAGGGACATGGGATGCAGTGACTGAGGGACATGGGATGCAGTGACTGAGGGACATGGGATGCAGTGACTGAGGGAAATGGGATGCAGTGACTGAGGGAAATGAGATGCAGTGTCTGAGGGACATGTGATGCAGTGACTGAGGGACATGGGATGCAGTGACACACGGACATGGGATGCACTGTCACACGGACATGGGATGCAGTGACTGAGAGAATTGGGATGCAATGACTGAGGGAAATGGGATGCAGTGACCGAGTGAAATGAGATGCTGTGACTGAGGGAAATGGGATGCAGTGACTGCGTGAAATGGGATGCAGTGAATTAGTGAAATGAGATGTAGTGAATTAGTGAATTGAGATGTAGTGACTGATGGAAATGTGATGCAGTTACTGTGGGACATGGGATGCAGTGACTGAGTGAATAGTGATGCAGTGCCCGAGCGGGCTTGGGGTGCAGTGACTGAGGGAAATGGGATACAGTGCGTGAGTGCAATGTGATGCAGTAATTGAGGGAAATAGGATGCAGTGACTGAGATACTGGGAAGGAGTGACTGAGGGAAATGGGATGCAGTGACTGATGGAAATGGGATGCAGTGACTAAGTGAAATGGGAAGCACTGACAGAGTGAAATGCGATGCAGTGATTGAGTGAAATGAGATGCCTTGTTTGATGGAAATATGATGCAGCAACTGTCGGAAATGAGATGCAGTGACAGAGTGAAAAGCGATGCAGTGACTGAGTGAAATGGGATGCAGTGACTGAGTTAATAGGGATGCAGTGCCCGAGCAGGCTTGGAGTACAGTGACTGACTGAAATGGGATACAGTGGCTGAGAGAAATGGGATGCACTGTCTTAGTGAAATGGGATGCAGTGACTGAGTGAAATGGGATGCAGTGAATGAGGGACATGGGATGCAGTGACACATGGACATGGGATGCAGTGACCTGAGGGAATTTGGATGCAGTGACTGAGTGAAATGAGATGCATTGTTTGATGGAAATATGATGCAGTAACTGACGGAAATGAGATGCAGTGACTGAGGGAAATGGGATGCAGTGACTAAGGGAAATGGGATGCAGTGACCGAGTGAAATGAGATGCAGTGACTGAGCAAAATGGGATGCGCTATTTTTGGGAAGGAGGATGCAATCACTGATTGAAATGAGATGCAGAGACTGTGGGAAAGGAGATGCTGTGACGGTGGGAAATGGGATGCAGTGACTCAGTGAAATGTGATTCAGTCACTGAGTGAACTGTGATGCAGTCACTGAGTGAACTGTGATGCAGTCACTGAGTGAAATGGGATGCAGTGGCTGAGGGAAATGTGATGCAGTGACTGAGTGAAATGGGATGCTGTATTTGTGGGAAGAAGGATGCAATCACTGAGTGAAATGAGATGATGAGACTGAGGGCAAGGAGATGGTGTGACTATGGGAAATGGGATGCACTGAGTGTGGGAAATTGAATGCAGCGTGTGTGAGATACGGGAAACAGTGACTGATGGAAATGGGATGCAGCAACTGTGTTGAAGGAGATGCAGTGACTGAGTGAAATGGGATGCAGTGACTGCGTGAAATGCGATGCAGTCTCTGAGTTAAATGGGATGCAGTCTCTGAGTGAAATGGGATGCAGTCTCTGAGCGAAATGTGTTGCAGTCACTGACTGAAATTGGACGCATCACTGAGTGAAATGGGACGCAGTGACTGAGGGAAATGGGATGCAGTGACTGAGTGAAATGGGACGCAGTGACCTGAGGGAAATGCGATGCAGTGACTGAGTGAAATGAGATGCCTTGTTTGATGGAAATATGATGCAGTAACTGACGAAAATGAGATGCAGTGACAGAGTGAAATGGGATGCAGTGACTGAGGGACATGGGATGCAGTGACTGAGGGACATGGGATGCAGTGACTGAGGGACATGGGATGCAGTGACTGAGGGAAATGGGATGCAGTGACTGAGGGAAATGAGATGCAGTGTCTGAGGGACATGTGATGCAGTGACTGAGGGACATGGGATGCAGTGACACACGGACATGGGATGCACTGTCACACGGACATGGGATGCAGTGACTGAGAGAATTGGGATGCAATGACTGAGGGAAATGGGATGCAGTGACCGAGTGAAATGAGATGCTGTGACTGAGGGAAATGGGATGCAGTGACTGCGTGAAATGGGATGCAGTGAATTAGTGAAATGAGATGTAGTGAATTAGTGAAATGAGATGTAGTGACTGATGGAAATGTGCTGCAGTTACTGTGGGACATGGGATGCAGTGCCCGAGCGGGCTTGGGGTGCAGTGACTGAGGGAAATGTGATACAGTGCCTGAGTGCAATGTGATGCAGTAATTGAGGGAAATAGGATGCAGTGACTGAGGTACTGGGAAGGAGTGACTGAGGGAAATGGGATGCAGTGACTGACGGAAATGGGATGCAGTGACTAAGTGAAATGGGAAGCACTGACAGAGTGAAATGCGATGCAGTGACTGCGTGAAATGAGATGCCTTGTTTGATGGAAATATGATGCAGTAACTGACGGAAATGAGATGCAGTGACAGAGTGAAATGGGATGCAGTGACTGAGTGAAATGGGATGCAGTGACTGAGTTAATAGGGATGCAGAGCCCGAGCCGGCTTGGAGTACAGTGACTGAGGGAAATGGGATACAGTGGCTGAGAGAAATGGGATGCACTGTCTGAGTGAAATGGGATGCAGTGGCTGAGTGAAATGGGATGCAGTAACTGGTGGAAATGGGATGCAGTGACTGATCGAAATGGGATGCGGTGACTGAGGTGAGGGAGATGCTGTGATGGAGTGAATTGGGATGCAGTGACTGAGTGAAATGTGATGCAGTGACTGAGTGTAATGGGATGCAGTGACTGAGTGCAATGGGATGCAGTGACTGAGTGCAATGGGATGCAGTGACTGAGTGCAATGGGATGCAGTGACTGAGTGCAATGGGATGCAGTGACTGCGTGAAATGGGACGCAGTGACTCAGTGAAATGTGATTCACTCACTTTGTGAAAGGTGATTCCGTCACTGAGTGAAATATGATGCACTCACTGAGTGTACTGTGATTCAGTCACTGTGTGAACTGTGATTCAGTCACTGTGTGAACTGTGATGCAGTGACTGAGTGAAATGGGATGCAGTGACTGAGTGAAATGGGATGCAGTGACTGAGTGAAATGAGATGCAGTGACTGAGTGAAATGAGATGCAGTGACTGACTGAAATGCGATGCAGTGACTGAGGTACTGGGAAGGAGTGACTGAGTTAACAGGGATGCAGTGCCCGAGCGGGCTTGGGGTGCAGTGACTGAGTGAAATGGGATGCAGTGACTTAAGGGAAGGAAATGCAGTGTCTGTGGGAAATGGAATGCTGCGACTGAGGGAAATGAGATGGAGTGACTGACGGAAATGGGATGCAGTGACTGAGCGAAATGGGTGGCAGTGACGAGTGAAATGGGTTGCAGTGACTGAGTGAAATGGGATGCACTGACTGAGGGAAGTGCGATGCAGTGACTGAGGAAAATGGGATGCAGTGACTGAGGGAAATGGGATTCAGTGACTGAGTGAAATGAGATGCAGTGACTGAGGGAAATGGGATTCAGTGACTGATTGAAATGAGATGCAGAGACTGAGGGAAAGGAGATGCTGTGACGATGGGAAATGGGATGCAGTGAGTGTGGGAAATTGAATGCAGCGTCTGTGAGATAAGGGAAACAGTGAGTGATGGAAATGGGATGCAGTGACTATGGTGAAGGAGATGCAGTGATTGAGTGAATTGGGATGCAGTGACTGAGTAAAATACAATGACTGAGTGAAATGTGATGCAGTGACTGCGTGAAATGGGATGCAGTCTCTGAGTGAAATGTGATGCAGTGACTGACTGAAATGGGATGCAGTCTCTGAGTGAAATGGGATGCAGTCTCTGAGTGAAATGGGATGCAGTCTCTGAGCGAAATGTGTTGCAGTCACTGAGTGAAATGGGATGCAGTCTCTGAGCGAAATGTGTTGCAGTCACTGACTGAAATTGGACGCATCACTGAGTGAAATGGGACGCAGTGACTGAGGGAAATGGGATGCAGTGACTGAGTGAAATGGGAAGCACTGACTGAGTGAAATGCGATGCAGTGACTCAGTGAAATGAGATGCCTTGTTTGATGGAAATATGATGCAGTAACTGACGGAAATGAGATGCAGTGACAGAGTGAAATGGGATGCAGTGACTGAGGGACATGGGATGCAGTGACTGAGGGACATGGGATGCAGTGACTGAGGGACATGGGATGCAGTGACTGAGGGAAATGGGATGCAGTGACTGAGGGACATGTGATGCAGTGACTGAGGGACATGTGATGCAGTGACTGAGGGACATGGGATGCAGTGACACACGGACATGGGATGCACTGTCACACAGACATGGGATGCAGTGTCATAGAGAATTGGGATGCAATGACTGAGGGAAATGGGATGCAGTGACCGAGTGAAATGAGATGCTGTGACTGAGGGAAATGGGATGCAGTGACTGCGTGAAATGGGATGCAGTGAATTAGTGAAATGAGATGTAGTGAATTAGTGAAATGAGATGCAGTGACTGATGGAAATGTGATGCAGTTACTGTGGGACATGGGATGCAGTGACTGAGTGAATAGTGATGCAGTGCCCGAGCGGGCTTGGGGTGCAGTGACTGAGGGAAATGGGATACAGTGCCTGAGTGCAATGTGATGCAGTAATTGAGGGAAATAGGATGCAGTGACTGAGGTACTGGGAAGGAGTGACTGAGGGAAATGGGATGCAGTGACTGACGGAAATGGGATTCAGTGACTAAGTGAAATGGGAAGCACTGACAGAGTGAAATGCGATGCAGTGACTGCGTGAAATGAGATGCCTTGTTTGATGGAAATATGATGCAGTAACTGACGGAAATGGGATGCAGTGACTGAGTGAAATGGGATGCAGTGACTGAGTTAATAGGGATGCAGTGCCCGAGCCGGCTTGGGGTACAGTGACTGAGGGAAATGGGATACAGTGGCTGAGAGAAATGGGATGCACTGTCTTAGTGAAATGGGATGCAGTGGCTGAGTGAAATGGGATGCAGTAACTGGTGGAAATGGGATGCAGTGACTGATCGAAATGGGATGCGGTGACAGAGGTGAGGGAGATGCAGTGATGGAGTGAATTGGGATGCAGTGACTGAGTGAAATGTGATGCAGTGACTGAGTGAAATGTGATGCAGTGACTGTATGTAATGGGATGCAGTGACTGAGTGCAATGGGATGCAGTGACTGAGTGCAATGGGATGCAGTGACTGAGTGCAATGGGATGCAGTGACTGCGTGAAATGGGATGCAGTGACTGCGTGAAATGGGATGCAGTGACTGCGTGAAATGGGATGCAGTGACTGCGTGAAATGGGACGCAGTGACTCAGTGAAATGTGTATCACTCACTGAGTGAAAGGTGATTCCGTCACTGAGTGAAATATGATGCACTCACTGAGTGTACTGTGATTCAGTCACTGAGTGAACTGTGATTCAGTCACTGTGTGAACTGTGATGCAGTCACTGAGTGAAATGGGATGCAGTGGCTGAGTGAAATGGGATGCAGTGACTGAGTGAAATGGGATGCAGTGACTGAGTGAAATGGGATGCAGTGACTGAGTGAAATGAGATGCAGTGACTGAGTGAAATGAGATGCAGTGACTGACTGAAATGCGATGCAGTGACTGAGGTACTGGGAAGGAGTGACTGAGTTAAGAGGGATGCAGTGCCCGAGCGGGCTTGGGGTGCAGTGACTGAGTGAAATGGGATGCAGTGACTTAAGGAAAGGAAATGCAGCATCTGTGGGAAATGGAATGCTGCGACTGAGGGAAATGGGATGGAGTGACTGACGGAAATGGGATGCAGTGACTGAGCGAAATGGGTGGCAGTGACGAGTGAAATGGGTTGCACTGACTGAGGGAAGTGCGATGCAGTGACTGAGGAAAATGGGATGCAGTGACTGAGGGAAATGGGATGCAGTGACTGAGTGAAATGAGATGCAGTGACTGAGCGAAATGGGATGCACTATTTTTGGGAAGTAGGATGCAATCACTGATTGAAATGAGATGCAGAGACTGAGGGAAAGGAGATGCTGTGATGATGGGAAATGGGATGCAGTGAGTGTGGGAAATTGAATGCAGCGTCTGTGAGATAAGGGAAACAGTGAGTGATGGAAATGGGATGCAGTGACTATGGTGAAGGAGATGCAGTGATTGAGTGAATTGGGATGCAGTGACTGAGTAAAATACAATGCAGTGACTGAGTGAAATGTGATGCAGTGACTGCGTGAAATGAGATGCAGTGTCTGAGGGACATGTGATGCAGTGACTGAGGGACATGTGATGCAGTGATTGAGGGACATGGGATGCAGTGACACACGGACATGGGATGCACTGTCATATGGACATGGGATGCAGTGACTGAGAGAATTGGGATGCAATGACTGAGGGAAATGGGATGCAGTGACCGAGTGAAATGAGATGCTGTGACTGAGGGAAATGGGATGCAGTGACTGCGTGAAATGGGATGCAGTGAATTAGTGAAATGAGATGTAGTGAATTAGTGAAATGAGATGTAGTGACTGATGGAAATGTGATGCAGTTACTGTGGGACATGGGATGCAGTGACTGAGTGAATAGTGATGCAGTGCCCGAGCGGGCTTGGGGTGCAGTGACTGAGGGAAATGGGATACAGTGCCTGAGTGCAATGTGATGCAGTAATTGAGGGAAATAGGATGCAGTGACTGAGGTACTGGGAAGGAGTGACTGAGGGAAATGGGATGCAGTGACTGACGGAAATGGGATGCAGTGACTAAGTGAAATGGGAAGCACTGACAGAGTGAAATGCGATGCAGTGACTGCGTGAAATGAGATGCCTTGTTTGATGGAAATATGATGCAGTAACTGACGGAAATGAGATGCAGTGACAGAGTGAAATGGGATGCAGTGACTGAGTGAAATGGGATGCAGTGACTGAGTTAATAGGGATGCAGTGCCCGAGCCGGCTTGGAGTACAGTGACTGAGGGAAATGGGATACAGCGGCTGAGAGAAATGGGATGCACTGTCTTAGTGAAATGGGATGCAGTGGCTGAGTGAAATGGGATGCAGTAACTGGTGGAAATGGGATGCAGTGACTGATCGAAATGGGATGCGGTGACAGAGGTGAGGGAGATGCAGTGATGGAGTGAATTGGGATGCAGTGACTGAGTGAAATGTGATGCAGTGACTGAGTGAAATGTGATGCAGTGACTGAATGTAATGGGATGCAGTGACTGAGTGCAATGGGATGCAGTGACTGAGTGCAATGGGATGCAGTGACTGAGTGCAATGGGATGCAGTGACTGCGTGAAATGGGATGCAGTGACTGCGTGAAATGGGATGCAGTGACTGCGTGAAATGGGATGCAGTGACTGCGTGAAATGGGACGCAGTGACTCAGTGAAATGTGTATCACTCACTGAGTGAAAGGTGATTCCATCACTGAGTGAAATATGATGCACTCACTGAGTGTACTGTGATTCAGTCACTGAGTGAACTGTGATTCAGTCACTGTGTGAACTGTGATGCAGTCACTGTGTGAAATGGGATGCAGTGGCTGAGTGAAATGGGATGCAGTGACTGAGTGAAATGGGATGCAGTGACTGAGTGAAATGGGATGCAGTGACTGAGTGAAATGAGATGCAGTGACTGAGTGAAATGAGATGCAGTGACTGACTGAAATGGGATGCATTGACTGCGTGAAATGGGACGCAGTGACTGAGTGCAATGGGATGCAGTGACTGCGTGAAATGGGATGCAGTGACTGCGTGAAATGGGATGCAGTGACTGCGTGAAATGGGATGCATTGACTGCGTGAAATGGGACGCAGTGACTCAGTGAAATGTGTATCACTCACTGAGTGAAAGGTGATTCCATCACTGAGTGAAATATGATGCACTCACTGAGTGTACTGTGATTCAGTCACTGAGTGAAATGGGATGCAGTGACTGAGTGAAATGGGATGCAGTGACTGAGTGAAATGGGATGCAGTGACTGAGTGAAATGGGATGCAGTGACTGAGTGAAATGAGATGCAGTGACTGAGTGAAATGAGATGCAGTGACTTAAGGAAAGGAAATGCAGCATCTGTGGGAAATGGAATGCTGCGACTGAGGGAAATGGGATGGAGTGACTGAGTGCAATGGGATGCAGTGACTGAATGTAATGGGATGCAGTGACTGAGTGCAATGTGATGCAGTGACTTAAGGAAAGGAAATGCAGCATCTGTGGGAAATGGAATGCTGCGACTGAGGGAAATGGGATGGAGTGACTGAGTGCAATGGGATGCAGTGACTGAATGTAATGGGATGCAGTGACTGAGTGCAATGGGATGCAGTGACTGAGTGCAATGGGATGCAGTGACTGCGTGAAATGGGATGCAGTGACTGCGTGAAATGGGATGCAGTGACTGCGTGAAATGGGATGCAGTGACTGCGTGAAATGGGATGCATTGACTGCGTGAAATGGGACGCAGTGACTCAGTGAAATGTGTATCACTCACTGAGTGAAAGGTGATTCCATCACTGAGTGAAATATGATGCACTCACTGAGTGTACTGTGATTCAGTCACTGAGTGAACTGTGATTCAGTCACTGTGTGAACTGTGATGCAGTCACTGAGTGAAATGGGATGCAGTGGCTGAGTGAAATGGGATGCAGTGGCTGAGTGAAATGGGATGCAGTGGCTGAGTGAAATGGGATGCAGTGACTGAGTGAAATGGGATGCAGTGACTGAGTGAAATGGGATGCAGTGACTGAGTGAAATGGGATGCAGTGACTGAGTGAAATGAGATGCAGTGACTGAGTGAAATGAGATGCAGTGACTGACTGAAATGCGATGCAGTGACTGAGGTACTGGGAAGGAGTGACTGAGTTAATAGGGATGCAGTGCCCGAGCGGGCTTGGGGTGCAGTGACTGAGTGAAATGGGATGCAGTGACTTAAGGAAAGGAAATGCAGCATCTGTGGGAAATGGAATGCTGCGACTGAGGGAAATGGGATGGAGTGACTGACGGAAATGGGATGCAGTGACTGAGCGAAATGGGTGGCAGTGACGAGTGAAATGGGTTGCACTGACTGAGGGAAGTGCGATGCAGTGACTGAGGAAAATGGGATGCAGTGACTGAGGGAAATGGGATGCAGTGACTGAGTGAAATGAGATGCAGTGACTGAGCGAAATGGGATGCACTATTTTTGGGAAGTAGGATGCAATCACTGATTGAAATGAGATGCAGAGACTGAGGGAAAGGAGATGCTGTGATGATGGGAAATGGGATGCAGTGAGTGTGGGAAATTGAATGCAGCGTCTGTGAGATAAGGGAAACAGTGAGTGATGGAAATGGGATGCAGTGACTATGGTGAAGGAGATGCAGTGATTGAGTGAATTGGGATGCAGTGACTGAGTAAAATACAATGCAGTGACTGAGTGAAATGTGATGCAGTGACTGCGTGAAATGAGATGCAGTGTCTGAGGGACATGTGATGCAGTGACTGAGGGACATGTGATGCAGTGATTGAGGGACATGGGATGCAGTGACACACGGACATGGGATGCACTGTCATATGGACATGGGATGCAGTGACTGAGAGAATTGGGATGCAATGACTGAGGGAAATGGGATGCAGTGACCGAGTGAAATGAGATGCTGTGACTGAGGGAAATGGGATGCAGTGACTGCGTGAAATGGGATGCAGTGACTGCGTGAAATGGGATGCAGTGAATTAGTGAAATGAGATGTAGTGAATTAGTGAAATGAGATGTAGTGACTGATGGAAATGTGATGCAGTTACTGTGGGACATGGGATGCAGTGACTGAGTGAATAGTGATGCAGTGCCCGAGCGGGCTTGGGGTGCAGTGACTGAGGGAAATGGGATACAGTGATTGAGCAAAATGGGATGCAGTGACTGAGGGACATGGGATGCAGTGACTGAGTGAAATGGGATGCAGTCTCTGAGTGAAATGGGATGCAGTCTCTGAGTGAAATGGGATGCAGTCTCTGAGCGAAATGTGATGCAGTGACTGAGTGAAATGGGATGCAGTGACTGAGTGAAATGGGATGCAGTAATTGAGGGAAATAGGATGCAGTGACTGAGGTACTGGGAAGGAGTGACTGAGGGAAATGGGATGCAGTGACTGACGGAAATGGGATGCAGTGACTAAGTGAAATGGGATGCAGTGACTGTGGTGAAGGAGATGCACTGACTGAGGGAAATGGGATGCAGTGACTGAGTGAAATGGGATGCAGTGATTGAGCAAAATGGGATGCAGTGACTGAGGGACATGGGATGCAGTGACTGAGTGAAATGGGATGCAGTCTCTGAGTGAAATGGGATGCAGTCTCTGAGTGAAATGGGATGCAGTCTCTGAGCGAAATGTGTTGCAGTCACTGAGTGAAATGTGATGCAGTGACTGAGTGAAATGGGATGCAGTGACTGAGTGAAATGGGATGCAGTGACTGAGTGAAATGGGATGCAGTGACTGAGTGAAATGGGATGCAGTCTCTGAACGAAATGTGTTGCAGTCACTGAGTGAAATTGGACGCATCACTGAGTGAAATGGGATGCAGTGACTGAGGGAAATGGGTTGCAGTGACTGATTGAAAAGGGAAGCACTGACTGAGTGAAATGCGATGCAGTGACTCAGTGAAATGAGATGCCTTGTTTGATGGAAATATGATGCAGTAACTGACGGAAATGAGATGCAGTGACAGAGTGAAATGGGATGCAGTGACTGAGGGACATGGGATGCAGTGACTGAGGGACATGTGATGCAGTGACTGAGGGACATGGGATGCAGTGACACACGGACATGGGATGCACTGCCACACGGACATGGGATGCAGTGACTTTGAGAATTGGGATGCAATGACTGAGGGAAATGGGATGCAGTGACCGAGTGAAATGAGATGCTGTGACCGAGGGAAATGGGATGCAGTGACTGCGTGAAATGGGATGCAGTGAATTAGTGAAATGAGATGTAGTGAATTAGTGAAATGAGATGTAGTGACTGATGGAAATGTGATGCAGTTACTGTGGGACATGGGATGCAGTGACTGAGTGAATAGTGATGCAGTGCCCGAGCGGGCTTGGGGTGCAGTGACTGAGGTAAATGGGATACAGTGCCTGAGTGCAATGTGATGCAGTAATTGAGGGAAATAGGATGCAGTGACTGAGGTACTGGGAAGGAGTGACTGAGGGAAATGGGATGCAGTGACTGACGGAAATGGGATGCAGTGACTAAGTGAAATGGGAAGCACTGACAGAGTGAAATGCGATGCAGTGACTGCGTGAAATGAGATGCCTTGTTTGATGGAAATATGATGCAGTAACTGACGGAAATGAGATCCAGTGACAGAGTGAAATGGGATGCAGTGACTGAGTGAAATGGGATGCAGTGACTGAGTTAATAGGGAGGCAGTGACTGAGGGAAATGGGATGCAGTGACTGAGGGACATGTGATGCAGTGACTGAGGGACATGGGATGCAGTGACACACGGACATGGGATGCACTGTCACACGGACATGGGATGCAGTGACTGAGAGAATTGGGATGCAATGACTGAGGGAAATGGGATGCAGTGACCGAGTGAAATGAGATGCTGTGACTGAGGGAAATGGGATGCAGTGACTGCGTGAAATGGGATGCAGTGAATTAGTGAAATGAGATGTAGTGAATTAGTGAAATGAGATGCAGTGACTGATGGAAATGTGATGCAGTTACTGTGGGACATGGGATGCAGTGACTGAGTGAATAGTGATGCAGTGCCCGAGCGGGCTTGGGGTGCAGTGACTGAGGGAAATGGGATACAGTGCCTGAGTGCAATGTGATGCAGTAATTGAGGGAAATAGGATGCAGTGACTGAGGTACTGGGAAGGAGTGACTGAGGGAAATGGGATGCAGTGACTAAGTGAAATGGGAAGCACTGACAGAGTGAAATGCGATGCAGTGACTGCGTGAAATGAGATGCCTTGTTTGATGGAAATATGATGCAGTAACTGACGGAAATGAGATGCAGTGACAGAGTGAAATGGGATGCAATGACTGAGTGAAATGGGATGCAGTGACTGAGTTAATAGGGATGCCGTGCCCGAGCCGGCTTGGAGTACAGTGACTGTGGGAAATGGGATACAGTGGCTGAGAGAAATGGGATGCACTGTCTTAGTGAAATGGGATGCAGTGGCTGAGTGAAATGGGATGCAGTAACTGGTGGAAATGGGATGCAGTGACTGATCGAAATGGGATGCGGTGACTGAGGTGAGGGAGATGCAGTGATGGAGTGAATTGGGATGCAGTGACTGAGTGAAATGTGATGCAGTGACTGAGTGAAATGTGATGCAGTGACTGAGTGAAATGTGATGCAGTGACTGAGTGAAATGGGATGCAGTGACTGAGTGTAATGGGATGCAGTGACTGAGTGTAATGGGATGCAGTGATTGAGTGCAATGGGATGCAGTGACTGCGTGAAATGGGATGCAGTGACTGCGTGAAATGGGACGCACTGACTCAGTGAAATGTGAATCACTCACTGAGTGAAAGGTGATTCCGTCACTGAGTGAAATATGATGCACTCACTGAGTGTACTGTGATTCAGTCACTGAGTGTAATGAGATGCAGTCAGAGTGAAATGCGATGCAGTGACTGCGTGAAATGAGATGCCTTGTTTGATGGAAATATGATGCAGTAACTGACGGAAATGAGATGCAGTGACAGAGTGAAATGGGATGCAGTGACTGAGTGAAATGGGATGCAGTGACTGAGTTAATAGGGAGGCAGTGACTGAGGGAAATGGGATGCAGTGACTGAGGGACATGTGATGCAGTGACTGAGGGACATGGGATGCAGTGACACACGGACATGGGATGCACTGTCACACGGACATGGGATGCAGTGACTGAGAGAATTGGGATGCAATGACTGAGGGAAATGGGATGCAGTGACCGAGTGAAATGAGATGCTGTGACTGAGGGAAATGGGATGCAGTGACTGCGTGAAATGGGATGCAGTGAATTAGTGAAATGAGATGTAGTGAATTAGTGAAATGAGATGCAGTGACTGATGGAAATGTGATGCAGTTACTGTGGGACATGGGATGCAGTGACTGAGTGAATAGTGATGCAGTGCCCGAGCGGGCTTGGGGTGCAGTGACTGAGGGAAATGGGATACAGTGCCTGAGTGCAATGTGATGCAGTAATTGAGGGAAATAGGATGCAGTGACTGAGGTACTGGGAAGGAGTGACTGAGGGAAATGGGATGCAGTGACTAAGTGAAATGGGAAGCACTGACAGAGTGAAATGCGATGCAGTGACTGCGTGAAATGAGATGCCTTGTTTGATGGAAATATGATGCAGTAACTGACGGAAATGAGATGCAGTGACAGAGTGAAATGGGATGCAATGACTGAGTGAAATGGGATGCAGTGACTGAGTTAATAGGGATGCAGTGCCCGAGCCGGCTTGGAGTACAGTGACTGTGGGAAATGGGATACAGTGGCTGAGAGAAATGGGATGCACTGTCTTAGTGAAATGGGATGCAGTGGCTGAGTGAAATGGGATGCAGTAACTGGTGGAAATGGGATGCAGTGACTGATCGAAATGGGATGCGGTGACTGAGGTGAGGGAGATGCAGTGATGGAGTGAATTGGGATGCAGTGACTGAGTGAAATGTGATGCAGTGACTGAGTGAAATGTGATGCAGTGACTGAGTGAAATGTGATGCAGTGACTGAGTGTAATGGGATGCAGTGACTGAGTGTAATGGGATGCAGTGACTGAGTGTAATGGGATGCAGTGACTGAGTGCAATGGGATGCAGTGACTGCGTGAAATGGGATGCAGTGACTGCGTGAAATGGGACGCACTGACTCAGTGAAATGTGAATCACTCACTGAGTGAAAGGTGATTCCGTCACTGAGTGAAATATGATGCACTCACTGAGTGTACTGTGATTCAGTCACTGAGTGAACTGTGATTCAGTCACTGAGTGTAATGAGATGCAGTCAGAGTGAAATAGGATGCAGTGGCTGAGTGAAATGGGATGCAGTGATTGAGTGAAATGGGATGCAGTGACTGCGTGAAATGCGATGCAGTGACTGAGTGAAATGTGATTCAGTCACTGACTGAATTGGGATGCAGTCACTAAGTGAAATGGGATGCATCACTGAGTGAAATGGGATGCAGTGCCTGATTGAAATGGGATGCAGTGACAGCGTGATATGAGGTGCACTGACTGAGTGAAATGAGATGCAGTGCCTGATTGAAATGTGATGCAGTGAGTGAGGGAAATGGGATGCAGTGACTGAGTGAAATGAGATGCACTGACTGATGGAAATGGGATTCAGTGACAGAGCGACATGAGCTGCAGTGACTGAGTGAAATGAGAAGCTGAGAATGCACTGTCTGTGAGATACGAAAACAGTGACTGATGGAAATGGGATGCAGTGACTGTGGTGAAGGGGATGCAGCGACTGAGTGAAATGGGATGCAGTGACTGACTGAAATGCGATGCAGTGACTGTGTGAAATGGGATGCAGTGACTGATGGAAATGGGATGCAGTGACTGCGTGAAATGTGATGTAGTGGCAGAGTTTAATGGGATGCAGTGACTGAGTGAAAAGGGATGCAGTGACTGCGTGAAATGGGACGCAGTGACTCAGTGAAATGTGATTCCGTCACTGAGTGAAATGTGATTACGTCACTGAGTGAACTGTGATGCAGTCACTGAGTCAAATAGGATACAGTGGCTGAGTGAAATGGGATGCAGTGACTGAGGGACATGGGATGCTGTGACTGAGGGACATGGGATGCTGTGACTTAGGGACATGGGATGCTGTGACTTAGGGACATGGGATGCAGTGACTGAGGGACATGGAATGCAGTGACACACGGACATGGGATGCAGTGACTGGGTGAAATGGGATGCAGTGACTGAGGGAAATGGGATGCAGTGACTGAGGGACATGAGCTGCAGTGACAGAGGTACTGGGAAGGAGTTTCTGAGTTAATAGGGAATCAGTGCCCGAGCGGGCATGGGGTGCAGTGACTGAGGGAAATGGGATACAGTGCCTGACCGAAAAGGGACGCACTGACTGAGTGAAATGGGATGCAGTGACTGAGGGATATGGGATGCAGTGACTGAGGGACCTGGGATGCAGTGACACACGGACATGGGATGCAGTGACACACGGACATGGGATGCAGTGACTGAGGGAATTATTATGCAGTGACTGCGTGAAATGGGATGCAGTGACTGAGTGAAATGCGATGCAGTCACTGAGTGCAATGTGATGCAGTGACTGAGTGAAATGTGATGCAGTGAATGATGGAAATTGGATGCAGTGACAGAGTGACATGAGCTGCAGTGTCTGATGGAAATGTGATGCAGTGTCTGATGGAAATGTGATGCAGTGTCTGATGGAAATGTGATGCAGTGACTGAGGGAAATGGGATGCAGTGACTGATGGAAATGGGATGCAGTGAGTGTGGGAAATTGAATTCATCGTCTGTGAGATACGGGAAACAGTGACTGAAAGAATTTTGATGCAGTGACTGTGGTGAAGGAGATGCAGTGATTGAGTAAATGGGATGCAGTGACTGAGTGAAATGTGATGCAGTGATTGAGTGAAATGTGATGCAGTGACTGAGGGAAATGGGATGCAGTGACTGAGGGAAATGGGATGCAGTGACCGAGTGAAATGAGATGCAGTGACTGAGGGAAATGGGATGCAGTGACCGAGTGAAATGAGATGCAGTGACTGAGCGAAATGGGTTGCAGTATTTTTGGGAAGTAGGATGCAATCACTGATTGAAATGAGATGCAGAGACTGTGGGAAAGGAGATGCTGTGACGGTGGGAAATGGGATGCAGTGACTCAGTGAAATGTGATTCAGTCACTGAGTGAACTGTGATGCAGTCACTGAGTGAACTGTGATGCAGTCACTGAGTGAAATGGGATGCAGTGGCTGAGGGAAATGTGATGCAGTGACTGAGTGAAATGGGATGCTGTATTTGTGGGAAGAAGGATGCAATCACTGAGTGAAATGAGATGATGAGACTGAGGGCAAGGAGATGGTGTGACTATGGGAAATGGGATGCACTGAGTGTGGGAAATTGAATGCAGCGTGTGTGAGATACGGGAAACAGTGACTGATGGAAATGGGATGCAGCAACTGTGTTGAAGGAGATGCAGTGACTGAGTGAAATGGGATGCAGTGACTGCGTGAAATGCGATGCAGTCTCTGAGTTAAATGGGATGCAGTCTCTGAGTGAAATGGGATGCAGTCTCTGAGCGAAATGTGTTGCAGTCACTGACTGAAATTGGACGCATCACTGAGTGAAATGGGACGCAGTGACTGAGGGAAATGGGATGCAGTGACTGAGTGAAATGGGACGCAGTGACCTGAGGGAAATGCGATGCAGTGACTGAGTGAAATGAGATGCCTTGTTTGATGGAAATATGATGCAGTAACTGACGAAAATGAGATGCAGTGACAGAGTGAAATGGGATGCAGTGACTGAGTGAAATGGGATGCAGTGACTGAGTTAATAGGGATGCAGAGCCCGAGCCGGCTTGGAGTACAGTGACTGAGGGAAATGGGATACAGTGGCTGAGAGAAATGGGATGCACTGTCTTAGTGAAATGGGATGCAGTGGCTGAGTGAAATGGGATGCAGTAACTGGTGGAAATGGGATGCAGTGACTGATCGAAATGGGATGCGGTGACTGAGGTGAGGGAGATGCAGTGATGGAGTGAATTGGGATGCAGTGACTGAGTGAAATGTGATGCAGTGACTGAGTGTAATGGGATGCAGTGACTGAGTGTAATGGGATGCAGTGACTGAGTGCAATGGGATGCAGTGACTGAGTGCAATGGGATGCAGTGACTGAGTGCAATGGGATGCAGTGACTGAGTGCAATGGGATGCAGTGACTGCGTGAAATGGGATGCAGTGACTGCGTGAAATGGGATGCAGTGACTGCGTGAAATGGGACGCAGTGACTCAGTGAAATGTGATTCACTCACTTTGTGAAAGGTGATTCCGTCACTGAGTGAAATATGATGCACTCACTGAGTGTACTGTGATTCAGTCACTGTGTGAACTGTGATTCAGTCACTGTGTGAACTGTGATGCAGTCACTGAGTGAAATGGGATGCAGTGACTGAGTGAAATGGGATGCAGTGACTGAGTGAAATGGGATGCTGTGACTGAGTGAAATGGGATGCTGTGACTGAGTGAAATGAGATGCAGTGACTGAGTGAAATGAGATGCAGTGACTGAGTGAAATGAGATGCAGTGACTGAGTGAAATGAGATGCAGTGACTGAGTGAAATGAGATGCAGTGACTGACTGCAATGCGATGCAGTGACTGAGGTACTGGGAAGGAGTGACTGAGTTAACAGGGATGCAGTGCCCGAGCGGGCTTGGGGTGCAGTGACTGAGTGAAATGGGATGCAGTGACTTAAGGGAAGGAAATGCAGTGTCTGTGGGAAATGGAATGCTGCGACTGAGGGAAATGAGATGGAGTGACTGACGGAAATGGGATGCAGTGACTGAGCGAAATGGGTGGCAGTGACGAGTGAAATGGGTTGCAGTGACTGAGTGAAATGGGATGCACTGACTGAGGGAAGTGCGATGCAGTGACTGAGGAAAATGGGATGCAGTGACTGAGGGAAATGGGATTCAGTGACTGAGTGAAATGAGATGCAGTGACTGAGCGAAATGGGATGCATTATTTTTGTGAAGTAGGATACAATCACTGATTGAAATGAGATGCAGAGACTGAGGGAAAGGAGATGCTGTGACGATGGGAAATGGGATGCAGTGAGTGTGGGAAATTGAATGCAGCGTCTGTGAGATAAGGGAAACAGTGAGTGATGGAAATGGGATGCAGTGACTATGGTGAAGGAGATGCAGTGATTGAGTGAATTGGGATGCAGTGACTGAGTAAAATACAATGACTGAGTGAAATGTGATGCAGTGACTGCGTGAAATGGGATGCAGTCTCTGAGTGAAATATGATGCAGTGACTGACTGAAATGGGATGCAGTCTCTGAGTGAAATGGGATGCAGTCTCTGAGTGAAATGGGATGCAGTCTCTGAGCGAAATGTGTTGCAGTCACTGAGTGAAATGGGATGCAGTCTCTGAGCGAAATGTGTTGCAGTCACTGACTGAAATTGGACGCATCACTGAGTGAAATGGGACGCAGTGACTGAGGGAAATGGGATGCAGTGACTGAGTGAAATGGGAAGCACTGACTGAGTGAAATGCGATGCAGTGACTCAGTGAAATGAGATGCCTTGTTTGATGGAAATATGATGCAGTAACTGACGGAAATGAGATGCAGTGACAGAGTGAAATGGGATGCAGTGACTGAGGGACATGGGATGCAGTGACTGAGGGACATGGGATGCAGTGACTGAGGGACATGGGATGCAGTGACTGAGGGAAATGGGATGCAGTGACTGAGGGTCATGTGATGCAGTGACTGAGGGACATGGGATGCAGTGACACACGGACATGGGATGCACTGTCACACGGACATGGGATGCAGTGTCTGAGAGAATTGGGATGCAATGACTGAGGGAAATGGGATGCAGTGACCGAGTGAAATGAGATGCTGTGACTGAGGGAAATGGGATGCAGTGACTGCGTGAAATGGGATGCAGTGAATTAGTGAAATGAGATGTAGTGAATTAGTGAAATGAGATGCAGTGACTGATGGAAATGTGATGCAGTTACTGTGGGACATGGGATGCAGTGACTGAGTGAATAGTGATGCAGTGCCCGAGCGGGCTTGGGGTGCAGTGACTGAGGGAAATGGGATACAGTGCCTGAGTGCAATGTGATGCAGTAATTGAGGGAAATAGGATGCAGTGACTGAGGTACTGGGAAGGAGTGACTGAGGGAAATGGGATGCAGTGACTAAGTGAAATGGGAAGCACTGACAGAGTGAAATGCGATGCAGTGACTGCGTGAAATGAGATGCCTTGTTTGATGGAAATATGATGCAGTAACTGACGGAAATGAGATGCAGTGACAGAGTGAAATGGGATGCAGTGACTGAGTGAAATGGGATGCAGTGACTGAGTTAATAGGGATGCAGTGCCCGAGCCGGCTTGGAGTACAGTGACTGTGGGAAATGGGATACAGTGGCTGAGAGAAATGGGATGCACTGTCTTAGTGAAATGGGATGCAGTGGCTGAGTGAAATGGGATGCAGTAACTGGTGGAAATGGGATGCAGTGACTGATCGAAATGGGATGCGGTGACTGAGGTGAGGGAGATGCAGTGATGGAGTGAATTGGGATGCAGTGACTGAGTGAAATGTGATGCAGTGACTGAGTGAAATGTGATGCAGTGACTGAGTGAAATGTGATGCAGTGACTGAGTGTAATGGGATGCAGTGACTGCGTGCAATGGGATGCAGTGACTGCGTGCAATGGGATGCAGTCACTGAGTGAAATGGGATGCAGTGGCTGAGTGAAATGGGATGCAGTGACTGAGTGAAATGAGATGCAGTGACTGAGTGAAATGAGATGCAGTGACTGACTGAAATGCGATGCAGTGACTGAGGTACTGGGAAGGAGTGACTGAGTTAATAGGGATGCAGTGCCCGTGCGGGCTTGGGGTGCAGTGACTGAGTGAAATGGGATGCAGTGACTTAAGGAAAGGAAATGCAGCATCTGTGGGAAATGGAATGCTGCGACTGAGGGAAATGGGATGGAGTGACTGACGGAAATGGGATGCAGTGACTGAGCGAAATGGGTGGCAGTGACGAGTGAAATGGGTTGCAGTGACTGAGTGAAATGGGATGCACTGACTGAGGGAAGTGCGATGCAGTGACTGAGGAAAATGGGATGCAGTGACTGAGGGAAATGGGATGCAGTGACTGAGTGAAATGAGATGCAGTGACTGAGCGAAATGGGATGCACTATTTTTGGGAAGTAGGATGCAATCACTGATTGAAATGAGATGCAGAGACTGAGGGAAAGGAGATGCTGTGATGATGGGAAATGGGATGCAGTGAGTGTGGGAAATTGAATGCAGCGTCTGTGAGATAAGGGAAACAGTGAGTGATGGAAATGGGATGCAGTGACTATGGTGAAGGAGATGCAGTGATTGATTGAATTGGGATGCAGTGACTGAGTAAAATACAATGCAGTGACTGAGTGAAATGTGATGCAGTGACTGCGTGAAATGAGATGCAGTGTCTGAGGGACATGTGATGCAGTGACTGAGGGACATGTGATGCAGTGACTGAGGGACATGTGATGCAGTGACTGAGGGACATGGGATGCAGTGACACACGGACATGGGATGCACTGTCACATGGACATGGGATGCAGTGACTGAGAGAATTGGGATGCAATGACTGAGGGAAATGGGATGCAGTGACCGAGTGAAATGAGATGCTGTGACTGAGGGAAATGGGATGCAGTGACTGCGTGAAATGGGATGCAGTGAATTAGTGAAATGAGATGTAGTGACTGATGGAAATGTGATGCAGTTACTGTGGGACATGGGATGCAGTGACTGAGTGAATAGTGATGCAGTGCCCGAGCGGGCTTGGGGTGCAGTGACTGAGGGAAATGGGATACAGTGCCTGAGTGCAATGTGATGCAGTAATTGAGGGAAATAGGATGCAGTGACTGAGGTACTGGGAAGGAGTGACTGAGGGAAATGGGATGCAGTGACTGACGGAAATGGGATGCAGTGACTAAGTGAAATGGGATGTAGTGACTGTGGTGAAGGAGATGCACTGACTGAGGGAAATGGGATGCAGTGACTGAGTGAAATGGGATGCAGTGATTGAGTAAAATGGGATGCAGTGACTGAGGGACATGGGATGCAGTGACTGAGTGAAATGGGATGCAGTCTCTGAGTGAAATGGGATGCAGTCTCTGAGCGAAATGTGTTGCAGTCACTGAGTGAAATGTGATGCAGTGACTGAGTGAAATGGGATGCAGTGACTGAGTGAAATGGGATGCAGTGACTGAGTGAAATGGGATGCAGTCTCTTAGCGAAACGTGTTGCAGTCACTGAGTGAAATTGGATGCATCACTGAGTGAAATGGGATGCAGTGACTGAGGGAAATGGGTTGCAGTGACTGAGTGAAATGGGAAGCACTGACAGAGTGAAATGCGATGCAGTGACTCAGTGAAATGAGATGCCTTGTTTGATGGAAATATGATGCAGTAACTGACGGAAATGAGATGCAGTGACAGAGTGAAATGGGATGCAGTGACTGAGGGACATGGGATGCAGTGACTGAGGGACATGGGATGCAGTGACACACGGACATGGGATGCACTGCCACACGGACATGGGATGCAGTGACTTTGAGAATTGGGATGCAATGACTGAGGGAAATGGGATGCAGTGACCGAGTGAAATGAGATGCTGTGACCGAGGGAAATGGGATGCAGTGACTGCGTGAAATGGGATGCAGTGAATTAGTGAAATGAGATGTAGTGAATTAGTGAAATGAGATGTAGTGACTGATGGAAATGTGATGCAGTTACTGTGGGACATGGGATGCAGTGACTGAGTGAATAGTGATGCAGTGCCCGAGCGGGCTTGGGGTGCAGTGACTGAGGTAAATGGGATACAGTGCCTGAGTGCAATGTGATGCAGTAATTGAGGGAAATAGGATGCAGTGACTGAGGTACTGGGAAGGAGTGACTGAGGGAAATGGGATGCAGTGACTGAGGGAAATGGGATGCAGTGACCGAGTGAAATGAGATGCAGTGACTGAGGGAAATGGGATGCAGTGACCGAGTGAAATGAGATGCAGTGACTGAGCGAAATGGGTTGCAGTATTTTTGGGAAGTAGGATGCAATCACTGATTGAAATGAGATGCAGAGACTGTGGGAAAGGAGATGCTGTGACGGTGGGAAATGGGATGCAGTGACTCAGTGAAATGTGATTCAGTCACTGAGTGAACTGTGATGCAGTCACTGAGTGAACTGTGATGCAGTCACTGAGTGAAATGGGATGCAGTGGCTGAGGGAAATGTGATGCAGTGACTGAGTGAAATGGGATGCTGTATTTGTGGGAAGAAGGATGCAATCACTGAGTGAAATGAGATGATGAGACTGAGGGCAAGGAGATGGTGTGACTATGGGAAATGGGATGCACTGAGTGTGGGAAATTGAATGCAGCGTGTGTGAGATACGGGAAACAGTGACTGATGGAAATGGGATGCAGCAACTGTGTTGAAGGAGATGCAGTGACTGAGTGAAATGGGATGCAGTGACTGCGTGAAATGCGATGCAGTCTCTGAGTTAAATGGGATGCAGTCTCTGAGTGAAATGGGATGCAGTCTCTGAGCGAAATGTGTTGCAGTCACTGACTGAAATTGGACGCATCACTGAGTGAAATGGGACGCAGTGACTGAGGGAAATGGGATGCAGTGACTGAGTGAAATGGGACGCAGTGACCTGAGGGAAATGCGATGCAGTGACTGAGTGAAATGAGATGCCTTGTTTGATGGAAATATGATGCAGTAACTGACGAAAATGAGATGCAGTGACAGAGTGAAATGGGATGCAGTGACTGAGTGAAATGGGATGCAGTGACTGAGTTAATAGGGATGCAGAGCCCGAGCCGGCTTGGAGTACAGTGACTGAGGGAAATGGGATACAGTGGCTGAGAGAAATGGGATGCACTGTCTTAGTGAAATGGGATGCAGTGGCTGAGTGAAATGGGATGCAGTAACTGGTGGAAATGGGATGCAGTGACTGATCGAAATGGGATGCGGTGACTGAGGTGAGGGAGATGCAGTGATGGAGTGAATTGGGATGCAGTGACTGAGTGAAATGTGATGCAGTGACTGAGTGTAATGGGATGCAGTGACTGAGTGTAATGGGATGCAGTGACTGAGTGCAATGGGATGCAGTGACTGAGTGCAATGGGATGCAGTGACTGAGTGCAATGGGATGCAGTGACTGAGTGCAATGGGATGCAGTGACTGAGTGCAATGGGATGCAGTGACTGAGTGCAATGGGATGCAGTGACTGCGTGAAATGGGATGCAGTGACTGCGTGAAATGGGATGCAGTGACTGCGTGAAATGGGACGCAGTGACTCAGTGAAATGTGATTCACTCACTTTGTGAAAGGTGATTCCGTCACTGAGTGAAATATGATGCACTCACTGAGTGTACTGTGATTCAGTCACTGTGTGAACTGTGATTCAGTCACTGTGTGAACTGTGATGCAGTCACTGAGTGAAATGGGATGCAGTGACTGAGTGAAATGGGATGCAGTGACTGAGTGAAATGGGATGCTGTGACTGAGTGAAATGGGATGCTGTGACTGAGTGAAATGAGATGCAGTGACTGAGTGAAATGAGATGCAGTGACTGAGTGAAATGAGATGCAGTGACTGAGTGAAATGAGATGCAGTGACTGACTGCAATGCGATGCAGTGACTGAGGTACTGGGAAGGAGTGACTGAGTTAACAGGGATGCAGTGCCCGAGCGGGCTTGGGGTGCAGTGACTGAGTGAAATGGGATGCAGTGACTTAAGGGAAGGAAATGCAGTGTCTGTGGGAAATGGAATGCTGCGACTGAGGGAAATGAGATGGAGTGACTGACGGAAATGGGATGCAGTGACTGAGCGAAATGGGTGGCAGTGACGAGTGAAATGGGTTGCAGTGACTGAGTGAAATGGGATGCACTGACTGAGGGAAGTGCGATGCAGTGACTGAGGAAAATGGGATGCAGTGACTGAGGGAAATGGGATTCAGTGACTGAGTGAAATGAGATGCAGTGACTGAGCGAAATGGGATGCATTATTTTTGTGAAGTAGGATACAATCACTGATTGAAATGAGATGCAGAGACTGAGGGAAAGGAGATGCTGTGACGATGGGAAATGGGATGCAGTGAGTGTGGGAAATTGAATGCAGCGTCTGTGAGATAAGGGAAACAGTGAGTGATGGAAATGGGATGCAGTGACTATGGTGAAGGAGATGCAGTGATTGAGTGAATTGGGATGCAGTGACTGAGTAAAATACAATGACTGAGTGAAATGTGATGCAGTGACTGCGTGAAATGGGATGCAGTCTCTGAGTGAAATATGATGCAGTGACTGACTGAAATGGGATGCAGTCTCTGAGTGAAATGGGATGCAGTCTCTGAGTGAAATGGGATGCAGTCTCTGAGCGAAATGTGTTGCAGTCACTGAGTGAAATGGGATGCAGTCTCTGAGCGAAATGTGTTGCAGTCACTGACTGAAATTGGACGCATCACTGAGTGAAATGGGACGCAGTGACTGAGGGAAATGGGATGCAGTGACTGAGTGAAATGGGAAGCACTGACTGAGTGAAATGCGATGCAGTGACTCAGTGAAATGAGATGCCTTGTTTGATGGAAATATGATGCAGTAACTGACGGAAATGAGATGCAGTGACAGAGTGAAATGGGATGCAGTGACTGAGGGACATGGGATGCAGTGACTGAGGGACATGGGATGCAGTGACTGAGGGACATGGGATGCAGTGACTGAGGGAAATGGGATGCAGTGACTGAGGGTCATGTGATGCAGTGACTGAGGGACATGGGATGCAGTGACACACGGACATGGGATGCACTGTCACACGGACATGGGATGCAGTGTCTGAGAGAATTGGGATGCAATGACTGAGGGAAATGGGATGCAGTGACCGAGTGAAATGAGATGCTGTGACTGAGGGAAATGGGATGCAGTGACTGCGTGAAATGGGATGCAGTGAATTAGTGAAATGAGATGTAGTGAATTAGTGAAATGAGATGCAGTGACTGATGGAAATGTGATGCAGTTACTGTGGGACATGGGATGCAGTGACTGAGTGAATAGTGATGCAGTGCCCGAGCGGGCTTGGGGTGCAGTGACTGAGGGAAATGGGATACAGTGCCTGAGTGCAATGTGATGCAGTAATTGAGGGAAATAGGATGCAGTGACTGAGGTACTGGGAAGGAGTGACTGAGGGAAATGGGATGCAGTGACTAAGTGAAATGGGAAGCACTGACAGAGTGAAATGCGATGCAGTGACTGCGTGAAATGAGATGCCTTGTTTGATGGAAATATGATGCAGTAACTGACGGAAATGAGATGCAGTGACAGAGTGAAATGGGATGCAGTGACTGAGTGAAATGGGATGCAGTGACTGAGTTAATAGGGATGCAGTGCCCGAGCCGGCTTGGAGTACAGTGACTGTGGGAAATGGGATACAGTGGCTGAGAGAAATGGGATGCACTGTCTTAGTGAAATGGGATGCAGTGGCTGAGTGAAATGGGATGCAGTAACTGGTGGAAATGGGATGCAGTGACTGATCGAAATGGGATGCGGTGACTGAGGTGAGGGAGATGCAGTGATGGAGTGAATTGGGATGCAGTGACTGAGTGAAATGTGATGCAGTGACTGAGTGAAATGTGATGCAGTGACTGAGTGAAATGTGATGCAGTGACTGAGTGTAATGGGATGCAGTGACTGCGTGCAATGGGATGCAGTGACTGCGTGCAATGGGATGCAGTCACTGAGTGAAATGGGATGCAGTGGCTGAGTGAAATGGGATGCAGTGACTGAGTGAAATGAGATGCAGTGACTGAGTGAAATGAGATGCAGTGACTGACTGAAATGCGATGCAGTGACTGAGGTACTGGGAAGGAGTGACTGAGTTAATAGGGATGCAGTGCCCGTGCGGGCTTGGGGTGCAGTGACTGAGTGAAATGGGATGCAGTGACTTAAGGAAAGGAAATGCAGCATCTGTGGGAAATGGAATGCTGCGACTGAGGGAAATGGGATGGAGTGACTGACGGAAATGGGATGCAGTGACTGAGCGAAATGGGTGGCAGTGACGAGTGAAATGGGTTGCAGTGACTGAGTGAAATGGGATGCACTGACTGAGGGAAGTGCGATGCAGTGACTGAGGAAAATGGGATGCAGTGACTGAGGGAAATGGGATGCAGTGACTGAGTGAAATGAGATGCAGTGACTGAGCGAAATGGGATGCACTATTTTTGGGAAGTAGGATGCAATCACTGATTGAAATGAGATGCAGAGACTGAGGGAAAGGAGATGCTGTGATGATGGGAAATGGGATGCAGTGAGTGTGGGAAATTGAATGCAGCGTCTGTGAGATAAGGGAAACAGTGAGTGATGGAAATGGGATGCAGTGACTATGGTGAAGGAGATGCAGTGATTGATTGAATTGGGATGCAGTGACTGAGTAAAATACAATGCAGTGACTGAGTGAAATGTGATGCAGTGACTGCGTGAAATGAGATGCAGTGTCTGAGGGACATGTGATGCAGTGACTGAGGGACATGTGATGCAGTGACTGAGGGACATGTGATGCAGTGACTGAGGGACATGGGATGCAGTGACACACGGACATGGGATGCACTGTCACATGGACATGGGATGCAGTGACTGAGAGAATTGGGATGCAATGACTGAGGGAAATGGGATGCAGTGACCGAGTGAAATGAGATGCTGTGACTGAGGGAAATGGGATGCAGTGACTGCGTGAAATGGGATGCAGTGAATTAGTGAAATGAGATGTAGTGACTGATGGAAATGTGATGCAGTTACTGTGGGACATGGGATGCAGTGACTGAGTGAATAGTGATGCAGTGCCCGAGCGGGCTTGGGGTGCAGTGACTGAGGGAAATGGGATACAGTGCCTGAGTGCAATGTGATGCAGTAATTGAGGGAAATAGGATGCAGTGACTGAGGTACTGGGAAGGAGTGACTGAGGGAAATGGGATGCAGTGACTGACGGAAATGGGATGCAGTGACTAAGTGAAATGGGATGTAGTGACTGTGGTGAAGGAGATGCACTGACTGAGGGAAATGGGATGCAGTGACTGAGTGAAATGGGATGCAGTGATTGAGTAAAATGGGATGCAGTGACTGAGGGACATGGGATGCAGTGACTGAGTGAAATGGGATGCAGTCTCTGAGTGAAATGGGATGCAGTCTCTGAGCGAAATGTGTTGCAGTCACTGAGTGAAATGTGATGCAGTGACTGAGTGAAATGGGATGCAGTGACTGAGTGAAATGGGATGCAGTGACTGAGTGAAATGGGATGCAGTCTCTTAGCGAAACGTGTTGCAGTCACTGAGTGAAATTGGATGCATCACTGAGTGAAATGGGATGCAGTGACTGAGGGAAATGGGTTGCAGTGACTGAGTGAAATGGGAAGCACTGACAGAGTGAAATGCGATGCAGTGACTCAGTGAAATGAGATGCCTTGTTTGATGGAAATATGATGCAGTAACTGACGGAAATGAGATGCAGTGACAGAGTGAAATGGGATGCAGTGACTGAGGGACATGGGATGCAGTGACTGAGGGACATGGGATGCAGTGACACACGGACATGGGATGCACTGCCACACGGACATGGGATGCAGTGACTTTGAGAATTGGGATGCAATGACTGAGGGAAATGGGATGCAGTGACCGAGTGAAATGAGATGCTGTGACCGAGGGAAATGGGATGCAGTGACTGCGTGAAATGGGATGCAGTGAATTAGTGAAATGAGATGTAGTGAATTAGTGAAATGAGATGTAGTGACTGATGGAAATGTGATGCAGTTACTGTGGGACATGGGATGCAGTGACTGAGTGAATAGTGATGCAGTGCCCGAGCGGGCTTGGGGTGCAGTGACTGAGGTAAATGGGATACAGTGCCTGAGTGCAATGTGATGCAGTAATTGAGGGAAATAGGATGCAGTGACTGAGGTACTGGGAAGGAGTGACTGAGGGAAATGGGATGCAGTGACTGACGGAAATGGGATGCAGTGACTAAGTGAAATGGGAAGCACTGACAGAGTGAAATGCGATGCAGTGACTGCGTGAAATGAGATGCCTTGTTTGATGGAAATATGATGCAGTAACTGACGGAAATGAGATGCAGTGACAGAGTGAAATGGGATGCAGTGACTGAGTGAAATGGGATGCAGTGACTGAGTTAATAGGGAGGCAGTGACTGAGGGAAATGGGATGCAGTGACTGAGGGACATGTGATGCAGTGACTGAGGGACATGGGATGCAGTGACACACGGACATGGGATGCACTGTCACACGGACATGGGATGCAGTGTCTGAGAGAATTGGGATGCAATGACTGAGGGAAATGGGATGCAGTGACCGAGTGAAATGAGATGCTGTGACTGAGGGAAATGGGATGCAGTGACTGCGTGAAATGGGATGCAGTGAATTAGTGAAATGAGATGTAGTGAATTAGTGAAATGAGATGCAGTGACTGATGGAAATGTGATGCAGTTACTGTGGGACATGGGATGCAGTGACTGAGTGAATAGTGATGCAGTGCCCGAGCGGGCTTGGGGTGCAGTGACTGAGGGAAATGGGATACAGTGCCTGAGTGCAATGTGATGCTGTAATTGAGGGAAATAGGATGCAGTGACTGAGGTACTGGGAAGGAGTGACTGAGGGAAATGGGATGCAGTGACTAAGTGAAATGGGAAGCACTGACAGAGTGAAATGCGATGCAGTGACTGCGTGAAATGAGATGCCTTGTTTGATGGAAATATGATGCAGTAACTGACGGAAATGAGATGCAGTGACTGACGGAAATGGGATGCAGTGACTAAGTGAAATGGGATGCAGTGACTGTGGTGAAGGAGATGCACTGACTGAGGGAAATGGGATGCAGTGACTGAGTGAAATGGGATGCAGTGATTGAGCAAAATGGGATGCAGTGACTGAGGGACATGGGATGCAGTGACTGAGTGAAATGGGATGCAGTCTCTGAGTGAAATGGGATGCAGTCTCTGAGTGAAATGGGATGCAGTCTCTGAGCGAAATGTGTTGCAGTCACTGAGTGAAATGTGATGCAGTGACTGAGTGAAATGGGATGCAGTGACTGAGTGAAATGGGATGCAGTGACTGAGTGAAATGGGATGCAGTCTCTGAACGAAATGTGTTGCAGTCACTGAGTGAAATTGGACGCATCACTGAGTGAAATGGGATGCAGTGACTGAGGGAAATGGGTTGCAGTGACTGATTGAAAAGGGAAGCACTGACTGAGTGAAATGCGATGCAGTGACTCAGTGAAATGAGATGCCTTGTTTGATGGAAATATGATGCAGTAACTGACGGAAATGAGATGCAGTGACAGAGTGAAATGGGATGCAGTGACTGAGGGACATGGGATGCTGTGACTGAGGGACATGTGATGCAGTGACTGAGGGACATGGGATGCAGTGACACACGGACATGGGATGCACTGCCACACGGACATGGGATGCAGTGACTTTGAGAATTGGGATGCAATGACTGAGGGAAATGGGATGCAGTGACCGAGTGAAATGAGATGCTGTGACCGAGGGAAATGGGATGCAGTGACTGCGTGAAATGGGATGCAGTGAATTAGTGAAATGAGATGTAGTGAATTAGTGAAATGAGATGTAGTGACTGATGGAAATGTGATGCAGTTACTGTGGGACATGGGATGCAGTGACTGAGTGAATAGTGATGCAGTGCCCGAGCGGGCTTGGGGTGCAGTGACTGAGGTAAATGGGATACAGTGCCTGAGTGCAATGTGATGCAGTAATTGAGGGAAATAGGATGCAGTGACTGAGGTACTGGGAAGGAGTGACTGAGGGAAATGGGATGCAGTGACTGACGGAAATGGGATGCAGTGACTAAGTGAAATGGGAAGCACTGACAGAGTGAAATGCGATGCAGTGACTGCGTGAAATGAGATGCCTTGTTTGATGGAAATATGATGCAGTAACTGACGGAAATGAGATGCAGTGACAGAGTGAAATGGGATGCAGTGACTGAGTGAAATGGGATGCAGTGACTGAGTTAATAGGGAGGCAGTGCCCGAGCCGGCTTGGAGTACAGTGACTGAGGGAAATGGGATACAGTGGCTGAGAGAAATGGGATGCACTGTCTTAGTGAAATGGGATGCAGTGGCTGAGTGAAATGGGATGCAGTAACTGGTGGAAATGGGATGCAGTGACTGATCGAAATGGGATGCGGTGACTGAGGTGAGGGAGATGCAGTGATGGAGTGAATTGGGATGCAGTGACTGAGTGAAATGTGATGCAGTGACTGAGTGAAATGTGATGCAGTGACTGAGTGAAATGGGATGCAGTGACTGAGTGTAATGGGATGCAGTGACTGAGTGTAATGGGATGCAGTGACTGAGTGCAATGGGATGCAGTGACTGCGTGAAATGGGATGCAGTGACTGCGTGAAATGGGACGCACTGACTCAGTGAAATGTGAATCACTCACTGAGTGAAAGGTGATTCCGTCACTGAGTGAAATATGGTGCACTCACTGAGTGTACTGTGATTCAGTCACTGAGTGAACTGTGATTCAGTCACTGAGTGAACTGTGATTCAGTCACTGAGTGTAATGAGATGCAGTCACTGAGTGAAATAGGATGCAGTGGCTGAGTGAAATGGGATGCAGTGATTGAGTGAAATGGGATGCAGTGACTGCGTGAAATGCGATGCAGTGACTGAGTGAAATGTGATTCAGTCACTGACTGAATTGGGATGCAGTCACTAAGTGAAATGGGATGCATCACTGAGTGAAATGGGATGCAGTGCCTGATTGAAATGGGATGCAGTGACAGCGTGATATGAGGTGCACTGACTGAGTGAAATGAGATGCAGTGCCTGATTGAAATGTGATGCAGTGAGTGAGGGAAATGGGATGCAGTGACTGAGTGAAATGAGATGCACTGACTGATGGAAATGGGATTCAGTGACAGAGCGACATGAGCTGCAGTGACTGAGTGAAATGAGAAGCTGAGAATGCACTGTCTGTGAGATACGAAAACAGTGACTGATGGAAATGGGATGCAGTGACTGTGGTGAAGGGGATGCAGCGACTGAGTGAAATGGGATGCAGTGACTGACTGAAATGCGATGCAGTGACTGTGTGAAATGGGATGCAGTGACTGATGGAAATGGGATGCAGTGACTGCGTGAAATGTGATGTAGTGGCAGAGTTTAATGGGATGCAGTGACTGAGTGAAAAGGGATGCAGTGACTGCGTGAAATGGGACGCAGTGACTCAGTGAAATGTGATTCCGTCACTGAGTGAAATGTGATTACGTCACTGAGTGAACTGTGATGCAGTCACTGAGTCAAATAGGATACAGTGGCTGAGTGAAATGGGATGCAGTGACTGAGGGACATGGGATGCTGTGACTGAGGGACATGGGATGCTGTGACTGAGGGACATGGGATGCTGTGACTTAGGGACATGGGATGCTGTGACTTAGGGACATGGGATGCAGTGACTGAGGGACATGGAATGCAGTGACACACAGACATGGGATGCAGTGACTGGGTGAAATGGGATGCAGTGACTGAGGGAAATGAGATGCAGTGACTGAGGGACATGAGCTGCAGTGACAGAGGTACTGGGAAGGAGTTTCTGAGTTAATAGGGAATCAGTGCCCGAGCGGGCATGGGGTGCAGTGACTGAGGGAAATGGGATACAGTGCCTGACCGAAAAGGGACGCACTGACTGAGTGAAATGGGATGCAGTGACTGAGGGATATGGGATGCAGTGACTGAGGGACATGGGATGCAGTGACACACGGACATGGGATGCAGTGACACACGGACATGGGATGCAGTGACTGAGGGAATTATTATGCAGTGACTGCGTGAAATGGGATGCAGTGACTGAGTGAAATGCGATGCAGTCACTGAGTGCAATGTGATGCAGTGACTGAGTGAAATGTGATGCAGTGAATGATGGAAATTGGATGCAGTGACAGAGTGACATGAGCTGCAGTGTCTGATGGAAATGTGATGCAGTGTCTGATGGAAATGTGATGCAGTGACTGAGGGAAATGGGATGCAGTGACTGATGGAAATGGGATGCAGTGAGTGTGGGAAATTGAATTCATCGTCTGTGAGATACGGGAAACAGTGACTGAAAGAATTTTGATGCAGTGACTGTGGTGAAGGAGATGCAGTGATTGAGTAAATGGGATGCAGTGACTGAGTGAAATGTGATGCAGTGATTGAGTGAAATGTGATGCAGTGATTGAGTGAAATGGGATGCAGTGACTGAGGGAAATGGGATGCAGTGACTGAGGGAAATGGGATGCAGTGACCGAGTGAAATGAGATGCAGTGACTGAGCGAAATGGGTTGCAGTATTTTTGGGAAGTAGGATGCAATCACTGATTGAAATGAGATGCAGAGACTGTGGGAAAGGAGATGCTGTGTCTATGGGATATGGGATACAGTGAGTGTCGGAAATTCAATGCAGCGTCTGTGAGATACGGGAACCAGTGACTGATGGAAATGGGATGCCGTGACTGTGGTGAAGGAGATGCAGTGATGGAGTGAATTGGGATACAGTGACTGAGTGAAATGTGATGCAGTGACTGAGTGAAATGTGATGCAGTGACTCAGTGAAATGGGATGCAGTGACTGAGTAAAATGGGATGCAGTGACTGCGTGAAATGGGATGCAGTGACTGAGTGAAATGGGAAGCACTGACTGAGTGAAATGCGATGCAGTGACTCAGTGAAATGAGATGCCTTGTTTGATGGAAATATGATGCAGTAACTGACGGAAATGAGATGCAGTGACAGAGTGAAATGGGATGCAGTGACAGAGTGAAATGGGATGCAGTGACTGAGGGACATGGGATGCAGTGACTGAGGGACATGTGATGCAGTGACTGAGGGACATGGGATGCAGTGACACACGGACATGGGATGCACTGCCACACGGACATGGGATGCAGTGACTTTGAGAATTGGGATGCAATGACTGAGGGAAATGGGATGCAGTGACCGAGTGAAATGAGATGCTGTGACCGAGGGAAATGGGATGCAGTGACTGCGTGAAATGGGATGCAGTGAATTAGTGAAATGAGATGTAGTGAATGAGTGAAATGAGATGTAGTGACTGATGGAAATGTGATGTAGTTACTGTGGGACAAGGGATGCAGTGACTGAGTGAATAGTGATGCAGTGCCCGAGCGGGCTTGGGGTGCAGTGACTGAGGGAAATGGGATACAGTGCCTGAGTGCAATGTGATGCAGTAATTGAGGGAAATAGGATGCAGTGACTGAGGTACTGGGAAGGAGTGACTGAGGGAAATGGGATGCAGTGACTGACGGAAATGGGATGCAGTGACTGTCGTGAAGGAGATGCACTGACTGAGGGAAATGGAATGCAGTGACTGAGTGAAATGGGATGCAGTGATTGAGTAAAATGGGATGCAGTGACTGAGGGACATGGGATGCAGTGACTGAGTGAAATGGGATGCAGTGACTGAGTTAATAGGGAGGCAGTGCCCGAGCCGGTTTGGAGTACAGTGACTGAGGGAAATGGGATACAGTGGCTGAGAGAAATGGGATGCACTGTCTTCGTGAAATGGGATGCAGTGGCTGAGTGAAATGGGATGCAGTAACTGGTGGAAATGGGATGCAGTGACTGATCGAAATGGGATGCGGTGACTGAGGTGAGGGAGATGCAGTGATGGAGTGAATTGGGATGCAGTGACTGAGTGAAATGTGATGCAGTGACGGAGTGACATGTGATGCAGTGACTGAGTGACATGTGATGTAGTGACTGAGTGAAATGCGATGCAGTGGCTGAGGTACTGGGAAGGAGTGACTGAGTTAATCGGGATGCAGTGCCCGAGCGGGCTTGGGGTGCAGTGACTGAGTGAAATGGGATGCAGTGATTTAAGGAAAGGAAATGCAGTGTCTGTGGGAAATGGAATGCTGCGACTGAGGGAAATGGGATGGAGTGACTGACGGAAATTGGATGCAGTGACTGAGTGAAATGGGATGCAGTGACTGAGTGAAATGGGTTGCAGTGACTGAGTGAAATGGGATGCAGTGACTGAGGAAAGTGGGATGCAGTGACTGAGTGAAATGGGATGCAGTGACTGAGGGAAGTGGGATGCACTATTTTTGGGTAGTAGGATGCAATCACTGATTGAAATGAGATGCAGAGACTGTGGGAAAGGAGATGCTGTGTCTATGGGAAATGGGATACAGTGAGTGTCGGAAATTGAATGCAGCGTCTGTGAGATAGGGGAACCAGTGACTGATGGAAATGGGATGCTGTGACTGTGGTGAATGAGATGCAGTGATGGAGTGAATTGGGATGCAGTGACTGACTGAAATGTGATGCAGTGACTGAGTGACATGTGATGCAGTGACTGCGTGAAATGCGATGCAGTGACTGCGTGAAATGGGATGCAGTGACTGCGTGTAATGGGACGCAGTGACTCAGTGAAATGTGATTCTGTCACTGAGTGAATTGTGATTCCGTCACTGTGTGAAATAGGATGAAGTGGCAGAGTGAAATGGGATGCAGTGACTGAGTGAAATGAGAAGCAGTGACTGAGTGAAATGAGAAGCAGTGACTGAGTGAAATGAGAAGCAGTGACTGAGTGAAATGGGATGCAGTGACTGAGGGACATGGGATGCAGTGACTGAGGGACATGGGATGCAGTGACACACGGACATGGGATGCAATGACTGATCGAAATGGGATGCAGT
The DNA here is from genome assembly GCF_030684315.1 of Stegostoma tigrinum. Classification (NCBI taxonomy): domain Eukaryota; kingdom Metazoa; phylum Chordata; class Chondrichthyes; order Orectolobiformes; family Stegostomatidae; genus Stegostoma; species Stegostoma tigrinum. Next base: position 492,293 of record NW_026728108.1, on the reverse strand, counting down.
GACTGCGTGAAATGGGATGCAGTGACTGAGTGAAATGCGATGCAGTCACTGAGTGCAATGTGATGCAGTGACTGAGGGACATGGGACGCAGTGACACACGGACATGGGATGCAGTGACACACGGACATGGGATGCAGTGACACACGGACATGGGATGCAGTGACACACGGACATGGGATGCAGTGACACATGGACATGGGATGCAGTGCCTGATGGAATTGGGATGCAGTCACTGAGTGCAATGTGATGCAGTGACTGCTTGAAATGGGATGCATCACTGAGTGCAATGGAATGCAGTGACTGGGTGAAACGGGATGCAGTCACTGATGGAAATTGGATGCAGTGACAGAGTGAAATGAGCTGCAGTGTCTGAAGGAAATGTGATGCAGTGACTGAGGGAAATGGGATACAGTGCCTGAGTGCAATGTGATGCAGTAATTGAGGGAAATAGGATGCAGTGACTGAGGTACTGGGAAGGAGTGACTGAGGGAAATGGGATGCAGTGACTGACGGAAATGGGATGCAGTGACTAAGTGAAATGGGATGCAGTGACTGTCGTGAAGGAGATGCACTGACTGAGGGAAATGGAATGCAGTGACTGAGTGAAATGGGATGCAGTGATTGAGTAAAATGGGATGCAGTGACTGAGGGACATGGGATGCAGTGACTGAGTGAAATGGGATGCAGTGACTGAGTTAATAGGGAGGCAGTGCCCGAGCCGGCTTGGAGTACAGTGACTGAGGGAAATGGGATACAGTGGCTGAGAGAAATGGGATGCACTGTCTTAGTGAAATGGGATGCAGTGGCTGAGTGAAATGGGATGCAGTAACTGGTGGAAATGGGATGCAGTGACTGATCGAAATGGGATGCGGTGACTGAGGTGAGGGAGATGCAGTGATGGAGTGAATTGGGATGCAGTGACTGAGTGAAATGTGATGCAGTGACGGAGTGACATGTGATGCAGTGACTGAGTGACATGTGATGTAGTGACTGAGTGAAATGCGATGCAGTGGCTGAGGTACTGGGAAGGAGTGACTGAGTTAATCGGGATGCAGTGCCCGAGCGGGCTTGGGGTGCAGTGACTGAGTGAAATGGGATGCAGTGATTTAAGGAAAGGAAATGCAGTGTCTGTGGGAAATGGAATGCTGCGACTGAGGGAAATGGGATGGAGTGACTGACGGAAATTGGATGCAGTGACTGAGTGAAATGGGATGCAGTGACTGAGTGAAATGGGTTGCAGTGACTGAGTGAAATGGGATGCAGTGACTGAGGAAAGTGGGATGCAGTGACTGAGTGAAATGGGATGCAGTGACTGAGGGAAGTGGGATGCACTATTTTTGGGTAGTAGGATGCAATCACTGATTGAAATGAGATGCAGAGACTGTGGGAAAGGAGATGCTGTGTCTATGGGAAATGGGATACAGTGAGTGTCGGAAATTGAATGCAGCGTCTGTGAGATAGGGGAACCAGTGACTGATGGAAATGGGATGCTGTGACTGTGGTGAAGGAGATGCAGTGATGGAGTGAATTGGGATGCAGTGACTGACTGAAATGTGATGCAGTGACTGAGTGACATGTGATGCAGTGACTGCGTGAAATGCGATGCAGTGACTGCGTGAAATGGGATGCAGTGACTGCGTGTAATGGGACGCAGTGACTCAGTGAAATGTGATTCTGTCACTGAGTGAATTGTGATTCCGTCACTGTGTGAAATAGGATGAAGTGGCAGAGTGAAATGGGATGCAGTGACTGAGTGAAATGAGAAGCAGTGACTGAGTGAAATGAGAAGCAGTGACTGAGTGAAATGGGATGCAGTGACTGAGGGACATGGGATGCAGTGACTGAGGGACATGGGATGCAGTGACACACGGACATGGGATGCAATGACTGATCGAAATGGGATGCAGTGACTGCGTGAAATGGGATGCAGTGACTGAGTGAAATGCGATGCAGTCACTGAGTGCAATGTGATGCAGTGACTCAGTGAAATGTGATGCAGTGACTGAGGGACATGGGACGCAGTGACACACGGACATGGGATGCAGTGACACACGGACATGGGATGCAGTGACACACGGACATGGGATGCAGTGACACACGGACATGGGATGCAGTGACACATGGACATGGGATGCAGTGCCTGATGGAATTGGGATGCAGTCACTGAGTGCAATGTGATGCAGTGACTGCTTGAAATGGGATGCATCACTGAGTGCAATGGAATGCAGTGACTGGGTGAAACGGGATGCAGTCACTGATGGAAATTGGATGCAGTGACAGAGTGACATGAGCTGCAGTGTCTGAAGGAAATGTGATGCAGTGACTGAGGGAAATGGGATGCAGTGACTGAGGGAAATGGGATGCAGTGAGTCTGGGAAAATGAATTCATCGTCTGTGAGATACGGGAAACAGTGACTGATGGAAATGTGATGCAGTGACTGTGGTGAAAGGAGATGCAGTGATTGAGTAAATGTGATGCAGTGACTGAGTGAAATGTGATGCAGTGACTGAGTGAAATGTGATGCAGTGACTGAGTGAAATGTGATGCTGTGACTGAGTGAAATGTGATGCTGTGACTGAGTGAAATGGTATGCACTGACCGAGTGAAATGAGATGCAGTGACTGAGGGAAATGGGATGCAATCACTGAGTGAATTGCGATGCAGACACTGACGGAAAGGAGATGCTGTGACGATGGGAAATGGGAAGCAGTGACTGTGGGAAATTGAATGCAGCATCTGTGAGATAAGGGAAACAGTGAGTGATGGAAATGGGATGCAGTGACTATGGTGAAGGAGATGCAGTGACTGAGTGAAATGGGATGCAGTGACTGAGTAAAATACGATGCAGTGACTGAGTGAAATGTGATGCAGTCACTGCGTGAAATGGGATGCAGTGACTGTGGTGAAGGAGATGCAGTGACCGAAGGAAATGGGATACAGTGACTGAGTGAAATGGGATGCAGTGATTGAGTGAAATGGGATGCAGTGACTGAGTGAAATGGGAAGCAGTGACTGAGGGACATGGGAAGCAGTGACTGAGGGACATGGGATGCCGTGACTGAGGGAAATGGGATGCCGTGACTGAGGGAAATGGGATGCAGTGACTGACTGAAAGGAGATGCACTGTCTGATGGAAATGTGATGCAGTGACAGAGTGACATGAGCTGCAGTGACAGAGGTACTGGGAAGGAGTGACTGAGTTAATCGGGAATCAGTGCCCGAGCGGGCTTGGGGTGCAGTGACTGAGGGAAATGGGATACAGTCCCTGAGCGAAAAGGGACGCACTGACTGAGTGAAATGGGATGCAGTGACTGAAGGACGTGGGATGCAGTAAGTGAGGGACATGGGATGCAGTGACTGAGAGACATGGGATGCAGTGACGCACGGACATGGGATGCAGTGACTGAGGGAATTGGGATGCAGTGACTGAGGGAAATGGGATGCAGTGACTGCGTGAAATGCGATGCAGTGACTGAGTGAAATGTGATTCAGTCACTGAGTGAATTGGGATGCAGTCACTGAGTGAAATGGGATGCAGTGACTGATGGAAATTGGATGCAGTGACAGAGTGACATGAGGTGCACTGACTGAGTGAAATGAGATGCAGTGCCTGATTGAAATGTGATGCAGTGACTGAGGGAAATGGGATGCAGTGACTGAGTGAAATTTGATGCACTGACTGATGGAAATTGGATGCAGTGACAGAGCGACATGAGCTGCAGTGACTGAGTGAAATGAGAAGCTGAGAATGCACTGTCTGTGAGATACGAAAACAGTGACTGATGGAAATGGGATGCAGTGACTGTGGTGAAGGGGATGCAGCGACTGAGTGAAATGGGATACAGTGACTGACTGAAATGCGATGCAGTGACTGTGTGAAATGGGATGCAGTGACTGTGTGAAATGGGATGCAGTGACTGCGTGAAATGTGATGCAGTGACTGAGTGAAATGGGATGCAGTGACTGAGTGAAATGGGATGCAGTGACTGAGTGAAAAGGGATGCAGTGACTGCGTGAAATGGGACGCAGTGACTCACTGAAATGTGATTCCGTCACTGAGTGAAATGTGATTACGTCACTGAGTGAAATGTGATTACGTCACTGAGTGAACTGTGATGCAGTCACTGAGTCAAATAGGATGCAGTGGCTGAGTGAAATGGGATGCAGTGACTGAGGGACATGGGATGCTGTGACTTAGGGACATGGGATGCAGTGACTGAGGGACATGGGATGCAGTGACACACGGACATGGGATGCAGTGACTGGGTGAAATGGGATGCAGTGACTGATGGAAATTGGATGCAGTGACAGAGTGACATGAGCTGCAGTGTCTGATGGAAATGTGATGCAGTGACTGAGGGAAATGGGACGCAGTGACTGAGGGAAATGGGATGCAGTCAGTGTGGAAAATTGAATTCATCGTCTGTGAGATACGGGAAACAGTGACTGATGGAAATGTGATGCAGTGACTGTGGTGAAGGAGATGCAGTGATTTAGTAAATGGGATGCTTTGACCGAGTGAAATGTGATGCAGTGACTGAGTGAAATGTGATGCAGTGACTGAGTGAAATGTGATGCAGTGACTGAGGGACATGGGATGCAGTGACTGAGGGACATGAGCTGCGGTGACAGAGGTACTGGGAAGGAGTTTCTGAGTTCATAGGGAATCAGTGCCCGAGCGGGCTTGGGGTGCAGTGACTGAGGGAAATGGGATACAGTGCCTGACCGAAAAGGGACGCACTGACTGAGTGAAATGGGATGCAGTGACTGAGGGATATGGGATGCAGTGACTGAGGGACATGAGATGCAGTGACTGAGAGCCATGGGATGCAGTGACACACAGACATGGGATGCAGTGACTGAGGGAAATGGGATGCAGTATTTGTCGGAAGGAGGATGCAATCACTGAGTGAAATGCGATGCAGAGACTGAGGGAAAGGAGATGCTGTGAATATGGGAAATGGGATGCAGTGAGTGTGGGAAATTGAATGCATCGTCTGTGAGATAAGGGAAATAGTGACTGATGGAAGTGTGATGCAGTGACTGTGGTGAAGGAGATGCAGTGACTGCTTGAAATGTGATGCAGTGACTGCTTGAAATGTGATGCAGTGACTGCTTGAAATGGGATGCAGTGACTGAGGGAAATGGGATGCAGTGACTGAGGGAAATGGGATGCAGTGACTGAGTGAAATCGGATGCAGTGATTGAGTGAAATGTGATTTAGTCACTGAGTGAAATGGGATGCAGCCGCTGAGTGAAATGGGATGCATTACTGAGTACAATGGGATGCAGTGACTGGATGAAATGGGATGCAGTGACTGAGTGAAATCGGATGCAGTGACTGAGGGAAATGGGATGCACTGACCGAGTGAAATGAGATGCAGTGACTGACGGAAATGGGATGCAGTGACTGAGGGAAATGGGGTGCAGTATTTGTGGGAAGAAGGATGCAATCACTGAGTGAAATGAGATGATGAGACTGAGGGCAAGGTGATGCTGTGACGATGGGAAATGGGATGCACTGAGTATGGGAAATTGAATGCAGCGTCTGTGAGATACGGGAAACAGTGACTGATGGAAATGGGATGCAGTAACTGTGTTGAAGGAGATGCAGTGACTAAGTGAAATGGGATGCAGTGACTGAGTGAAATAGGATGCAGTGACTGCGTGAAATGCGATGCAGTGACTGAGTGAAATGTGATTCAGTCACTGAGTGAATTGGGATGCAGTCACTGAGTGAAATGGGATGCATCACTGAGTGAAATGGGATGCAGTGACTGATGGAAATTGGATGCAGTGACAGAGTGACATGAGGTCCAGTGACCGAGTGAAATGAGATGCAGTGTCTGATTGAAATGTGATGCAGTGACTGAGTGAAATGCGATGCAGTGGCGGAGTGAAATGCGATGCAGTGGCGGAGTGAAATGCGATGCAGTGACTGAGTGAAATGCGATGCAGTGACTGAGTGAAATGCGATGCAGTGACTGAGTGAAATGAGATGCAGTGACTGAGGGAAATGGGATGCAGTGACCGAGTGAAATGAGATGCTGTGACCGAGGGAAATGGGATGCAGTGACTGCGTGAAATGGGATGCAGTGAATTAGTGAAATGAGATGTAGTGAATGAGTGAAATGAGATGTAGTGACTGATGGAAATGTGATGCAGTTACTGTGGGACAAGGGATGCAGTGACTGAGTGAATAGTGATGCAGTGCCCGAGCGGGCTTGGGGTGCAGTGACTGAGGGAAATGGGATACAGTGCCTGAGTGCAATGTGATGCAGTAATTGAGGGAAATAGGATGCAGTGACTGAGGTACTGGGAAGGAGTGACTGAGGGAAATGGGATGCAGTGACTGACGGAAATGGGATGCAGTGACTAAGTGAAATGGGATGCAGTGACTGTCGTGAAGGAGATGCACTGACTGAGGGAAATGGAATGCAGTGACTGAGTGAAATGGGATGCAGTGATTGAGTAAAATGGGATGCAGTGACTGAGGGACATGGGATGCAGTGACTGAGTGAAATGGGATGCAGTGACTGAGTTAATAGGGAGGCAGTGCCCGAGCCGGCTTGGAGTACAGTGACTGAGGGAAATGGGATACAGTGGCTGAGAGAAATGGGATGCACTGTCTTAGTGAAATGGGATGCAGTGGCTGAGTGAAATGGGATGCAGTAACTGGTGGAAATGGGATGCAGTGACTGATCGAAATGGGATGCGGTGACTGAGGTGAGGGAGATGCAGTGATGGAGTGAATTGGGATGCAGTGACTGAGTGAAATGTGATGCAGTGACGGAGTGACATGTGATGCAGTGACTGAGTGACATGTGATGTAGTGACTGAGTGAAATGCGATGCAGTGGCTGAGGTACTGGGAAGGAGTGACTGAGTTAATCGGGATGCAGTGCCCGAGCGGGCTTGGGGTGCAGTGACTGAGTGAAATGGGATGCAGTGATTTAAGGAAAGGAAATGCAGTGTCTGTGGGAAATGGAATGCTGCGACTGAGGGAAATGGGATGGAGTGACTGACGGAAATTGGATGCAGTGACTGAGTGAAATGGGATGCAGTGACTGAGTGAAATGGGTTGCAGTGACTGAGTGAAATGGGATGCAGTGACTGAGGAAAGTGGGATGCAGTGACTGAGTGAAATGGGATGCAGTGACTGAGGGAAGTGGGATGCACTATTTTTGGGTAGTAGGATGCAATCACTGATTGAAATGAGATGCAGAGACTGTGGGAAAGGAGATGCTGTGTCTATGGGAAATGGGATACAGTGAGTGTCGGAAATTGAATGCAGCGTCTGTGAGATAGGGGAACCAGTGACTGATGGAAATGGGATGCTGTGACTGTGGTGAAGGAGATGCAGTGATGGAGTGAATTGGGATGCAGTGACTGACTGAAATGTGATGCAGTGACTGAGTGACATGTGATGCAGTGACTGCGTGAAATGCGATGCAGTGACTGCGTGAAATGGGATGCAGTGACTGCGTGTAATGGGACGCAGTGACTCAGTGAAATGTGATTCTGTCACTGAGTGAATTGTGATTCCGTCACTGTGTGAAATAGGATGAAGTGGCAGAGTGAAATGGGATGCAGTGACTGAGTGAAATGGGATGCAGTGACTGAGTGAAATGAGAAGCAGTGACTGAGTGAAATGAGAAGCAGTGACTGAGTGAAATGGGATGCAGTGACTGAGGGACATGGGATGCAGTGACTGAGGGACATGGGATGCAGTGACACACGGACATGGGATGCAATGACTGATCGAAATGGGATGCAGTGACTGCGTGAAATGGGATGCAGTGACTGAGTGAAATGCGATGCAGTCACTGAGTGCAATGTGATGCAGTGACTCAGTGAAATGTGATGCAGTGACTGAGGGACATGGGACGCAGTGACACACGGACATGGGATGCAGTGACACACGGACATGGGATGCAGTGACACACGGACATGGGATGCAGTGACACACGGACATGGGATGCAGTGACACATGGACATGGGATGCAGTGCCTGATGGAATTGGGATGCAGTCACTGAGTGCAATGTGATGCAGTGACTGCTTGAAATGGGATGCATCACTGAGTGCAATGGAATGCAGTGACTGGGTGAAACGGGATGCAGTCACTGATGGAAATTGGATGCAGTGACAGAGTGACATGAGCTGCAGTGTCTGAAGGAAATGTGATGCAGTGACTGAGGGAAATGGGATGCAGTGACTGAGGGAAATGGGATGCAGTGAGTCTGGGAAAATGAATTCATCGTCTGTGAGATACGGGAAACAGTGACTGATGGAAATGTGATGCAGTGACTGTGGTGAAAGGAGATGCAGTGATTGAGTAAATGTGATGCAGTGACTGAGTGAAATGTGATGCAGTGACTGAGTGAAATGTGATGCAGTGACTGAGTGAAATGTGATGCAGTGACTGAGTGAAATGTGATGCTGTGACTGAGGGAAATGGGATGCAGTGACTGAGGGAAATGGGATGCAGTGAGTCTGGGAAAATGAATTCATCGTCTGTGAGATACGGGAAACAGTGACTGATGGAAATGTGATGCAGTGACTGTGGTGAAAGGAGATGCAGTGATTGAGTAAATGTGATGCAGTGACTGAGTGAAATGTGATGCAGTGACTGAGTGAAATGTGATGCAGTGACTGAGTGAAATGTGATGCTGTGACTGAGTGAAATGTGATGCTGTGACTGAGTGAAATGTGATGCTGTGACTGAGTGAAATGGTATGCACTGACCGAGTGAAATGGTATGCACTGACCGAGTGAAATGAGATGCAGTGACTGAGGGAAATGGGATGCAATCACTGAGTGAATTGTGATGCAGACACTGACGGAAAGGAGATGCTGTGACGATGGGAAATGGGAAGCAGTGACTGTGGGAAATTGAATGCAGCATCTGTGAGATAAGGGAAACAGTGAGTGATGGAAATGGGATGCAGTGACTATGGTGAAGGAGATGCAGTGACTGAGTGAAATGGGATGCAGTGACTGAGTAAAATACGATGCAGTGACTGAGTGAAATGTGATGCAGTCACTGCGTGAAATGGGATGCAGTGACTGTGGTGAAGGAGATGCAGTGACTGAAGGAAATGGGATACAGTGACTGAGTGAAATGGGATGCAGTGATTGAGTGAAATGGGATGCAGTGATTGAGTGAAATGGGATGCAGTGACTGAGGGACATGGGAAGCAGTGACTGAGGGACATGGGAAGCAGTGACTGAGGGACATGGGAAGCAGTGACTGAGGGACATGGGAAGCAGTGACTGAGGGACATGGGATGCAGTGACTGAGGGAAATGGGATGCCGTGACTGAGGGAAATGGGATGCAGTGACTGACTGAAAGGAGATGCACTGTCTGATGGAAATGTGATGCAGTGACAGAGTGACATGAGCTGCAGTGACAGAGGTACTGGGAAGGAGTGACTGAGTTAATCGGGAATCAGTGCCCGAGCGGGCTTGGGGTGCAGTGACTGAGGGAAATGGGATACAGTCCCTGAGCGAAAAGGGACGCACTGACTGAGTGAAATGGGATGCAGTGACTGAAGGACGTGGGATGCAGTGACTGAGGGACATGAGATGCAGTGACTGAGAGACATGGGATGCAGTGACGCACGGACATGGGATGCAGTGACTGAGGGAATTGGGATGCAGTGACTGAGGGAAATGGGATGCAGTGACTGCGTGAAATGCGATGCAGTGACTGAGTGAAATGTGATTCAGTCACTGAGTGAATTGGGATGCAGTCACTGAGTGAAATGGGATGCAGTGACTGATGGAAATTGGATGCAGTGACAGAGTGACATGAGGTGCACTGACTGAGTGAAATGAGATGCAGTGCCTGATTGAAATGTGATGCAGTGACTGAGGGAAATGGGATGCAGTGACTGAGTGAAATTTGATGCACTGACTGATGGAAATTGGATGCAGTGACAGAGCGACATGAGCTGCAGTGACTGAGTGAAATGAGAAGCTGAGAATGCACTGTCTGTGAGATACGAAAACAGTGACTGATGGAAATGGGATGCAGTGACTGTGGTGAAGGGGATGCAGCGACTGAGTGAAATGGGATACAGTGACTGACTGAAATGCGATGCAGTGACTGTGTGAAATGGGATGCAGTGACTGATGGAAATGGGATGCAGTGACTGCGTGAAATGTGATGTAGTGGCAGAGTGAAATGGGATGCAGTGACTGAGTGAAATGGGATGCAGTGACTGAGTGAAAAGGGATGCAGTGACTGCGTGAAATGGGACGCAGTGACTCACTGAAATGTGATTCCGTCACTGAGTGAAATGTGATTACGTCACTGAGTGAACTGTGATGCAGTCACTGAGTCAAATAGGATGCAGTGGCTGAGTGAAATGGGATGCAGTGACTGAGGGACATGGGATGCTGTGACTTAGGGACATGGGATGCAGTGACTGAGGGACATGGGATGCAGTGACACACGGACATGGGATGCAGTGACTGGGTGAAATGGGATGCAGTGACTGATGGAAATTGGATGCAGTGACAGAGTGACATGAGCTGCAGTGTCTGATGGAAATGTGATGCAGTGACTGAGGGAAATGGGACGCAGTGACTGAGGGAAATGGGATGCAGTCAGTGTGGAAAATTGAATTCATCGTCTGTGAGATACGGGAAACAGTGACTGATGGAAATGTGATGCAGTGACTGTGGTGAAGGAGATGCAGTGATTTAGTAAATGGGATGCTTTGACCGAGTGAAATGTGATGCAGTGACTGAGTGAAATGTGATGCAGTGACTGAGTGAAATGTGATGCAGTGACTGAGGGACATGGGATGCAGTGACTGAGGGACATGAGCTGCGGTGACAGAGGTACTGGGAAGGAGTTTCTGAGTTCATAGGGAATCAGTGCCCGAGCGGGCTTGGGGTGCAGTGACTGAGGGAAATGGGATACAGTGCCTGACCGAAAAGGGACGCACTGACTGAGTGAAATGGGATGCAGTGACTGAGGGATATGGGATGCAGTGACTGAGGGACATGAGATGCAGTGACTGAGAGCCATGGGATGCAGTGACACACAGACATGGGATGCAGTGACTGAGGGAAATGGGATGCAGTATTTGTCGGAAGGAGGATGCAATCACTGAGTGAAATGCGATGCAGAGACTGAGGGAAAGGAGATGCTGTGAATATGGGAAATGGGATGCAGTGAGTGTGGGAAATTGAATGCATCGTCTGTGAGATAAGGGAAATAGTGACTGATGGAAGTGTGATGCAGTGACTGTGGTGAAGGAGATGCAGTGACTGCTTGAAATGTGATGCAGTGACTGCTTGAAATGTGATGCAGTGACTGCTTGAAATGGGATGCAGTGACTGAGGGAAATGGGATGCAGTGACTGAGGGAAATGGGATGCAGTGACTGAGTGAAATCGGATGCAGTGACTGAGTGAAATGTGATTTAGTCACTGAGTGAAATGGGATGCAGCCGCTGAGTGAAATGGGATGCATTACTGAGTACAATGGGATGCAGTGACTGGATGAAATGGGATGCAGTGACTGAGTGAAATCGGATGCAGTGACTGAGGGAAATGGGATGCAGTGACTGAGGGACATGGGATGCAGTGACTGAGGGACATGGGATGCAGTGACTGAGGGACATGGGATGCAGTGACACACGGACATGGGATGCAATGACTGATCGAAATGGGATGCAGTGACTGCGTGAAATGGGATGCAGTGACTGAGTGAAATGCGATGCAGTCACTGAGTGCAATGTGATGCAGTGACTCAGTGAAATGTGATGCAGTGACTGAGGGACATGGGACGCAGTGACACACGGACATGGGATGCAGTGACACACGGACATGGGATGCAGTGACACACGGACATGGGATGCAGTGACACACGGACATGGGATGCAGTGACACATGGACATGGGATGCAGTGCCTGATGGAATTGGGATGCAGTCACTGAGTGCAATGTGATGCAGTGACTGCTTGAAATGGGATGCATCACTGAGTGCAATGGAATGCAGTGACTGGGTGAAACGGGATGCAGTCACTGATGGAAATTGGATGCAGTGACAGAGTGACATGAGCTGCAGTGTCTGAAGGAAATGTGATGCAGTGACTGAGGGAAATGGGATGCAGTGACTGAGGGAAATGGGATGCAGTGAGTCTGGGAAAATGAATTCATCGTCTGTGAGATACGGGAAACAGTGACTGATGGAAATGTGATGCAGTGACTGTGGTGAAAGGAGATGCAGTGATTGAGTAAATGTGATGCAGTGACTGAGTGAAATGTGATGCAGTGACTGAGTGAAATGTGATGCAGTGACTGAGTGAAATGTGATGCTGTGACTGAGTGAAATGTGATGCTGTGACTGAGTGAAATGGTATGCACTGACCGAGTGAAATGAGATGCAGTGACTGAGGGAAATGGGATGCAATCACTGAGTGAATTGCGATGCAGACACTGACGGAAAGGAGATGCTGTGACGATGGGAAATGGGAAGCAGTGACTGTGGGAAATTGAATGCAGCATCTGTGAGATAAGGGAAACAGTGAGTGATGGAAATGGGATGCAGTGACTATGGTGAAGGAGATGCAGTGACTGAGTGAAATGGGATGCAGTGACTGAGTAAAATACGATGCAGTGACTGAGTGAAATGTGATGCAGTCACTGCGTGAAATGGGATGCAGTGACTGTGGTGAAGGAGATGCAGTGACTGAAGGAAATGGGATACAGTGACTGAGTGAAATGGGATGCAGTGATTGAGTGAAATGGGATGCAGTGACTGAGTGAAATGGGATGCAGTGACTGAGGGACATGGGAAGCAGTGACTGAGGGACATGGGATGCAGTGACTGAGGGACATGGGATGCAGTGACTGAGGGAAATGGGATGCCGTGACTGAGGGAAATGGGATGCAGTGACTGACTGAAAGGAGATGCACTGTCTGATGGAAATGTGATGCAGTGACAGAGTGACATGAGCTGCAGTGACAGAGGTACTGGGAAGGAGTGACTGAGTTAATCGGGAATCAGTGCCCGAGCGGGCTTGGGGTGCAGTGACTGAGGGAAATGGGATGCAGTGACTGAAGGAAATGGGATGCAGTGACTGCGTGAAATGTGATGTAGTGGCAGAGTGAAATGGGATGCAGTGACTGAGTGAAATGGGATGCAGTGACTGAGTGAAATGGGATGCAGTGACTGAGTGAAAAGGGATGCAGTGACTGCGTGAAATGGGATGCAGTGACTGATGGAAATGGGATGCAGTGACTGCGTGAAATGTGATGTAGTGGCAGAGTGAAATGGGATGCAGTGACTGAGTGAAATGGGATGCAGTGACTGAGTGAAATGGGATGCAGTGACTGAGTGAAAAGGGATGCAGTGACTGCGTGAAATGGGACGCAGTGACTCACTGAAATGTGATTCCGTCACTGAGTGAAATGTGATTACGTCACTGAGTGAACTGTGATGCAGTCACTGAGTCAAATAGGATGCAGTGGCTGAGTGAAATGGGATGCAGTGACTGAGGGACATGGGATGCTGTGACTTAGGGACATGGGATGCAGTGACTGAGGGACATGGGATGCAGTGACACACGGACATGGGATGCAGTGACTGGGTGAAATGGGATGCAGTGACTGATGGAAATTGGATGCAGTGACAGAGTGACATGAGCTGCAGTGTCTGATGGAAATGTGATGCAGTGACTGAGGGAAATGGGACGCAGTGACTGAGGGAAATGGGATGCAGTCAGTGTGGAAAATTGAATTCATCGTCTGTGAGATACGGGAAACAGTGACTGATGGAAATGTGATGCAGTGACTGTGGTGAAGGAGATGCAGTGATTTAGTAAATGGGATGCTTTGACCGAGTGAAATGTGATGCAGTGACTGAGTGAAATGTGATGCAGTGACTGAGTGAAATGTGATGCAGTGACTGAGGGACATGGGATGCAGTGACTGAGGGACATGAGCTGCGGTGACAGAGGTACTGGGAAGGAGTTTCTGAGTTCATAGGGAATCAGTGCCCGAGCGGGCTTGGGGTGCAGTGACTGAGGGAAATGGGATACAGTGCCTGACCGAAAAGGGACGCACTGACTGAGTGAAATGGGATGCAGTGACTGAGGGATATGGGATGCAGTGACTGAGGGACATGAGATGCAGTGACTGAGAGCCATGGGATGCAGTGACACACAGACATGGGATGCAGTGACTGAGGGAAATGGGATGCAGTATTTGTCGGAAGGAGGATGCAATCACTGAGTGAAATGCGATGCAGAGACTGAGGGAAAGGAGATGCTGTGAATATGGGAAATGGGATGCAGTGAGTGTGGGAAATTGAATGCATCGTCTGTGAGATAAGGGAAATAGTGACTGATGGAAGTGTGATGCAGTGACTGTGGTGAAGGAGATGCAGTGACTGCTTGAAATGTGATGCAGTGACTGCTTGAAATGTGATGCAGTGACTGCTTGAAATGGGATGCAGTGACTGAGGGAAATGGGATGCAGTGACTGAGGGAAATGGGATGCAGTGACTGAGTGAAATCGGATGCAGTGACTGAGTGAAATGTGATTTAGTCACTGAGTGAAATGGGATGCAGCCGCTGAGTGAAATGGGATGCATTACTGAGTACAATGGGATGCAGTGACTGGATGAAATGGGATGCAGTGACTGAGTGAAATCGGATGCAGTGACTGAGGGAAATGGGATGCACTGACCGAGTGAAATGAGATGCAGTGACTGACGGAAATGGGATGCAGTGACGGAGGGAAATGGGGTGCAGTATTTGTGGGAAGAAGGATGCAATCACTGAGTGAAATGAGATGATGAGACTGAGGGCAAGGTGATGCTGTGACGATGGGAAATGGGATGCACTGAGTATGGGAAATTGAATGCAGCGTCTGTGAGATACGGGAAACAGTGACTGATGGAAATGGGATGCAGTAACTGTGTTGAAGGAGATGCAGTGACTGAGTGAAATGGGATGCAGTGACTGAGTGAAATAGGATGCAGTGACTGCGTGAAATGCGATGCAGTGACTGAGTGAAATGTGATTCAGTCACTGAGTGAATTGGGATGCAGTCACTGAGTGAAATGGGATGCATCACTGAGTGAAATGGGATGCAGTGACTGATGGAAATTGGATGCAGTGACAGAGTGACATGAGGTCCAGTGACCGAGTGAAATGAGATGCAGTGTCTGACTGAAATGCGATGCAGTGACTGTGTGAAATGGGATGCAGTGACTGATGGAAATGGGATGCAGTGACTGCGTGAAATGTGATGTAGTGGCAGAGTGAAATGGGATGCAGTGACTGAGTGAAATGGGATGCAGTGACTGAGTGAAAAGGGATGCAGTGACTGCGTGAAATGGGACGCAGTGACTCACTGAAATGTGATTCCGTCACTGAGTGAAATGTGATTACGTCACTGAGTGAACTGTGATGCAGTCACTGAGTCAAATAGGATGCAGTGGCTGAGTGAAATGGGATGCAGTGACTGAGGGACATGGGATGCTGTGACTTAGGGACATGGGATGCAGTGACTGAGGGACATGGGATGCAGTGACACACGGACATGGGATGCAGTGACTGGGTGAAATGGGATGCAGTGACTGATGGAAATTGGATGCAGTGACAGAGTGACATGAGCTGCAGTGTCTGATGGAAATGTGATGCAGTGACTGAGGGAAATGGGACGCAGTGACTGAGGGAAATGGGATGCAGTCAGTGTGGAAAATTGAATTCATCGTCTGTGAGATACGGGAAACAGTGACTGATGGAAATGTGATGCAGTGACTGTGGTGAAGGAGATGCAGTGATTTAGTAAATGGGATGCTTTGACCGAGTGAAATGTGATGCAGTGACTGAGTGAAATGTGATGCAGTGACTGAGTGAAATGTGATGCAGTGACTGAGTGAAATGTGATGCAGTGACTGAGGGACATGAGCTGCGGTGACAGAGGTACTGGGAAGGAGTTTCTGAGTTCATAGGGAATCAGTGCCCGAGCGGGCTTGGGGTGCAGTGACTGAGGGAAATGGGATACAGTGCCTGACCGAAAAGGGACGCACTGACTGAGTGAAATGGGATGCAGTGACTGAGGGATATGGGATGCAGTGACTGAGGGACATGAGATGCAGTGACTGAGAGCCATGGGATGCAGTGACACACAGACATGGGATGCAGTGACTGAGGGAAATGGGATGCAGTATTTGTCGGAAGGAGGATGCAATCACTGAGTGAAATGCGATGCAGAGACTGAGGGAAAGGAGATGCTGTGAATATGGGAAATGGGATGCAGTGAGTGTGGGAAATTGAATGCATCGTCTGTGAGATAAGGGAAATAGTGACTGATGGAAGTGTGATGCAGTGACTGTGGTGAAGGAGATGCAGTGACTGCTTGAAATGTGATGCAGTGACTGCTTGAAATGTGATGCAGTGACTGCTTGAAATGGGATGCAGTGACTGAGGGAAATGGGATGCAGTGACTGAGGGAAATGGGATGCAGTGACTGAGTGAAATCGGATGCAGTGACTGAGTGAAATGTGATTTAGTCACTGAGTGAAATGGGATGCAGCCGCTGAGTGAAATGGGATGCATTACTGAGTACAATGGGATGCAGTGACTGGATGAAATGGGATGCAGTGACTGAGTGAAATCGGATGCAGTGACTGAGGGAAATGGGATGCACTGACCGAGTGAAATGAGATGCAGTGACGGAGGGAAATGGGATGCAGTGACGGAGGGAAATGGGGTGCAGTGACTGAGGGACATGGGATGCAGTGACTGAGGGACATGAGCTGCGGTGACAGAGGTACTGGGAAGGAGTTTCTGAGTTCATAGGGAATCAGTGCCCGAGCGGGCTTGGGGTGCAGTGACTGAGGGAAATGGGATACAGTCCCTGAGCGAAAAGGGACGCACTGACTGAGTGAAATGGGATGCAGTGACTGAAGGACGTGGGATGCAGTGACTGAGGGACATGAGATGCAGTGACTGAGAGACATGGGATGCAGTGACGCACGGACATGGGATGCAGTGACTGAGGGAATTGGGATGCAGTGACTGAGGGAAATGGGATGCAGTGACTGCGTGAAATGCGATGCAGTGACTGAGTGAAATGTGATTCAGTCACTGAGTGAATTGGGATGCAGTCACTGAGTGAAATGGGATGCAGTGACTGATGGAAATTGGATGCAGTGACAGAGTGACATGAGGTGCACTGACTGAGTGAAATGAGATGCAGTGCCTGATTGAAATGTGATGCAGTGACTGAGGGAAATGGGATGCAGTGACTGAGTGAAATTTGATGCACTGACTGATGGAAATTGGATGCAGTGACAGAGCGACATGAGCTGCAGTGACTGAGTGAAATGAGAAGCTGAGAATGCACTGTCTGTGAGATACGAAAACAGTGACTGATGGAAATGGGATGCAGTGACTGTGGTGAAGGGGATGCAGCGACTGAGTGAAATGGGATACAGTGACTGACTGAAATGCGATGCAGTGACTGTGTGAAATGGGATGCAGTGACTGATGGAAATGGGATGCAGTGACTGCGTGAAATGTGATGTAGTGGCAGAGTGAAATGGGATGCAGTGACTGAGTGAAATGGGATGCAGTGACTGAGTGAAAAGGGATGCAGTGACTGCGTGAAATGGGACGCAGTGACTCACTGAAATGTGATTCCGTCACTGAGTGAAATGTGATTACGTCACTGAGTGAACTGTGATGCAGTCACTGAGTCAAATAGGATGCAGTGGCTGAGTGAAATGGGATGCAGTGACTGAGGGACATGGGATGCTGTGACTTAGGGACATGGGATGCAGTGACTGAGGGACATGGGATGCAGTGACACACGGACATGGGATGCAGTGACTGGGTGAAATGGGATGCAGTGACTGATGGAAATTGGATGCAGTGACAGAGTGACATGAGCTGCAGTGTCTGATGGAAATGTGATGCAGTGACTGAGGGAAATGGGACGCAGTGACTGAGGGAAATGGGATGCAGTCAGTGTGGAAAATTGAATTCATCGTCTGTGAGATACGGGAAACAGTGACTGATGGAAATGTGATGCAGTGACTGTGGTGAAGGAGATGCAGTGATTTAGTAAATGGGATGCTTTGACCGAGTGAAATGTGATGCAGTGACTGAGTGAAATGTGATGCAGTGACTGAGTGAAATGTGATGCAGTGACTGAGGGACATGGGATGCAGTGACTGAGGGACATGAGCTGCGGTGACAGAGGTACTGGGAAGGAGTTTCTGAGTTCATAGGGAATCAGTGCCCGAGCGGGCTTGGGGTGCAGTGACTGAGGGAAATGGGATACAGTGCCTGACCGAAAAGGGACGCACTGACTGAGTGAAATGGGATGCAGTGACTGAGGGATATGGGATGCAGTGACTGAGGGACATGAGATGCAGTGACTGAGAGCCATGGGATGCAGTGACACACAGACATGGGATGCAGTGACTGAGGGAAATGGGATGCAGTATTTGTCGGAAGGAGGATGCAATCACTGAGTGAAATGCGATGCAGAGACTGAGGGAAAGGAGATGCTGTGAATATGGGAAATGGGATGCAGTGAGTGTGGGAAATTGAATGCATCGTCTGTGAGATAAGGGAAATAGTGACTGATGGAAGTGTGATGCAGTGACTGTGGTGAAGGAGATGCAGTGACTGCTTGAAATGTGATGCAGTGACTGCTTGAAATGTGATGCAGTGACTGCTTGAAATGGGATGCAGTGACTGAGGGAAATGGGATGCAGTGACTGAGGGAAATGGGATGCAGTGACTGAGTGAAATCGGATGCAGTGATTGAGTGAAATGTGATTTAGTCACTGAGTGAAATGGGATGCAGCCGCTGAGTGAAATGGGATGCATTACTGAGTACAATGGGATGCAGTGACTGGATGAAATGGGATGCAGTGACTGAGTGAAATCGGATGCAGTGACTGAGGGAAATGGGATGCACTGACCGAGTGAAATGAGATGCAGTGACTGACGGAAATGGGATGCAGTGACTGAGGGAAATGGGGTGCAGTATTTGTGGGAAGAAGGATGCAATCACTGAGTGAAATGAGATGATGAGACTGAGGGCAAGGTGATGCTGTGACGATGGGAAATGGGATGCACTGAGTATGGGAAATTGAATGCAGCGTCTGTGAGATACGGGAAACAGTGACTGATGGAAATGGGATGCAGTAACTGTGTTGAAGGAGATGCAGTGACTGAGTGAAATGGGATGCAGTGACTGAGTGAAATAGGATGCAGTGACTGCGTGAAATGCGATGCAGTGACTGAGTGAAATGTGATTCAGTCACTGAGTGAATTGGGATGCAGTCACTGAGTGAAATGGGATGCATCACTGAGTGAAATGGGATGCAGTGACTGATGGAAATTGGATGCAGTGACAGAGTGACATGAGGTCCAGTGACCGAGTGAAATGAGATGCAGTGTCTGATTGAAATGTGATGCAGTGACTGAGTGAAATGCGATGCAGTGGCGGAGTGAAATGCGATGCAGTGGCGGAGTGAAATGCGATGCAGTGGCGGAGTGAAATGCGATGCAGTGACTGAGTGAAATGCGATGCAGTGACTGAGTGAAATGCGATGCAGTGACTGAGTGAAATGAGATGCAGTGACTGAGGGAAATGGGATGCAGTGACCGAGTGAAATGAGATGCTGTGACCGAGGGAAATGGGATGCAGTGACTGCGTGAAATGGGATGCAGTGAATTAGTGAAATGAGATGTAGTGAATGAGTGAAATGAGATGTAGTGACTGATGGAAATGTGATGCAGTTACTGTGGGACAAGGGATGCAGTGACTGAGTGAATAGTGATGCAGTGCCCGAGCGGGCTTGGGGTGCAGTGACTGAGGGAAATGGGATACAGTGCCTGAGTGCAATGTGATGCAGTAATTGAGGGAAATAGGATGCAGTGACTGAGGTACTGGGAAGGAGTGACTGAGGGAAATGGGATGCAGTGACTGACGGAAATGGGATGCAGTGACTAAGTGAAATGGGATGCAGTGACTGTCGTGAAGGAGATGCACTGACTGAGGGAAATGGAATGCAGTGACTGAGTGAAATGGGATGCAGTGATTGAGTAAAATGGGATGCAGTGACTGAGGGACATGGGATGCAGTGACTGAGTGAAATGGGATGCAGTGACTGAGTTAATAGGGAGGCAGTGCCCGAGCCGGCTTGGAGTACAGTGACTGAGGGAAATGGGATACAGTGGCTGAGAGAAATGGGATGCACTGTCTTAGTGAAATGGGATGCAGTGGCTGAGTGAAATGGGATGCAGTAACTGGTGGAAATGGGATGCAGTGACTGATCGAAATGGGATGCGGTGACTGAGGTGAGGGAGATGCAGTGATGGAGTGAATTGGGATGCAGTGACTGAGTGAAATGTGATGCAGTGACGGAGTGACATGTGATGCAGTGACTGAGTGACATGTGATGTAGTGACTGAGTGAAATGCGATGCAGTGGCTGAGGTACTGGGAAGGAGTGACTGAGTTAATCGGGATGCAGTGCCCGAGCGGGCTTGGGGTGCAGTGACTGAGTGAAATGGGATGCAGTGATTTAAGGAAAGGAAATGCAGTGTCTGTGGGAAATGGAATGCTGCGACTGAGGGAAATGGGATGGAGTGACTGACGGAAATTGGATGCAGTGACTGAGTGAAATGGGATGCAGTGACTGAGTGAAATGGGTTGCAGTGACTGAGTGAAATGGGATGCAGTGACTGAGGAAAGTGGGATGCAGTGACTGAGTGAAATGGGATGCAGTGACTGAGGGAAGTGGGATGCACTATTTTTGGGTAGTAGGATGCAATCACTGATTGAAATGAGATGCAGAGACTGTGGGAAAGGAGATGCTGTGTCTATGGGAAATGGGATACAGTGAGTGTCGGAAATTGAATGCAGCGTCTGTGAGATAGGGGAACCAGTGACTGATGGAAATGGGATGCTGTGACTGTGGTGAAGGAGATGCAGTGATGGAGTGAATTGGGATGCAGTGACTGACTGAAATGTGATGCAGTGACTGAGTGACATGTGATGCAGTGACTGCGTGAAATGCGATGCAGTGACTGCGTGAAATGGGATGCAGTGACTGCGTGTAATGGGACGCAGTGACTCAGTGAAATGTGATTCTGTCACTGAGTGAATTGTGATTCCGTCACTGTGTGAAATAGGATGAAGTGGCAGAGTGAAATGGGATGCAGTGACTGAGTGAAATGAGAAGCAGTGACTGAGTGAAATGAGAAGCAGTGACTGAGTGAAATGGGATGCAGTGACTGAGGGACATGGGATGCAGTGACTGAGGGACATGGGATGCAGTGACACACGGACATGGGATGCAATGACTGATCGAAATGGGATGCAGTGACTGCGTGAAATGGGATGCAGTGACTGAGTGAAATGCGATGCAGTCACTGAGTGCAATGTGATGCAGTGACTCAGTGAAATGTGATGCAGTGACTGAGGGACATGGGACGCAGTGACACACGGACATGGGATGCAGTGACACACGGACATGGGATGCAGTGACACACGGACATGGGATGCAGTGACACACGGACATGGGATGCAGTGACACATGGACATGGGATGCAGTGCCTGATGGAATTGGGATGCAGTCACTGAGTGCAATGTGATGCAGTGACTGCTTGAAATGGGATGCATCACTGAGTGCAATGGAATGCAGTGACTGGGTGAAACGGGATGCAGTCACTGATGGAAATTGGATGCAGTGACAGAGTGACATGAGCTGCAGTGTCTGAAGGAAATGTGATGCAGTGACTGAGGGAAATGGGATGCAGTGACTGAGGGAAATGGGATGCAGTGAGTCTGGGAAAATGAATTCATCGTCTGTGAGATACGGGAAACAGTGACTGATGGAAATGTGATGCAGTGACTGTGGTGAAAGGAGATGCAGTGATTGAGTAAATGTGATGCAGTGACTGAGTGAAATGTGATGCAGTGACTGAGTGAAATGTGATGCAGTGACTGAGTGAAATGTGATGCTGTGACTGAGTGAAATGTGATGCTGTGACTGAGGGAAATGGGATGCAGTGACTGAGGGAAATGGGATGCAGTGAGTCTGGGAAAATGAATTCATCGTCTGTGAGATACGGGAAACAGTGACTGATGGAAATGTGATGCAGTGACTGTGGTGAAAGGAGATGCAGTGATTGAGTAAATGTGATGCAGTGACTGAGTGAAATGTGATGCAGTGACTGAGTGAAATGTGATGCAGTGACTGAGTGAAATGTGATGCTGTGACTGAGTGAAATGTGATGCTGTGACTGAGTGAAATGTGATGCTGTGACTGAGTGAAATGGGATGCAATCACTGAGTGAATTGTGATGCAGACACTGACGGAAAGGAGATGCTGTGACGATGGGAAATGGGAAGCAGTGACTGTGGGAAATTGAATGCAGCATCTGTGAGATAAGGGAAACAGTGAGTGATGGAAATGGGATGCAGTGACTATGGTGAAGGAGATGCAGTGACTGAGTGAAATGGGATGCAGTGACTGAGTAAAATACGATGCAGTGACTGAGTGAAATGTGATGCAGTCACTGCGTGAAATGGGATGCAGTGACTGTGGTGAAGGAGATGCAGTGACTGAAGGAAATGGGATACAGTGACTGAGTGAAATGGGATGCAGTGATTGAGTGAAATGGGATGCAGTGATTGAGTGAAATGGGATGCAGTGACTGAGGGACATGGGAAGCAGTGACTGAGGGACATGGGAAGCAGTGACTGAGGGACATGGGAAGCAGTGACTGAGGGACATGGGATGCAGTGACTGAGGGAAATGGGATGCCGTGACTGAGGGAAATGGGATGCAGTGACTGACTGAAAGGAGATGCACTGTCTGATGGAAATGTGATGCAGTGACAGAGTGACATGAGCTGCAGTGACAGAGGTACTGGGAAGGAGTGACTGAGTTAATCGGGAATCAGTGCCCGAGCGGGCTTGGGGTGCAGTGACTGAGGGAAATGGGATACAGTCCCTGAGCGAAAAGGGACGCACTGACTGAGTGAAATGGGATGCAGTGACTGAAGGACGTGGGATGCAGTGACTGAGGGACATGAGATGCAGTGACTGAGAGACATGGGATGCAGTGACGCACGGACATGGGATGCAGTGACTGAGGGAATTGGGATGCAGTGACTGAGGGAAATGGGATGCAGTGACTGCGTGAAATGCGATGCAGTGACTGAGTGAAATGTGATTCAGTCACTGAGTGAATTGGGATGCAGTCACTGAGTGAAATGGGATGCAGTGACTGATGGAAATTGGATGCAGTGACAGAGTGACATGAGGTGCACTGACTGAGTGAAATGAGATGCAGTGCCTGATTGAAATGTGATGCAGTGACTGAGGGAAATGGGATGCAGTGACTGAGTGAAATTTGATGCACTGACTGATGGAAATTGGATGCAGTGACAGAGCGACATGAGCTGCAGTGACTGAGTGAAATGAGAAGCTGAGAATGCACTGTCTGTGAGATACGAAAACAGTGACTGATGGAAATGGGATGCAGTGACTGTGGTGAAGGGGATGCAGCGACTGAGTGAAATGGGATACAGTGACTGACTGAAATGCGATGCAGTGACTGTGTGAAATGGGATGCAGTGACTGATGGAAATGGGATGCAGTGACTGCGTGAAATGTGATGTAGTGGCAGAGTGAAATGGGATGCAGTGACTGAGTGAAATGGGATGCAGTGACTGAGTGAAAAGGGATGCAGTGACTGCGTGAAATGGGACGCAGTGACTCACTGAAATGTGATTCCGTCACTGAGTGAAATGTGATTACGTCACTGAGTGAACTGTGATGCAGTCACTGAGTCAAATAGGATGCAGTGGCTGAGTCAAATGGGATGCAGTGACTGAGGGACATGGGATGCTGTGACTTAGGGACATGGGATGCAGTGACTGAGGGACATGGGATGCAGTGACACACGGACATGGGATGCAGTGACTGGGTGAAATGGGATGCAGTGACTGATGGAAATTGGATGCAGTGACAGAGTGACATGAGCTGCAGTGTCTGATGGAAATGTGATGCAGTGACTGAGGGAAATGGGACGCAGTGACTGAGGGAAATGGGATGCAGTCAGTGTGGAAAATTGAATTCATCGTCTGTGAGATACGGGAAACAGTGACTGATGGAAATGTGATGCAGTGACTGTGGTGAAGGAGATGCAGTGATTTAGTAAATGGGATGCTTTGACCGAGTGAAATGTGATGCAGTGACTGAGTGAAATGTGATGCAGTGACTGAGTGAAATGTGATGCAGTGACTGAGGGACATGGGATGCAGTGACTGAGGGACATGAGCTGCGGTGACAGAGGTACTGGGAAGGAGTTTCTGAGTTCATAGGGAATCAGTGCCCGAGCGGGCTTGGGGTGCAGTGACTGAGGGAAATGGGATACAGTGCCTGACCGAAAAGGGACGCACTGACTGAGTGAAATGGGATGCAGTGACTGAGGGATATGGGATGCAGTGACTGAGGGACATGAGATGCAGTGACTGAGAGCCATGGGATGCAGTGACACACAGACATGGGATGCAGTGACTGAGGGAAATGGGATGCAGTATTTGTCGGAAGGAGGATGCAATCACTGAGTGAAATGCGATGCAGAGACTGAGGGAAAGGAGATGCTGTGAATATGGGAAATGGGATGCAGTGAGTGTGGGAAATTGAATGCATCGTCTGTGAGATAAGGGAAATAGTGACTGATGGAAGTGTGATGCAGTGACTGTGGTGAAGGAGATGCAGTGACTGCTTGAAATGTGATGCAGTGACTGCTTGAAATGTGATGCAGTGACTGCTTGAAATGGGATGCAGTGACTGAGGGAAATGGGATGCAGTGACTGAGGGAAATGGGATGCAGTGACTGAGTGAAATCGGATGCAGTGACTGAGTGAAATGTGATTTAGTCACTGAGTGAAATGGGATGCAGCCGCTGAGTGAAATGGGATGCATTACTGAGTACAATGGGATGCAGTGACTGGATGAAATGGGATGCAGTGACTGAGTGAAATCGGATGCAGTGACTGAGGGAAATGGGATGCAGTGACTGAGGGACATGGGATGCAGTGACTGACGGACATGGGATGCAGTGACACACGGACATGGGATGCAATGACTGATCGAAATGGGATGCAGTGACTGCGTGAAATGGGATGCAGTGACTGAGTGAAATGCGATGCAGTCACTGAGTGCAATGTGATGCAGTGACTCAGTGAAATGTGATGCAGTGACTGAGGGACATGGGACGCAGTGACACACGGACATGGGATGCAGTGACACACGGACATGGGATGCAGTGACACACGGACATGGGATGCAGTGACACACGGACATGGGATGCAGTGACACATGGACATGGGATGCAGTGCCTGATGGAATTGGGATGCAGTCACTGAGTGCAATGTGATGCAGTGACTGCTTGAAATGGGATGCATCACTGAGTGCAATGGAATGCAGTGACTGGGTGAAACGGGATGCAGTCACTGATGGAAATTGGATGCAGTGACAGAGTGACATGAGCTGCAGTGTCTGAAGGAAATGTGATGCAGTGACTGAGGGAAATGGGATGCAGTGACTGAGGGAAATGGGATGCAGTGAGTCTGGGAAAATGAATTCATCGTCTGTGAGATACGGGAAACAGTGACTGATGGAAATGTGATGCAGTGACTGTGGTGAAAGGAGATGCAGTGATTGAGTAAATGTGATGCAGTGACTGAGTGAAATGTGATGCAGTGACTGAGTGAAATGTGATGCAGTGACTGAGTGAAATGTGATGCTGTGACTGAGTGAAATGTGATGCTGTGACTGAGTGAAATGGTATGCACTGACCGAGTGAAATGAGATGCAGTGACTGAGGGAAATGGGATGCACTGACCGAGTGAAATGAGATGCAGTGACTGAGGGAAATGGGATGCAATCACTGAGTGAATTGCGATGCAGACACTGACGGAAAGGAGATGCTGTGACGATGGGAAATGGGAAGCAGTGACTGTGGGAAATTGAATGCAGCATCTGTGAGATAAGGGAAACAGTGAGTGATGGAAATGGGATGCAGTGACTATGGTGAAGGAGATGCAGTGACTGAGTGAAATGGGATGCAGTGACTGAGTAAAATACGATGCAGTGACTGAGTGAAATGTGATGCAGTCACTGCGTGAAATGGGATGCAGTGACTGTGGTGAAGGAGATGCAGTGACTGAAGGAAATGGGATACAGTGACTGAGTGAAATGGGATGCAGTGATTGAGTGAAATGGGATGCAGTGACTGAGTGAAATGGGATGCAGTGACTGAGGGACATGGGAAGCAGTGACTGAGGGACATGGGATGCAGTGACTGAGGGACATGGGATGCAGTGACTGAGGGAAATGGGATGCCGTGACTGAGGGAAATGGGATGCAGTGACTGACTGAAAGGAGATGCACTGTCTGATGGAAATGTGATGCAGTGACAGAGTGACATGAGCTGCAGTGACAGAGGTACTGGGAAGGAGTGACTGAGTTAATCGGGAATCAGTGCCCGAGCGGGCTTGGGGTGCAGTGACTGAGGGAAATGGGATACAGTCCCTGAGCGAAAAGGGACGCACTGACTGAGTGAAATGGGCTGCAGTGACTGAAGGACGTGGGATGCAGTGACTGAGGGACATGAGATGCAGTGACTGAGAGACATGGGATGCAGTGACGCACGGACATGGGATGCAGTGACTGAGGGAATTGGGATGCAGTGACTGAGGGAAATGGGATGCAGTGACTGCGTGAAATGCGATGCAGTGACTGAGTGAAATGTGATTCAGTCACTGAGTGAATTGGGATGCAGTCACTGAGTGAAATGGGATGCAGTGACTGATGGAAATTGGATGCAGTGACAGAGTGACATGAGGTGCACTGACTGAGTGAAATGAGATGCAGTGCCTGATTGAAATGTGATGCAGTGACTGAGGGAAATGGGATGCAGTGACTGAGTGAAATTTGATGCACTGACTGATGGAAATTGGATGCAGTGACAGAGCGACATGAGCTGCAGTGACTGAGTGAAATGAGAAGCTGAGAATGCACTGTCTGTGAGATACGAAAACAGTGACTGATGGAAATGGGATGCAGTGACTGTGGTGAAGGGGATGCAGCGACTGAGTGAAATGGGATACAGTGACTGACTGAAATGCGATGCAGTGACTGTGTGAAATGGGATGCAGTGACTGATGGAAATGGGATGCAGTGACTGCGTGAAATGTGATGTAGTGGCAGAGTGAAATGGGATGCAGTGACTGAGTGAAAAGGGATGCAGTGACTGCGTGAAATGGGACGCAGTGACTCACTGAAATGTGATTCCGTCACTGAGTGAAATGTGATTACGTCACTGAGTGAACTGTGATGCAGTCACTGAGTCAAATAGGATGCAGTGGCTGAGTGAAATGGGATGCAGTGACTGAGGGACATGGGATGCTGTGACTTAGGGACATGGGATGCAGTGACTGAGGGACATGGGATGCAGTGACACACGGACATGGGATGCAGTGACTGGGTGAAATGGGATGCAGTGACTGATGGAAATTGGATGCAGTGACAGAGTGACATGAGCTGCAGTGTCTGATGGAAATGTGATGCAGTGACTGAGGGAAATGGGACGCAGTGACTGAGGGAAATGGGATGCAGTCAGTGTGGAAAATTGAATTCATCGTCTGTGAGATACGGGAAACAGTGACTGATGGAAATGTGATGCAGTGACTGTGGTGAAGGAGATGCAGTGATTTAGTAAATGGGATGCTTTGACCGAGTGAAATGTGATGCAGTGACTGAGTGAAATGTGATGCAGTGACTGAGTGAAATGTGATGCAGTGACTGAGGGACATGGGATGCAGTGACTGAGGGACATGAGCTGCGGTGACAGAGGTACTGGGAAGGAGTTTCTGAGTTCATAGGGAATCAGTGCCCGAGCGGGCTTGGGGTGCAGTGACTGAGGGAAATGGGATACAGTGCCTGACCGAAAAGGGACGCACTGACTGAGTGAAATGGGATGCAGTGACTGAGGGATATGGGATGCAGTGACTGAGGGACATGAGATGCAGTGACTGAGAGCCATGGGATGCAGTGACACACAGACATGGGATGCAGTGACTGAGGGAAATGGGATGCAGTATTTGTCGGAAGGAGGATGCAATCACTGAGTGAAATGCGATGCAGAGACTGAGGGAAAGGAGATGCTGTGAATATGGGAAATGGGATGCAGTGAGTGTGGGAAATTGAATGCATCGTCTGTGAGATAAGGGAAATAGTGACTGATGGAAGTGTGATGCAGTGACTGTGGTGAAGGAGATGCAGTGACTGCTTGAAATGTGATGCAGTGACTGCTTGAAATGTGATGCAGTGACTGCTTGAAATGGGATGCAGTGACTGAGGGAAATGGGATGCAGTGACTGAGGGAAATGGGATGCAGTGACTGAGTGAAATCGGATGCAGTGACTGAGTGAAATGTGATTTAGTCACTGAGTGAAATGGGATGCAGCCGCTGAGTGAAATGGGATGCATTACTGAGTACAATGGGATGCAGTGACTGGATGAAATGGGATGCAGTGACTGAGTGAAATCGGATGCAGTGACTGAGGGAAATGGGATGCACTGACCGAGTGAAATGAGATGCAGTGACTGACGGAAATGGGATGCAGTGACTGAGGGAAATGGGGTGCAGTATTTGTGGGAAGAAGGATGCAATCACTGAGTGAAATGAGATGATGAGACTGAGGGCAAGGTGATGCTGTGACGATGGGAAATGGGATGCACTGAGTATGGGAAATTGAATGCAGCGTCTGTGAGATACGGGAAACAGTGACTGATGGAAATGGGATGCAGTAACTGTGTTGAAGGAGATGCAGTGACTGAGTGAAATGGGATGCAGTGACTGAGTGAAATAGGATGCAGTGACTGCGTGAAATGCGATGCAGTGACTGAGTGAAATGTGATTCAGTCACTGAGTGAATTGGGATGCAGTCACTGAGTGAAATGGGATGCATCACTGAGTGAAATGGGATGCAGTGACTGATGGAAATTGGATGCAGTGACAGAGTGACATGAGGTCCAGTGACCGAGTGAAATGAGATGCAGTGTCTGATTGAAATGTGATGCAGTGACTGAGTGAAATGCGATGCAGTGGCGGAGTGAAATGCGATGCAGTGGCGGAGTGAAATGCGATGCAGTGGCGGAGTGAAATGCGATGCAGTGGCGGAGTGAAATGCGATGCAGTGACTGAGTGAAATGCGATGCAGTGACTGAGTGAAATGCGATGCACTGACTGAGTGAAATGAGATGCACTGACTGAGTGAAATGAGATGCACTGACTGAGTGAAATGAGATGCACTGACTGAGTGAAATGAGATGCACTGACTGATGGAAATTGGATGAAGTGACAGAGCGACATGAGCTGCAGTGACTGAGTGAAATGAGGAGCATAGAATGCACTGTCTGTGAGATACGAAAACAGTGACTGATGGAAATGGGATGCAGTGACTGTGGTGAAGGGGATGCAGCGACTGAGTGAAATGGGATGCAGTGACTGACTGAAATGCGATGCAGTGACTGTGTGAAATTGGATGCAGTGACTGTGTGAAATGGGACGCAGTGACTCAGTGAAATGTGATTCCGTCACTGAGTGAAATGTGATTCCGTCTCTGAGTGAAATATGATGCACTCACTGAGTGCACTGTGATTCAGTCACTGAGTGAACTGTGATGCAGTCACTGGGTGAACTATGATGCAGTCACTGAGTGAAATGGGATGCAGTGGCTGAGGGAAATGTGATGCAGTGACTGAGTGAAATGGGATGCAGTGACTGAGTGAAATGGGATGCAGTGACTGAGGGAAATGGGATGCAGTGACTGAGGGAAATGGGATGCAGTGACAGAGTGACATGAGCTGCAGTGTCTGATGGAAATGTGATGCAGTACCTGAGCGAAATGGGATGCAGTGACTGAGGTAGTGGGAATGAGTGACTGAGTTCATGGGGATGCAGTGCCCGAGCGGACTTGCGGTACAGTGAGTGAGGGAGATGGGATACAGTGCCTTAGTGAAATGAGATGCAGTGACTGAGAGAAATGGGATGCAGTGACTGAGTGAAATGGGATGCAGTGACTGAGTGAAATGGGATGCAGTGACTGAGTGTACTGTGATTCAGTCACTGAGTGTACTGTGATTCAGTCACTGAGTGAACTGTGATTCAGTCACTGACTGAACTGTGATTCAGTCACTGAGTGAACTGTGATGCAGTGGCTGAGTGAAATAGGATGCAGTGGCTGAGTGAAATGGGATGCAGTGACTGAGGGACATGGGATGCAGTGACTGAGGGACATGGGATGCAGTGACTGAGGGACATGGGATGCAGTGACACACGGACATGGGATGCAGTGACTGAGGGAATTGGGATGCAGTGATTGCGTGTAATGGAATGCAGTGACTGAGCGAAATGCGATGCAGTCACTGAGTGCAATGTTATGCAGTGACTGAGTGAAATGCGATGCAGTGACTGCTTGAAATGGGATGCAGTGACTGATGGAAATTGGATTCAGTGACAGAGTGACATGAGATGCAGTGTCTGATTGAAATGTGATGCAGTGACTGGGGGAAATGGGTTGCAGTGACTGGGGGAAATGGGCTGCAGTGCCTGAGTGAAATGGGAAGCAATGCCTGAGTGAAATGGGATGCAATGCCTGAGTGAAATGGGATGCAGTGACTGATTGAAATGGGATGCAGTGACTGAGGGAAATGGGATACAGTGCCTGACCGAAAGGGACGCACTGACTGAGTGAAATGGGATGCAGTGACTGAGGGACATGGGATGCAGTGACTGAGGGACATGAGATGCAGTGACTGAGGGTAATGGGACGCAGTGACTGAGGGCAATGGGATGCAGTGACTGAGGGACAGGAGGTGCCGTTACTGAGGGAATGGAGATACAGTGACTGTGGAAAGGAGATGCAGTGACTGTGGGAAATGGAATGCTGTGACTGAGGGTAATGGGATGCACTGTCTCAGTTCAATGAGATTCACTGTCTCAGTTAAATGGGCTGCAGTGACTGAGTGAAATGGGATGCTGTGACTGAGTGAAATGGGATGCAGTGACTGAGGGAAATGGGATGCAGTGACGTGGGAATTGGGTTGCAGTGACTATAGGAAAAGCTTGCAGTGACTGAGGGAAATGGGATGCAGTGACTGAGGGAAATGGGAGGCAGTGACTGAGGGAAATGTGATGCAGTGACTGAGGGAAAGGAGATGCAGTGACTGACTGAAATGGGAGGTAGTGACTGACTGAAATGGGAGGGAGTGACTGAGTGAAATGGGCTGCAGTGACTGAGTGAAATGGGCTGCAGTGACTGAGTGAAATGGGATGCTGTGACTGAGTGAAATGGGATGCAGTGACTGAGGGAAATGGGATGCAGTGACTGTGGGAATTGGGTTGCAGTGACTGAGGGTAATGGGATGCAGTGACTGAGGGTAATGGGATGCAGTGACTGAGTGAAATGGGATGCAGTGACTGAGTGAAATGGGATGCAGTGACTGAGTGAAATGTGATGCAGTCACTGAGTGAAATGTGATGCAGTCACTGAGGGAAATGAGATGCAGTGACTGAGGGTAATGTGATGCAGTGGCTGAGTGAAATGCGATGCTGTGACTGCGGAAGGGACATGCAGTGACTGAGTGAAATGGGGTGCTGTGACTCGGTGAAATGTGATGCAGTGACTGAGTGAAATGGGATGCAGTCACTGAGTGAAATGGGATGCAGTCACTGAGTGAAATGGGAAGCAGTCACTGAGGGAAATGAAATGCAGGGACTGAGGGTTATGAGACGCAGTGACTGAATGAAATGCGATGCAGTGACTGTGGGAAATGGGATGCAGTGACTTAGTGAAATGAAATGCAGTGACTGAGGGAAAGGAGATGCAGTGACTGTGGGAAATGGGTTGCAGTGCCTGAGTGAAATGGGCCGCAGTGCCTGAGTGAAATGGGCCGCAGTGCCTGAGTGAAATGGGCCGCAGTGCCTGAGTGAAATGGGCCGCAGTGCCTGAGTGAAATGGGCCGCAGTGCCTGAGTGAAATGGGATGCAGTGCCTGAGTGAAATGGGACGCAGTGCCTGAGGGTAATGGGGTGCACTGACTGAATGAAATGCGATGCAGTGACTGTGGGAAATGGGATGCCGTGACTGTGGGGAATAAGGGGTGGGGACTGAGGGTAATGCGATGCAGTGACTGAGTGAAATGCGATGCAGTGACAAAGGAAAGGACATGCAGTGACTATGGGAAATGGGATGCCCTGACTGAGTGAGATGGGGTGCCGGGACTGTGGGGAGTAGGGTGTGGTGACTGATGGAAATTGATTTACTGTCTCAGTTGAACAGGATTCACTGTCTCCGTTAAATGGGATGCAGTGACTGAGTGAAATGTTATGTAGTGACTGATTGAAATGGGATGCAGTGACTGATCGAAATGAGTTGCAGTGACAGAGGGAAATGAGATGCAGTGAATGAGGGACAGAAGGTGCCGTGAATGAATGAAATGAGGTGCCATGACTGAGGGAAAGTAGATGCAGTGACTGAGAGAAAGGAGATGCAGTGACCGTGGGAAATGGATTGCAGTGACTGAGGGAAATGGGATGCAGTGCCTGAGTGAAATGGGCTGCAGTGCCTGAGTGAAATGGGATGCAGTGACTGACTGAAATGGGATGCAGTGACTGAGGTACGTGGGCTGCAGTGCCCGAGTGAAATGGGCTGCAGTGCCCGAGTGAAATGGGCTGCAGTGCCCGAGTGAAATGGGCTGCAGTGCCTGAGTGAAATGGGCTGCAGTGCCTGAGGGATAATGGGATGCATTGACTGATGGAAATGGGATGCAGTGACTGAGGGAATTGAGATGCAGTGACTGAACGAAATGAGATGCAGTGACTGAGGGAAATGAGATGCAGTGACAGAGGGAAATGAGATGCAGTGACAGAGGGAAATGAGATGCAGTGACTGAGGGACCGGTGGTGCCGTGACTGAGGGACAGGTGGTGCCGTGACTGAGGGACAGGAGGTGCTGTGACTGAGGGACAGGAGATGCCATGACTGTGGGAAATGAGATGCAGTGACTGTGGGAAATGGGTTGCAGTGACTGTGAGAAAAGTTTGCAGTGACTGTGGGAAAAGGGAGGCAGTGTCTGAGTGAAATGGGATGCAGTGACTGAGTGAAAAGGGATGTAGTGACTGACTGAAAAGGGATGCAGTGACTGAGTGAAATGGGATGCAGTGACTGAGGGTAATGGGACGCAGTGACTGAGGGTAATGGGACGCAGTGACTGCGGGAAAGGAGATGCAGTGACTGCGGGAAAGGAGATGCAGTGACTGAGGGAAATGAGATGCAGTGCCTGTGTGAAATGGGATGCAGTGACTGATTGAAATGGGATGCAGTGACTGAGGGAAATGGGATACAGTGCCTGACCGAAAAGGGACGCACTGACTGAGTGAAATGGGATGCAGTGACTGAGGGACATGAGATGCAGTGACTGAGGGTAATGGGACGCAGTGACTGAGGGCAATGGGATGCAGTGACTGAGGGACAGGAGGTGCCGTTACTGAGGGAATGGAGATACAGTGACTGTGGAAAGGAGATGCAGTGACTGTGGGAAATGGAATGCTGTGACTGAGGGTAATGGGATGCACTGTCTCAGTTCAATGAGATTCACTGTCTCAGTTAAATGGGCTGCAGTGACTGAGTGAAATGGGATGCTGTGACTGAGTGAAATGGGATGCAGTGACTGAGGGAAATGGGATGCAGTGACGTGGGAATTGGGTTGCAGTGACTATAGGAAAAGGTTGCAGTGACTGAGGGAAATGGGATGCAGTGACTGAGGGAAATGGGAGGCATTGACTGAGGGAAATGTGATGCAGTGACTGAGGGAAAGGAGATGCAGTGACTGACTGAAATGGGAGGTAGTGACTGACTGAAATGGGAGGGAGTGACTGAGTGAAATGGGCTGCAGTGACTGAGTGAAATGGGATGCTGTGACTGAGTGAAATGGGATGCAGTGACTGAGGGAAATGGGATGCAGTGACTGTGGGAATTGGGTTGCAGTGACTGAGGGTAATGGGATGCAGTGACTGAGGGTAATGGGATGCAGTGACTGAGGGTAATGGGATGCAGTGACTGAGTGAAATGGGATGCAGTGACTGAGTGAAATGGGATGCAGTGACTGAGTGAAATGTGATGCAGTCACTGAGTGAAATGTGATGCAGTCACTGAGGGAAATGAGATGCAGTGACTGAGGGTAATGTGATGCAGTGGCTGAGTGAAATGCGATGCTGTGACTGCGGAAGGGACATGCAGTGACTGAGTGAAATGGGGTGCTGTGACTCGGTGAAATGTGATGCAGTGACTGAGTGAAATGGGATGCAGTCACTGAGTGAAATGGGATGCAGTCACTGAGTGAAATGGGAAGCAGTCACTGAGGGAAATGAAATGCAGGGACTGAGGGTTATGAGACGCAGTGACTGAATGAAATGCGATGCAGTGACTGTGGGAAATGGGATGCAGTGACTTAGTGAAATGAAATGCAGTGACTGAGGGAAAGGAGATGCAGTGACTGTGGGAAATGGGTTGCAGTGCCTGAGTGAAATGGGCCGCAGTGCCTGAGTGAAATGGGATGCAGTGCCTGAGTGAAATGGGATGCAGTGCCTGAGTGAAATGGGATGCAGTGCCTGACTGAAATGGGACGCAGTGCCTGAGGGTAATGGGGTGCACTGACTGAATGAAATGCGATGCAGTGACTGTGGGAAATGGGATGCCGTGACTGTGGGGAATAAGGGGTGGGGACTGAGGGTAATGCGATGCAGTGACTGAGTGAAATGCGATGCAGTGACAAAGGAAAGGACATGCAGTGACTATGGGAAATGGGATGCCCTGACTGAGTGAGATGGGGTGCCGGGACTGTGGGGAGTAGGGTGTGGTGACTGATGGAAATTGATTTACTGTCTCAGTTGAACAGGATTCACTGTCTCCGTTAAATGGGATGCAGTGACTGAGTGAAATGTTATGTAGTGACTGATTGAAATGGGATGCAGTGACTGATCGAAATGAGTTGCAGTGACAGAGGGAAATGAGATGCAGTGAATGAGGGACAGAAGGTGCCGTGAATGAATGAAATGAGGTGCCATGACTGAGGGAAAGTAGATGCAGTGACTGAGAGAAAGGAGATGCAGTGACCGTGGGTAATGGATTGCAGTGACTGAGGGAAATGGGATGCAGTGCCTGAGTGAAATGGGCTGCAGTGCCTGAGTGAAATGGGATGCAGTGACTGACTGAAATGGGATGCAGTGACTGAGGTACGTGGGCTGCAGTGCCCGAGTGAAATGGGCTGCAGTGCCCGAGTGAAATGGGCTGCAGTGCCTGAGTGAAATGGGCTGCAGTGCCTGAGGGATAATGGGATGCATTGACTGATGGAAATGGGATGCAGTGACTGAGGGAATTGAGATGCAGTGACTGAATGAAATGAGATGCAGTGACTGAGGGAAATGAGATGCAGTGACAGAGGGAAATGAGATGCAGTGACAGAGGGAAATGAGATGCAGTGACTGAGGGACCGGTGGTGCCGTGACTGAGGGACAGGTGGTGCCGTGACTGAGGGACAGGAGGTGCTGTGACTGAGGGACAGGAGATGCCATGACTGTGGGAAATGAGATGCAGTGACTGTGGGAAAGGAGATGCAGTGACTGTGGGAAATGGGTTGCAGTGACTGTGAGAAAAGTTTGCAGTGACTGTGGGAAAAGGGAGGCAGTGTCTGAGTGAAATGGGATGCAGTGACTGAGTGAAAAGGGATGTAGTGACTGACTGAAAAGGGATGCAGTGACTGAGTGAAATGGGATGCAGTGACTGAGTGAAATGGGATGCAGTGACTGAGGGTAATGGGACGCAGTGACTGAGGGTAATGGGACGCAGTGACTGCGGGAAAGGAGATGCAGTGACTGCGGGAAAGGAGATGCAGTGACTGAGGGAAATGAGATGCAGTGCCTGTGTGAAATGGGATGCAGTGCCTGAGTGAAATGGGATGCAGTGACTGTGGGAAATGGGATGCAGTGACTGTACGAAAAGGTTGCAGTGATTGAGTGAAATGCGATGCAGTGACTGAGGGAAAGGAGATGCAGTGACTGTGGGAAATGGAATGCTGTTACTGAGGGTAATGGGATGCTGTGACTGAGAGAAATGGGATGCTGTGACTGAGTGAAATGGGATGCAGTGACTGTGGGAAATGGGTTGCAGTGACTGTGGGTAACGTTTGCTGTGACTGTGGGAAACGGGAGGCAGTGACTGAGGGAAATGGGACGCAGTGACTGAGTGTAATGGGATGCAATCACTGAGTGAAAAGGGATGCAG
The DNA here is from genome assembly GCF_030684315.1 of Stegostoma tigrinum. NCBI lineage: Eukaryota > Metazoa > Chordata > Chondrichthyes > Orectolobiformes > Stegostomatidae > Stegostoma > Stegostoma tigrinum. The sequence continues at coordinate 455,874 of NW_026728108.1, read as the reverse complement.
TGACTGAGTGAAAAGGGATGCAGTGACTGAGTGAAAAGGGATGCAGTGACTGAGGGTAATGTGGTGCAGTGCCTGAGTGAAATGGGATGCAGTGACTGAGTGAAATGGGATGCAGTGACTGAGTGAAATGGGACGCAGTGACTGAGGGAAATGGGAGGCAGTGACTGAGGGACAGGAGGTGCCGTTACTGAGGGAAATGGATTGCTCTGACTGAGGGTAATGGGATGCACTGTCTCAGTTCAATGAGATTCACTGTCTCAGTTAAATGCGATGCAGTGACTGAGTGAAAAGGGATGCAGTGACTGAGTGAAATGGGATGCAGTGACTGAGTGAAATGGGAGGCAGTGACTGAGTGAAATGGGAGGCAGTGACTGAGGGAAATGGGAGGCAGTGACTGAGGGAAATGGGAGGCAGTGACTGAGGGAAATGGGAGGCAGTGACTGAGGGAAATGGGAAGCAGTGACTGAGGGAAATGGGAGGCAGTGACTCTGGGAAATGGGATGCACTGACTGAATGAGATGGGGTGCTCAGACTGAGTGAAATGTGATGCAGTGACTGAGGGAAAGGAGATGCAGTGACTGACTGAAATGGGAGCTAGTGACTGAGTGAAATGAGAGGGAGTGACTGAGTGAAGTGGGAGGCAGTGACTGAGTGAAGTGGGAGGCAGTGACTGAGGGTAATGGGATGCAGTGACAGAGGGGAATGGGATGCAGTGACTGAGCGTAATGGGATGCAGTGACTGAGCGTAATGGGATGCAGTGACTGAGTGAAATGGGATGCAGTGACTGAGCGTAATGGGATGCAGTGACTGAGGGTAATGTGATGCAGTGACTGAGTGAAATGCGATGCTGTGACTGAGGAAGGGACATGGAGTGACTGAGTGAAATGGGGTGCTGAGACTGAGTGAAATGGGATGCAGTGACTGAGTGAATTGGGATGCAGTGACTGAGTGAAATAGGTGGCTGAGACTGACGGTAATGGGATGCAGTCACTGAGTGAAATGGCATGCAGTGACTGAGTGAAATGGGATGCAGTGTTTGAGGGAAATAAGATGCAGTGACTGAGGGAAATGAGATGCAGTGACTGAGGGAATGGAGATGCAGTGACTTGGAAATGGAATGCTGTGACTGAGGGCAATGGGATGCTGTGACTGAGTGAAGTGGGAGGCAGTGACTGAGTGAAGTGGGAGGCAGTGACTGAGTGAAATGGGTGGCAGCGACTGTGTGAAGTGGCAGGCAGTGACTGTGTGAAGTGGCAGGCAGTGACTGTGTGAAGTGGCAGGCAGTGACTGTGTTGAATTGGGAGGCAGTGACTCGGTGAAATGGGATGCAGTGACTGAGTGAAGTGGGAAGCAGTGACTGAGTGAAATGGGAAGCAGTGACTGAGTGAAATGGGAAGCAGTGAGTGAGGGTCATGGGATGCAGTGAGCGAGGGTCATGGGATGCAGTGACTGAAGGAAATGGGATGCAATGACTGAGTGAATATGATGAAGTGGCTGAGTGAAATGGGATGCAGTGGCTGAGTGAAATGGGATGCAGTGGCTGAGTGAAATGGGATGCAGTGGCTGAGTGAAATGGGATGCAGTGGCTGAGTGAAATGGGATGCAGTGACTGAGGAAAATGAGTTGCAGTGACTGAGCGAAAAGAGATGCAGTGACTGAGGGTCATGGGATGCATCGTCTCAGTTCAATGAGATTCACTGTCTCAGTGAAATGGGACGCAGTGACTGAGGGAAATGTGATGCCGTGACTGGGGAATAGGGTGCGGTGACTGATGGAAATGGATTCACTGTCTCACTTGGATAGGATTCACTGTCTCCTGCTCAGACGGACTGGCCCCCGCAGCCCTGACCCGCTCAGAGGGACTGGCTTCCGCCGCCCTGACCCGCTCAGAGGGACTGGCCCCCGCAGCCCTGACCCGCTCAGAGGGACTGGCCCCCGCAGCCAGAGCCGTTCAGAGGGACTAGCCCCCGCTGCCCTGACCCGCTCAGAGGGACTGGCCCCCGCAGCCCTGACCCGCTCAGAGGGACTGGCCCCCGCAGCCAGAGCCGCTCAGAGGGACTAGCCCCCGCTGCCCTGACCCGCTCAGTGCGACTTGCCCCCTGCAGTCCTGTCCCGCTCACTGCGACTTGCCCCCCGCAGACCTGACCCGCTCACTGCGACTTGCCCCCCGCAGCCCTGACCCGCTCACTGCAACACTGCCCCCCGCAGCCCTGACCCGCTCACTGCGACTTGCCCTCCGCAGCCCTGACCTGCTCACTGCGACACTGCCCCCGGAAGCCCTGACCCGCTCACTGCGATTTGCCCCCCGCAGTCCTGACCCGCTCACAGGGACTGGCCCCCCGCAGACCTCACCCGCTCACAGGGACTGGCCCCCGCAGCCCTGACCCGCTCACTGCGACTTGCCCCCCGCAGCCCTGACCCGCTGACAGGGACTGGCCCCCCCCGCAGACCTCACCCGCTCACAGGGTCTGGCCCCGGCAGCCCTGACCCGCTCACTGCGACTTGCCCCCCGCAGCCCTGACCCGCTGACAGGGACTGGCCCCCCGCAGCCCTGACCCGCTCACAGGGACTGGCCCCCGCAGCCCAGACCCGCTCACAGGGACTGGCCCCCGCAGACCTGACCCGCTCACTGCGACTTGCCCCCCGCAGTCCTGTCCCGCTGACAGGGACTTGCCGCCCGCAGTCCTCTCCCGCTCACAGGGACTGGCCCCCGCAGCCCTGACCCGCTCACTGCGACTTTCCCCCCGCAGTCCTTTCCTGCTGACAGGGACATGCCCCCGCAGGTCTGACCCGCTCAGAGGGACTGGCCGCCGCAGCCCTGACCCGCTGAGATGGACTGGCCCCCGCAGCCCTGACCCGCTCAGAGGGACTGTCCCCCGCCGCCCTGACCCGCTCAGAGGGACTGTCCCCCGCAGCCCTGACCCGCTCAGAGGGACTGGCCCCCGCAGCCCTGACCCGCTCAGAGGGCTGGGCCCCCGCAGCCCTGACTCCGCTCACTGCGACTTGACCCCCGCAGTCCTGTCCCGCTCACTGCGACTTGCCCCCCGCAGCCCTGACCCGCTCACTGTGACACTGCCCCCCGCAGCCCTGACCCACTCACGCGGACTGTTCCCCCGCTGCCCTGTCCCGCTGACAGGGACTTGCCCTCGCAGCCCTGACCCGCTCACTGCGACTTGACCCTTGCAGTCCTGTCCCGCTGACAGGAACTGGCCCCCGCAGCCCTGACCCGCTGACAGCGACTGGCCCCCGCAGCCCTGACCCGCTGACAGGGACTGGCCCCCGCAGCCGTGACCCGCTCACAGGGACTGGTCCCCCGCAACCCTGACCCGCTCAATGCGACATTGCCACCCGCACCCCAGACCTGCTCACTGCGACTTGCCTCCCGCAGCCCTGACCCACTATGAGGGCCTGCCCCTGCAGCCCTGACCCGCTCGCAGGGAATGGCCCCCGCAGCCCTGACCCGCTCTCTGCAACTTGACCCCCGCGGACCTGACCCGCTCACAGGGACTTGCCCCTTGCAGTCCTGACCCTCGCACTGCGACCTGCTCCCCGCAGTCCTGACCCGCTCACAGTGACCTGCCCCTTGCAGTCCTGTCCCGCTGACAGGGACTTGCCCCGGCAGCCCTGACCCGCTCAGAGGTACTGGCCCCCGCAGCCCTGACCCACTCACAGGAACTGGCCCCCGCAGCCCTGACCCGCTCTCTGCGACTTGCCCCACGCATCCCTGAGCCGCTCACTGCGACTTGCCCCCCAAAGCCCTGACCCGCTCACAGGGACTTGCCCCTTGCAGTCCTGACCCGCTCACTGCCACCTGCCCCCGCAGTCCTGTCCCGCTGAAAGGGACATGCCCATTGCAGTCCTGACCCGCTCACTGCGACCTGCCCCCCCCGCAGTCCTGACCCGCTCACTGCGACACTGCCCCCCGCACCCCTGACCCGCTCACTGCGAATGGCCCCCCGCAGCCCTGACCCGCTCACTGCGACCTGCCCCCCGCAGCCCTGACCCGCTCACTGCGACACTGACCCCCGCAGTCCTCACCCGCTCAGGGGGACCGGCCCCTCGCAGCCCTCACCCGCTCACGCAAACCGGCACCCCGCAGCACTGACCCGCTCACTGCCACCTGCCCCTTGCAGTCCTGTCCCGGTGACAGGGACTGGCCCCTGCAGCCCTGACCCGCTCACAGGAACTGGCCCCCCGCAGCCCTGACCCGCTCACTGCGACTTGTCCCCCCGCACACCTGACCCGCTCACTGCGACTTGCCCCCCCGCAGACCTGATCCGCTCACTGCGACTTGCCCCCCGCAGTCCTGATCCACTAACTGCGACTGGCCCCCCGCCGCCCTGACCCGCTCAGGGGGACCGGCCCCCCACAGCCCTGACCTGCTCACGGGGACCGGCCCCCCACAGCCCTGACCCGCTCACTGCGACTTGCCCCCCGCAGCCCTGACCCGGTGACAGGGACTGGCCCCCGCAGCCCTGTCCAGCTCACAGGGACTGGCCCCCACAGCCCTGACCCGCTCACTGCGACTTGCTCCCTGCAGTCCTGTCCCGCTGACAGGGACTTGCCCCCGCAGCCCTGACCCGCTCATTGCGTCTGGCCCCCCGCAGCCCTGACCCGCTCACTGCGGCTTGCCCCCGGCAGCCCTGACCCGCTCACTGCGATTTGCCCCCCGCAGTCCTGACCCGCTCACTGCGACTTGCCCCCGCAGTCCTGTCCCGCTCACTGCGAATGGCCCCCTGCAGCCCTGACCCGCTCACTGCGAACTACCCCCCGCAGCCCTGACCCGCTCACTGCGACACTGCCCCCGACAGCCCTGATCCGCTCACTGCGACTTGGCCCCGCAGCTCTGACCCGCTCAGAGGGACTGGCCCCCACCGCGCCGACCCGCTCACATGGACTGGCCCCCGCAGCCGTGACCCGCTCACTGCGACTTGTTGCCCACAGACCTGACCCGCTCAGTGCCATTTGCCCTCCGCGGTCCTGACCCGCTCACTGCGACACTGCCACCCGCAGCCCTGACCCGCTCACTGCGACCTGCCCCCCGCAGCCCTGACCCGCTCACTGCGACACTGCCCCCCCGAGCCCTGACCCGCTCGCAGGGACTGGCCGCCGCAGCCCTGACTCGCTCACAGGTACTGACCCCCCGCAGCCATGACCCGCTCAATGCTACCCAGCCTCCCGCAGCCCTGACCCGCTCACTGCGACTTGCCCCCCGCAGCCCTGACCCGCTCAGAGGGCCTGCCCCCGCAGCCCTGACCTGCTCGCTGCGACACTGCACCCCGCAGCCCTGACCCCCTCACTGCGACTTGCCCCCCGCAGTCCTGTCCCGCTGACAGGGACTTGCCCCTGCAGCCCTGTCCCGCTTACTGCGACTTTCCCCCCGCAGCCCTGTCCCGCTGACTGCGACTTGCTCCCCGCAGCCCTGACCCCTCACTGCGACTTGCCCCCCGCAGACCTGACCCGCTCAGGGGCACTGGCCCCCGCAGCCCTGACCCGCTCACTGCGACTTGCCCCCCGCAGCCCTGACCCGCTCAGACGGCCTGCCCCTCGCAGCCCTGACCCGCTCACAGGGCTTGGCCCTCCGCAGCCCTGACCCGGTGACAGGGACTGGCCCCCACAGCCCTGACCCGCTCACTGCCGCTTGCCCCCCACAGTCCTGTCCCGCTGACAGGGACCTGCCCCTTGCAGTCCTGTCCCGCTGACAGGGACTTGCACCCGCTGCCCTGACCCGCTCTCTGCGACTGGCCCCCCGCAGCCCTGACCCGCTCACTGCGACTTGCCCCCCGCAGCCCTGACCCGCTCACTGTGACTTGCCCCCCGCAGACCTGACCCGCTCACTGCGACTTGCCCCCCGCAGTCCTGTCCCGCTGACAGGGACCTGCCCCTTGCAGTCCTGTCCCGCTGACAGGGACTTGCACCCGCTGCCCTGACCCGCTCACTGCGACTTGTCCCCCGCAGCCCTGACCCGCTCTCTGCGACAAGCCCCCCGCAGCCCTGACCCGCTCAGGGGGACCGGCCCCCCACAGCCCTGACCCGCTCAGGGGGACCGGTCCCCCGCAGCCCTGACCCGCTGATAGGGGCTGGCCCCCGCAGCCCTCAGCAGCTCACAGGGACTGGCCCCCCGCAGACCTGACCCGCTCACTGCAACTGGCCCCCCGCAGCCCTGACCCGCTCACTGCGACTTGCCCCCCGCAGTCCTGTTCCGCTGACAGGGACTTGCCCCCGCAGCCCTGACCCACTCACTGCGAGTTGCCGCCCGCAGCCCTGACCCGCTCACCGGGACTGACCCCCGCATCCCTGACCCGCTTACCGGGACTGGCCCCCCGCAGCCCTGACCCCCTCACTGCGACTTGACCCCCTCACTGCGACTTGACCCCCGCAGTCCTGTCCCGCTGACAGGGACATGCCCCTGCAGCCCTGTCCCGCTTACTGCGACTTTCCCCCCGCAGCCCTGACCCGCTGACTGCGACTTGCACCCCGCAGCCCTGACCCCTCACTGCGACTTGCCCCCCACAGACCTGACCCGCTCAGGGGGACTGGCCCCCGCAGCCCTGACCCGCTCACAGGGACTGGCCCGCGCAGCTGTGACCCGCTCACAGGGACTGGCCCCCGCAGCCCTAACCCGCTCACAGGGACTGGCCCCCCGCAGTCCTGTTTCGCTGACAGGGACTTGCCCCCGCAGCCCTGACCCATTCACTGCGAGTTGCCCCCCGCAGCCCTGACCCGCTCACAGGGACTGACCCCCGCAGCCCTGACCCGCTCACTGCGACTTGCCCCTCGCAGCCCTGACCCGCTCACAGGGATTGGCCCTCCTCAGCCCTGACCCGGTGACAGGGACTGGCCCCCACAGCCCTGACCCGCTCACTGCCGCTTGCCCCCCGCAGTCCTGTCCCGCTGACAGGGACCTGCCCCTTGCAGTCCTCTCCCGCTGACAGGGACTTGCCCCCCGCAGCCCTGACCCGCTCACTGCGACTTGTCCCCCACAGCCCTGACCCGCTCACTGCGACACTGCCCCCCCCAGCCCTGACCCGCTCGCAGGGACTGGCCGCCGCAGCCCTGACTCGCTCACAGGTACTGACCCCCCGCAGCCCTGACCCGCTCAATGCTACCCAGCCTCCCGCAGCCCTGACCCGCTCACTGCGACTTGCCCCCTGCAGTCCTGTCCTGCTGACAGGGACTGGTACCCGCAGCCCTGACCCGCTCAGAGGGACTGGACCCCCGCAGCCCTGACCCGCTCACTGCGACTGGCCCCCCGCACCCCTGACCCGCTCACTGTGACTTGCCCCCCACAGCCCTGACCCGCTCACTTCGACTTGCCCCCCGCAGAGCTGACCCGCTCACTGCGACACTGCCCTCCTCAGCCCTGACCCGCTCACTGTGACTTGCCCCGCGCAGCTCTGACCCACTCAGAGGGACTGGCCCATGCTGCGCTGACCCGCTTACATGGACTGGCCCCCGCAGCCCTGACCCGCTCACTGCGACACTGCCCCTAGCAGCCCTGACCCGCTCACTGCGACTTGCCCCACGCAGCCCTGACCCGCTCACATGGACTGGCCCACGCAGCCCTGACCCGCTCACAGGGACTGGCCCCCCGCAGCCCTGACCCGCTCACGGGGACCGGCCCCCCTGCAGTCCTGTCCCACTGACATGGACATGCCCCCGCAGCCCTGACCCGCTCACTGCGACTTGCCCTCCGCAGTCCTGACCTGCTCACTGCGACTTGCCCCCCGCAGCCCTGACCCGCTCACTGCGACACTGCCCCCCGCAGCCCTGACCCGCTCACAGGGACTGGCCCCCCGCAGCCCTGACCCGCTCACTGCTACTTGCCCCCCGCAGCCCTGACCCGCTCACAGGGACTGGCCCACCGCAGCTCTGACCCGCTGACAGGGACTGGCCCCCGCAGCCCTGACTTGCTCACAGGGACTGGCCCCCCGCTGTCCTGACCCGCTCACAGGTACTGACCCCCCGCAGCCCTGACCCGCTCAATGCTACCCAGCCTCCCGCAGCCCTGACCCGCTCACTGCGACTTGCCCCCTGCAGTCCTGTCCTGCTGACAGGGACTGGTACCCGCAGCCCTGACCCGCTCAGAGGGACTGGACCCCCGCAGCCCTGACCCGCTCACTGCGACTGGCCCCCCGCACCCCTGACCCGCTCACTGTGACTTGCCCCCCGCACCCCTGACCCGCTCACTGTGACTTGCCCCCCACAGCCCTGACCCGCTCACTTCGACTTGCCCCCCGCAGAGCTGACCCGCTCACTGCGACACTGCCCTCCTCAGCCCTGACCCGCTCACTGTGACTTGCCCCGCGCAGCTCTGACCCACTCAGAGGGACTGGCCCATGCTGCGCTGACCCGCTTACATGGACTGGCCCCCGCAGCCCTGACCCGCTCACTGCGACACTGCCCCTAGCAGCCCTGACCCGCTCACTGCGACTTGCCCCACGCAGCCCTGACCCGCTCACACGGACTGGCCCACGCAGCCCTGACCCGCTCACAGGGACTGGCCCCCCGCAGCCCTGACCCGCTCACGGGGACCGGCCCCCCTGCAGTCCTGTCCCACTGACATGGACATGCCCCCGCAGCCCTGACCCGCTCACTGCGACTTGCCCTCCGCAGTCCTGACCTGCTCACTGCGACTTGCCCCCCGCAGCCCTGACCCGCTCACTGCGACACTGCCCCCCGCAGCCCTGACCCGCTCACAGGGACTGGCCCCCCGCAGCCCTGACCCGCTCACTGCGACTTGCCCCCCGCAGCCCTGACCCGCTCACAGGGACTGGCCCACCGCAGCTCTGACCCGCTGACAGGGTCTGGCCCCCGCAGCCCTGACCTGCTCACAGGGACTGGCCCCCCGCAGTCCTGACCTGCTCACTGCGACTTGCCCCCCGCAGCCCTGACCCGCTCACTGCGACACTGCCCCCCGCAGCCCTGACCCGCTCACAGGGACTGGCCCCCCGCAGCCCTGACCCGCTCACTGCGACTTGCCCCCCGCAGCCCTGACCCGCTCACAGGGACTGGCCCACCGCAGCTCTGACCCGCTGACAGGGTCTGGCCCCCGCAGCCCTGACCTGCTCACAGGGACTGGCCCCCCGCAGTCCTGACCCGCTCACTGCGACTTGCCCCCCGCTGTCCTGACCCGCTCACTGCGACTTGCCCCCCGCAGCCCTGACCCGCTGACTGCGACTTGCCCCAGGCAGGCCTGACCCGCTCACAGGGACTGGCCCGCCGCAGCCCTGACCCGCTTACATGGACTGGCCCCCACAGCCCTGACCTGCTGACTGCGACACTGCCCCCCGCAGCCTTGACCCGCTCACAGGGACTCGCCCCCCGCAGCCCTGACCCGCTCACTGCGACTTGCCCCCCACAGCCCTGACCCGCTCACAGGGACTGGCCCCCGCAGCCCTGACCTGCTCACTGGGACTGGCCCCCCGCAGTCCTGACCCGCTCACTGCGACTTGCCCCCCGCAGCCCTGACCCGCTCACTGCGACTTGCCCCCCGCAGCCCTGACCCGCTCACTGCGACTTGCCCCCCCGCAGCCCTGACTCGCTCACAGGGACTGGCCCCCACAGCCCTGACCCGTTCACAGGGGCTCTCCCCCCCCGCAGCCCTGACATGCTCACTGCGACTTGCCCCCCGCAGACCTGACCCTCTCACTGCGACTTGCCCCCTGCAGTCCTGTCCCGCTGACAGGGACTTGCCCCCAGCAGTTCTGTCCCGCTGACAGGGACTCGCCCCCGCAGACCTGACCCGCTCACTGCGTCTGGCCCCCCGCAGCCCTGACCCGCTCACTGCGACTTGCCCCCCGCAGCCCTGACCCGCTCACTGCGACTTGCCCCCCGCAGCCCTGACCCGCTCACAGGGACTGGCCCACGCAGCCCTGACCCGCTCACAGGGACTGACCCCGAGCAGCCCTGACCCGCTCACTGCGACTTGCCCCCCGCAGTCCTGTCCCGCTGACAGGGACTTGCCCCCCGCAGCCCTGACCCGCTGACAGGGACTGTCCCCCGCAGCCCTGACCAGCTCACAGGGTCTGCCCCCCACAGCCCTGACCCACTCACTGCCACTGGCCCCCCACAGCCCTGTCCCACTCAGTGCGACTTGCCCCCCGCAGCCCTGACCCGCTCACTGCGACTTGCCCCCCGCAGCCCTGACCCGCTCACTGCGACTTGCCCCCCGCAGTCCTGTCCTGCTGACAGGGACTTGCCCCCCGCAGCCCTGACCTGCTGACAGGGACTGGCCCCCGCAGCCCTGACCCACTCACTGCCACTGGCCCCCCGCAGCCCTGTCCCACTCAGTGCGACTTGCCCCCCGCAGCCCTGACCCGCACACTGCGACTTGCCCCCCGCAGCCCTGACCCGCACACTGCGACTTGCCCCCCGCAGCCCTGTCCCACTGACAGGGACTTGCCCCCCGCAGCCCTGACCCGTTCACTGCGACACTGCCCCCGCAGCCCTGACCCACTCACTGCCACTGGCCCCCCACAGCCCTGACCCGCTCACTCCGACTTGCCCCCGCAGCCCTGACCCGCACACTGCGACTTGCCCCCCGCAGCCCTGTCCCACTGTCAGGGACTTGCCCCCCGCAGCCCTGACCCGCTCACTGCGACACTGCCCCCGCAGCCCTGACCCGCTCACTGCGACACTGCCCCTTGCACCCCTGACCCGCTCTCTGCGACTTGCCCCCCGCACCCCTGACCCGCTGACAGGGACTTGTCCCCGCAGCCCTGACCCGCTCACTGCGACTGGCCCCCCCGCTGATCGAAGTAATTGAAATGGAGATGCCAGGCCAGATGATGATTTGTACCTAGATGACGGGGGAGTGGTCAGGCCCCAGACTCCAGCTTATGGTTGATGAACTGGAATCTCAGTTTTGACCAATCAACAAATCATGTGGGGCAGAGTTACCAGGGAATGCTGTGCTTCAGGAGGCAGTCACACACCTTAGATTAACTAGCTGAAACTCGGTCAGTGGCCAATGACAAAGATCAGGGCAGGTGGAAGGATCCAGGATGTAGTGCAGAAGGAACCTTGGCCTTTGATCTTATCGAACAGGTTTGAGATTCTTTCTTCGTGTGTGGATGAGAGTGCAGGGTATAGGGAAGATGAGTAAACTGACTGTAGCACTTTGGTACAGGGGGGACATTCAGGAGGGGATAAAAAGTGAAATGTAGTTATAATCAGAGGTAGTATAGTTAGGAGAATGAACACTGTTCGTTGTGACCAGGATCGGGAGTCTCGAAAGTAGTGTTGCCTGCCTGGTGCCCAGGTTCAGAATATTCCATCTCGGCTACAAAGGAACTTGAAGTGGGAGGAGTAGAAATCCAGCTATCGTGGTCCACACAGGTACCATTGATATGGAAGAAAGAGGAAAGAGGTTCTGCTGAGGGATTATGAGCACCGAGGTGCTGAGGTGAGAAAGCAGAACCAGAATGGTAATAATCTCTGGATTATTATCTGAGCAATTTGGCACGGTGTGAACATAATTATAGATGTACATTGTTCAAATGGTGGCATGGCAGAAATGTGTTTGAATTCATGGGACATTGGCATCGGTATGGGGAAGGAGGGAGTCGTTCTGGTGTTATAGGCTCGACGAGAATCATATTGGGACAAGTATCCTCGCAAAATACAGAGCTAGGTCTGGGGCTAGGGCGTAAAAATAAAAAGTGTGGAGCGGGTGAGCTCAGTTGCATGGAAAATTGTGGAAAAAGTTAGAAGCTGGTAAGTGCTCAGCAAAGTTTCCAGAGCAAGTAATAGGACAAAAAGTATGGAAATGGTCAGGAGTCTCACTTCAGCTGCAGCAGATAAGAAGGGTGGCTGTAAATGCCAGACTGAAGATCTTGTATTGAATTGCAGGGAGTGTATGAAACAAAGTGAATGAGTTTGTGGTGCAGATTGAAATTGACAGATACATCACTCTGGGTATCACAGAGAGGTGGTTGTTAGGGGATAAGTGTTGGGAACGAAATAGCCAATGATTCATGTCCGATAGAAAGAACAGGCAAATGAACAGAGATAACAAAGTGTGGAGCTGGATGAGCACAGCAGGCCAAGCAGCATCTCAGGAGCGTAAAAGCTGACGTTTTGTCAGGCAGCATCAGAGGCTGAGGAAAGTTGAGGTTTTGGGTCAGGACCCTTCCTGAGAAATGGAGGGTGGAAGGGAGCTCAGAAACAAATAGCGTGGAGGGGGAGGAGGTGCTGGGGAAGGTAGGTTGGATGGTAATAAGTGAGTACTATCCAGATTGGAACAGATTTTCCCCAGGGGGGAATTAGTACGAATTCCAAATCACTCTCAAAATCTTAGTGACTGTTAACGTTGATGTTTTTTGTCTGTGTGTTTCAGTAATTGCATGACAGTTGAATGGTTCGTTGAGAGTGAGGAACCTATGGACTCTCACACACCAAGATGGAATTTAGTTCGAAGAGTGACTTCAAAATAGTTGCTTGCTTTTAAAATCTTGACCGTTTTTGCTGTCCAGTTGAATGAATTTGGCTTCATACTGCTTCAATAGGAATTAGTGTTTAATAGGAACATATTTGTGAAACTTACAGTTCCGCAAGTTTTAGCATAAACTGGTGCAGCCTTTCGGTGCTTGCAAAAAGGCTCACTTGTCCGTTAATACCGAAGGAAAATTCGAATTTAAAAGTAAGTTCACCCGGTGTCAGGGAATTAAATGTTAATGTTGACTCGAATATAATTTTTTAAAAAGTCATATATTTGTGTAACACTGAACTCAAATTAAAATTTCGATTTGCTGGTTTTACGTTGGATTCATTTTAAATGAGGGTGAAGATCACTTTAAATCCAGCATATTTGTTCAGAAAAGAAATAGCATGTCAAATAAAATTAACTGCATGACTCTTCATAGCCCTATATGTAGAATTTCATTCCGAACTATGAGACAGTTGTGACCCCATACTACCTCAGTGCTCATGGCAAGAGCAAGACTCCTGTTTGACGTGCTGTGCACTGCATGGAATGGCGGCAACATCAGATTCATTTATGCTTGAGAATCAAAAGAATATGACGATAAGATTTAAAATCAAAATCTCATTGAACACTTCAAGGAACGTATTACAGGAAGAGGGGGAAAGCATGTATGACTAATAGAAGGTGGTGGCGCAGATCAAATAGACCTGTGTGCTAAAACTTAACACAAATTTCACATTGAATGGAACAGTTCAAACAGGCTGGAGGAAGCAGACATGCCAGCCCAAACTTTTTGAATTTGAGCATTCTGTTCGTAAACATCAGCAAAATTGTGGGAAACATGTTTATTCTTTCTCTTTTATTGCACAGAACCATACGATGAGACTGTTTTGATGAGGAATTGAAAGATTATGTGTCCCATCCATTTGACTCACAGTTTGGTACCATAGGTTGGTACGATCTTCGTTGGAGAAGGAAAAGGGATGTTCCAGATACAGAAAATCGTCAAACCATTTACGACAAAGTCCGTTTCTGGTTAGTTTTAATTAATGCAGTTAACATTTTTAGCTCGACATGATTGCACAATGGAGTCAATAAGAAAATTCCATCTGATATTCCACATAAATTTTAAGTGGATATTAAAGCAGCTCATTTCTTTTTCACACTGTCTGCTGCTTTTCAGAATGGTTGTCTTATTGTCAAAACGTTTAGCTTTGACTCCATGGCTGCTTCCATTAGCTCACATTGAAACACATGTTTCTTCAGCCAAAAATGCACGTTTACCCGGTGTAGCTTGACTGACCTTCCCCTGTGGTCGTTCCTCTGAAATCCCCTGCGGTCGCTCCCCTGAAAAACAACTATACCATTTTGGATACTGTTCCGGGGGACGAGTTGGCAGTGGGTATGCAGTAGGGTGCAGGTCTCTGGCACAGAGTCTGTCCCTCTTGCATAGAAGGGAAGCGGGGATAGGAAGAGAGTGATAGTCATTGGGGACTCAATAGTTAGAGGGACTGATAGAAGATTTGCCGGGAACGAAAGAGACTCACGATTGGTGTGTTGCCTATCAGGTGCCAGGGTCTGTGATGTCTCGGATCATGTGTTTAGGGTCCTGAGGGGAGAGGTTGACCAGCCCCAAGTCGTGGGACACGTAGGCACCAACGACATAGGTAGAAAGAGGGATAGGGATGTCAGGCAGGATTTCAGGGAGCGAGGGTGGAAGTTGAGAGCGAGAACAAACAGAGTGGTCGTCACTAGTTTGTCACCGTACCACGTGATAGCGAGGCAAAGAACAGGGAGAGATTTCAGCTGAAGACGTGGCTGCAGGGATGGTGCAGGTGGGAGGGCTTCAGGTACATGGACAATTGGGGTTCATTCTGGGGAAGGTGGGACCTGGACAAACAGGACGATATCCACTTGAACCAGAGGGGCACTAATATCCTGGGTGGGAAATTGGCCTGTGCCATTCGGTTGGATTTAAACGAGCTCAGAAGGGGGATGGGAAACTGAGGTGTAGTCCCAGTACACAGGAGGATGAGCGTAGGGAGGACATGGTCAGGACCTCACTGTCACAGAAGTGTGCTGGCAGACAGCAAGCTGGATTGAAGTGTGACGACTTTAATGCCGGGAGTATCCGGAATAATGTAGGTGAGCTTGCAGCTTGGATAGGTACCACGGACTTCGATGTTGTGGCCATTTCGGAGACATGGATAGAGCAGGGTCAGGAATGGATGTTGCAGGTTCTCGTGTTTAGATCTTTCATTAAGGTCTGGGAAGGTGGTAAAAGAGGGGGAGGTGTGGCTTTGTTGGTCAAGGACAGTATAACGGCGGCTGAAAGAACCTTTGAGGACTCGTCTACTGAGGCGGTATGGGCTGATGTTGCCAAGGAACGTTTGTCGACTGAGTCAGTGTGGGTGGAAGTTCGGAACAACAAGGCAGCAGTCACCTCACTGGAGGTTTTCTACGGACCCCAAATAGCAGTTGAGAGATCGAAGAACTCATTGGCCGGCAGATTGTTGGAAAGTGCAAACGTAGCAGGGTTGTTGTTGTGGGTGACTTCAACTTTCCCAATATAGATTGAAACCTCCTCAGTGCAGATGGTTTGGATGGAGCCGTTTTTGTCAGGTGTGTTCAGGAGGGTTTCCTGACTTAGTTTGTGGACAGGCCGACGAGGCGGGAGGCCATTTTGGATTTGGTGCTCGGCGATGAGCCAGGACAGGTGTCAGATCTCGTGGTGGGAGAACACTTTGGCGACAGTGACCGCAAGAGCCTCACATTTAGCATAGCCATGGAAAGGGAAAGGAGCAGTTACCAGGGGAAGATATTTCACTGGGGTCAAGGAAATTATGATACTATCAGACAGGAGTTGGGAAGTACAGATTGGGAGCAATTGTTCCACAGAAAGGGCGCGGCAGACATGTGGAGGCTGTTCAAGGAGCAGTTGTTGCGAGTGATGTATAAATTTGTTCCTCTGAGACAGGGTAGAAGGGGTAATATTAAGGAGCCTTGGATGACGGGTACAGAGGTGCTTCTTGTCAAAAAGAAAAGGCAGCGTACGTAAGGTGGAGGAAGTGAGGGTCTAGCACAGCTTTAGAGTATTACAGGCCTGCTCGGAAGGAGCTCAAAAGATATTGCCTGTACAATTGTGACCTGTTACAACCTTTGTGTCCACGCTTGCTCATTCAATGGTGTCAAGATGCCAGCAGTGAGTGTACCTTCTCCATCCCCGAATGCTGTCAGCTCACATAAGACATAGTCCTTACTTAAAATCTTCTGATCAACCAAAGTTCATTGTAATGGACATTTTAGTTATCTGTCATGAAACGAAAACTGATTCTGACTGGCATGACCTGCAGTGCAAATGAATATCATCTGCGAAACGAGATTCCTTATGGGCTTGCAGCCGCTACAAATAATTGCTTTTCAAAGACGTTGCACACATACATTTTTTTCTCCTATTACCTTAGATTATTTTTTTGTTTATGCATGTTGTGTGGGATTCCAGTCAGGCCCATAAACACAGGTTGATGCAGTCACTGTTACAACAGGGTATTGAAGGAGAATTTGTGATCTTTGGAGTTTCATTCCAGTGTATGAAGGAGTGCATCATCAAGCCACTTCAGAGCACTACTGGCGACAAATTGTTGCAAGTTTTCAAGTGTTACCGATGGTCACATAAAATATGGCCTTTTTGTTGTTGCGCTATTCATCTTAGCTGCACCATATCTAGTATTTCGGCTTGGAAACTATTTCAATTTTTTTGATTGACTTATTCAAAATCATTTCTGATTGTTGTCATGATATCTACAATATGTTATTTTGATTGGAAATAGAGGATTGGATCTGTCTTAATGGAAATAATGTATGCGCTTATAAAACCCCTTCTGGGCAAGGTAGTTGCTCACTGGTTAGAGCTGCTCATGCACTGGGGAGCCAGTTGAGATTCCAGTCTTGGGTAACTATCTGTGTGGAATTGACACGTCCTCCCCGCGTCTGCGAGAGGCTTCTGCCAGGTGCTGCAGTTTCCTCCCATTGTTCAAAGATGTGCAGGTCCTTATATGTGATTTGTGAAGCATTTCTTAAATGTTTCAATCCTGCCAGCATCCAGTGCCTTGGACAAAATAACTGGAGATGAATAAAAGATACTGTGCCTTTTGACACCATTTCCTGCTGGATTTTCATCAATCCTGCTTTATATCGGTGACAACTTCCATGACCTCTTTTGATGCTATGTCTGAATTGACAGTCTAGTTCCAAATATTTGTTGTGCAGTATTTCAAGGTCTCTGTTCCAGCATACCCATGAATGTCCACTTCAAAAGATACTTCCATATCATAGAATCCCTCCAGTGTGGAAACAAGCCCCTTTTGACCCAAGAAGTCCACAGCCACCCTCCAAAGAGCATCTCACCCTGACTCATCCCCCGACCCTTTCCTCAGTAACCCTACATTTCCCATGACTAACACACCTAATCTGCACATCCCTAAACACAATGGGCAAGTTTGGCATGGCCCATACACCTAGCCTGCACATCTTTGGACTGTGGGAGGAAACCAGAGCACCCAGCAGGAACCCATGCAGGCATGGGCAGAATGTACAAACTCCGCACAGAAGATCGCCCAACGGTGGGATCGAACCTGGGTCCCTGGCGCTGTGAGTCAGCAGTGCTAACCACTGAGCCACCGTGCTGCCCTTGGAGTTAGACAGAGCTTGCTTGTTCCTGGGTGGCCTCAAAATGCCAACCTCCACTTCGTGGCAAAAGTGCTGACCAACTGCACTCATCTTCACTGGCTTTTGCTTTGTATCATTGAATTCAATTCTTCAAACTCTATGATAAATATTTAAATTTCCATTGATATGTGAGCGTTGTTTTTAGTACGCAGTATTGGTTTATTATGTTTCATTGGTACATAATGAATATTGTATGTATATGCAAATGGGCAAGTTGGTAACGATGCAGTCCACAGACCTGGAGGATAATAACACTGTCCTTCAATCGCCCACAATGCCCTCTGCAAATTGGTAGAAAACAAAAATTTCTATAAAATTCATCTCCTCCCGTCAGTCGATCAAAATTAATTCAGGATTTTGTACAGACCAATAACCGTAAGATTACACGAGCCTAAACAAAACTACTGGCTCATATTAGTTCAGTAAAGTGAAAGGGCAACAATAGAGGCAGTAGGAACTGCAGATGCTGGAGAATCTGAGATAAGAAGGTGTAAAGCTGGATGAACACAGCAGGCCAAGCAGTATCATCCGGCTCTACACCTTGTTATCTCAGATTCTCCAGCGCCAATTTTCTGAAGTAGGGTCTCGTCCCGAAACATCAGCTTTCTTGCTTCTCTGATGCTGCTTGGCCTGCTGTGTTCATCCAGCTCTCCACCTTGGGCAACAATAGAGTATGCTTTAAGTCACTAGATATGTTACGTGGGTTTGTCTTCCTTAGGGTGGAGTTAGTGGAACCGAAAAAGATGTCTCCCTCACAGTGTTTGTGACAAAAGAATTGCATCGTTCCTTGGCGGCCTTTCAACAGAATATTCAGAGATTTCCCGAGTGGGAAGAATGTAACTTCTTTTACTTCTCTTTATCTCACTTTTTCCAACAATTGGAAAATAGATTTTAGAAATAACGTCGAGCTGATGAAGTGTGAAAAGAAAAATAATTCCAAGCAGTGGTGGGAGTTGGTCAGTGAGGTGGGAAGAGTGGATAGGTGGGAGAGAAGGCGGACAGGTCATGGAGGCGGGGATGAGGGGAGGAACTAGTCTTGGGATGAGGCTGGCGGGTGGGGAGATTTTGAGGGTGGCCAAGTCCATATTGAGGCTATTGAGTTGGAAGCTCCCGAGGCAGAATATGAGGTGCTGCTCCTCCAGTTTCTGGGTGGTTTGGTTGTGACACTGGAAGAGGCCCAGGATGGACATGTCATTCAGGGAGTGGGAGGGGGAGTTGAAGTGATGCAATGATTTGGATATGAAAATAGAAGGTGTGTTTAATAAGTTTCCCAGTGATTGAAGGTGTAGTAGCCAGCCAAGAAGGTCACCTCAGAATATAATGGGACATTGACAAGGGCGAATAAACTGAGGAATGGCAGATGGTGTTGAGGTTAGCTAAATGTGAGGTGCTACATTTTGGAAAGGCAAATCAGGGCAGCACGTTTACACTGAAGGTTGTGGGGAGTGTTGCTTAATAAAGAGACGCTGGAATGCAGTTTCGTAGTTCCATCAAAGTACAGCCACCGGTAGAAAGGATATGAAGGAGATATTTGGTGTGCTCGCCTTTATTCGTCAGTGCATGGAGTATAGGAGTTGGGAGATCACTTAGCAGCCATGTAGGACGTTGGTTCGGCTGCTTTTGGAATACTGCAATCGATTTTGGTCTCCTTGCGAGAGGAAGGATGTCGGCGCAACATTGAGGGCCGAAGGCCTGTTGTGCGCTGTATTGTTGTCTGTTGTAAACTTGAAAGGGTTCAGAGAAGATTTACAAGGATGTTACCAGCATCGGAGGTTGGAGGTATACCGTGGGCTTGAACAGGCAGCTATTTCTTGGAACTTTGGAGTTCAGGGCTGACCATATAGAAGTTTATACAATTACGAGGGACGTGGATAGAGCAAACAGCCAAGATCTTTTCCCCGGGTTGCTGGAATCCAAAACTGGAGGGAATAGGTTAAAAATGAGAGAGGGAAGATTTAAAATGGACCGGATTTTTTTCATAGTGGTGCAGGTATGGAATGAGCTGCCAGAGGAAGTGGTGGAGGCTTGTACGTTTAAAAGGCATGTGGATGGGTATATGAATAAGACGGGTTGAGAGGAATATGGGCCAAATGCTGGCAAATGGGACTAAATTAATTTAGGATATCTGGTCAACATAGACAAATTGGGCCAAAGGATCTGTTTCCCGACTGTACATCTCTCTGATTCTCAGTGTCTTTTTTCTGAACCACGTGGCCCATAATTAGAAAAACTTGAATCAGGATTTGGGAATGTGACAATTCTAATTGGATCTGTTTGATGAAATTAACTCTGCAGGTAATGGTGGTTGAATTATGATTCGTCAAATTTGAGTTTATTGCAGCATCTTATAGAATAGAGGAGACACATGTAATCAAAATTGAAAATCAAAACTTGGTAAAATTTTGCATTGGAAATACATGACCAGCCATTGGAGGAGATTCATGACCATTGCATTCAAGTGAGAACACCAAATGCGATTCAGTGACTCTGTGAAACGGGATGTAGTGACTCAGTGAAATGGGATGCAGTGGCTTGTGGAGATGGGATGCAGTGACTTATGGAAATGGGATGCACTGACTGAGGGAAATGGGATGCAGTGACTGAGGGAAAGGAGATTCACTGACTGTGGGAAATGGGATGCAGTGACTCTTGGTACTGGGATGCAGTGACTGAGGGTAATGGGATGCAGTGACTGAGGGTAATGGGATGCAGTGACTGAGGGTCATGGGATGCAGTGACTGAGGGTAATGAGATGCAGTGACTGCAGGAAAGGAGATGCAGTGACTGCGAGAAAGGAGATGCACTGACTGAGGGAAAGGAGATGCAGTGACTGAGTGAGATGGGATGCAGTGACTGAGTGGAATGGGATGCAGTGATTGAAGGAAATGGGGGCAGTGACCGATGGAAATGGGATGCAGTGACTGAGGGAAATGGGATGCAGTGACTGTGGGAAATGGGATGCAGTGGCTGATGGAAAGGAGATGTAGTGACTGAGTGAACTGGGATTCAGTGTCTGAGCGAAATGGGATGCAGTGACTGCGGGAAATGGGATGCAGTGACTGCGGGAAATGGGATGCAGTGACTGAGGGTAATGGGATGCAGTGACTGAGGGTAATGGGATGCAGTGACTGAGGGTAATGGGATGCAGTGACTGAGTGAAATGAGCTGCAGTGACTGAGTGAAATGGGATGCAGTGGCTGTGTGAAATGGGATGCAGTGACTGTGAACTGGGACGCAGTGTCTGTTTGAAATGGGATCCTGCGACTGAAGTTAATGGGATGCAGTGACTGAGGGAAATGGGATGCAGTGACTGAGTGAACTGGGATGCAGTGACTGAGTGAACTGGGATGCAGTGACTGAGTGAACTGGGATGCAGTAACTGATGGAAATGGGATGCAGTGACTGATGGAAATGGGATGCAGTGACTGAGGGAAATGAGATGCAGTTAATGGCAAAAGGAGATGCAGTGACTGAGTAAAATGGGTGGCAGTGACTGAGTGAAGTGGGAGGCAGTGACTGAGTGAAGTGGGAGGCAGTGACTGAGTGAAGTGGGAGGCAGTGACTGAGTGAAGTGGGAGGCAGTGACTGAGTGAAATGGGTGGCAGTCACTGAGTGAAATGGGATGCTGTGCCTCAGTGGAATGGGATGCAGTGACTGAGGGAAAGGTGATTCAGTGACTGTGAGAAATGGCAAGCTGTGACTGAGGAAAGGAGATGCAGTGACTGTGGGAAATGGGATGCAATGACGGAGGGAAATGGGACGCAGTGGCTGAGTGAAGTGGGATCCCGTGTCTGTGGGAAACGGGATGCGGTGACTGTGGGGAATGTGATGCAGTGACTGAGGGAAATGGGATTCAGTGACTGCGTGAAATGGGATGCAGTGACAGCGTGAAATAGGATGCAGTGACTGATGTAAATGGGATGCAGTGGCTCAGTGAAATGGGATGCCGTGGCTGAGTGAAATGGGATGCCGTGGCTGAGTGAAATGGGAAGCAGTGACTGAGTGAAATGTGATGCAGTGACTGAGTGAAATGTGATGCAGTGACTGAGTGAAATGGGATGCAGTCACTGAGTGAAATGGGATGCAGTGATGGATGGTAATGGGATGCAGTGACTGAGTGAAATGGGATGCAGTGACTGACTGAAATGGTATGCAGTGAGTGAGTGAAATGGGAAGCAGTGACCGAGGGAAATGGAATGCGGTGACTGTGGGGAATAGTGTGTGGTGACTAACGGAAACGGATGCACTGTCTCAGCTGAATAGTGTTCACTGTCTTCGTTAAATGGGATGCAGTGACTGAGGGAAATGGGAGGGAGTGACTGACTGAAATGGGAGGGAGTGACTGACTGAAATGGGAGGGAGTGACTGACTGAAATGGGAGGCAGTGACTGACTGAAATGGGAGGGAGTGACTGACTGAAATGGGAGGCAGTGACTGAGTGAATTGGGATGGTGTGACTGAGGGTAATGTAATGCAGTGACTGAGTGAAATGCGATGCAGTT
The DNA here is from genome assembly GCF_030684315.1 of Stegostoma tigrinum. Classification (NCBI taxonomy): domain Eukaryota; kingdom Metazoa; phylum Chordata; class Chondrichthyes; order Orectolobiformes; family Stegostomatidae; genus Stegostoma; species Stegostoma tigrinum. The sequence continues at coordinate 434,216 of NW_026728108.1, read as the reverse complement.
AATGGTAAAAGGAGATGCAGTGACTGAGTCAAGTGCGAGGCAGTGACTGAGTGAAATGGGTGGCAGTGACTGAGTGAAATGGGATGCACTCACTGAGTGAAATGGGATGCTGTGACTGATGGAAGTGGGATACTGTGACTGAGGGTAATGTGATGCAGTGACTGAGTGAAATGGGATGCAGTGACTGAGTGAAATGGGATGCAGTGACTGAGTGAAATGGGAGGCAGTGACTGAGTGAAATGGGAGGCAGTGACTGAGTGAAATGGGAGGCAGTGGCTGAGTGAAATGGGACGCAGTCACTGAGTGAAATGGGAGGCAGTGACTGAGTGAAATGGGATGCCGTGACTGAGTGAAATGGGATGCCGTGACTGAGTGAAATGGGATGCCGTGACTGAGTGAAATGGGATGCAGTGACTGACTGAAATGGGATGCAGTGACTGACTGAAATGGGATGCAGTGACTGACTGAAATGGGTGCAGTGACAGAGTGAAATGGGATGCAGTGAGTGAGTGAAATGGGAAGCAGTGACCAGGGAAATGGAATGCGGTGACTGTGGGGAATAGGGTGCGGTGACTGACGGAAACGGATGCTCTGTCTCAGCTGAATAGTGTTGACTGTCTCCGTTAAATGGGCTGCAGTGACTGAGGGAAAGGACATGCAGTGAATGTGGGAAATTGGATGCAGTGACTGAGGGAAATGGGAGGGAGTGACTGACTGAAATGGGAGGGAGTGACTGACTGAAATGGGTGCAGTGACAGAGTGAAATGGGATGCAGTGAGTGAGTGAAATGGGAAGCAGTGACCAGGGAAATGGAATGCGGTGACTGTGGGGAATAGGGTGCGGTGACTGACGGAAACGGATGCTCTGTCTCAGCTGAATAGTGTTCACTGTCTCCGTTAAATGGGCTGCAGTGACTGAGGGAAAGGACATGCAGTGAATGTGGGAAATTGGATGCAGTGACTGAGGGAAATGGGAGGGAGTGACTGACTGAAATGGGAGGGAGTGACTGACTGAAATGGGAGGGAGTGACTGACTGAAATGGGAGGGAGTGACTGAGTGAAATGGGAGGCAGTGACTGAGTGAATTGGGATGCTGTGACTGAGGGTAATGTAATGCAGTGACTGAGTGAAATGCGATGCAGTTAATGGCAAAAGGAGATGCAGTGACTGAGTCAAGTGGGAGGCAGTGACTGTGTGAAGTGGGAGGCAGTGACTGCGTGAAGTGGGAGGCAGTGACTGCGTGAAGTGGGAGGCAGTGACTGCGTGAAATGGGATGCTGTGACTGATGGAAATGGGATACTGTGACTGATGGAAATGGGATACTGTGACTGATGGAAATGGGATACTGTGACTGAGGGTAATGTGATGCAGTGACTGAGTGAAATGGGAGGCAGTGACTGAGTGAATTGGGATGCTGTGACTGAGGGTAATGTAATGCAGTGACTGAGTGAAATGCGATGCAGTTAATGGCAAAAGGAGATGCAGTGACTGCGTGAAGTGGGAGGCTGTGACTGCGTGAAGTGGGAGGCTGTGACTGCGTGAAGTGGGAGGCTGTGACTGCGTGAAGTGGGAGGCAGTGACTGCGTGAAGTGGGAGGCAGTGACTGAGTGAAATGGGACGCAGTGACTGAGTGAAATGGGAAGCAGTGAGTAAGGGTCATGGGATGCAGTGAGCGAGGGTCATGGGATGCAATGACTGAAGGAAATGGGATGTGGTGACTGAGGGAAATGGAATGCGGTGATTGTGGGGAATAGGGTGCGATGACTGAGGGAAATGGATGCACGATCCCAGTTGAATAGGATTCAATGTTTCCGTTAAATAGGATGTCGTGACTGAGTCAAATGGGATGCTGTGACTCAGTTAAATGGGATGCAGTGACTGAGTGAATATGATCAAGTGGCTGAGTGAAATGGGATGCAGTGACTGAGTGAAATGGGTTGCAGTGGTTGAGTGAAATGGGTTGCAGTGGTTGAGTGAAATGGGATGCAGTGGCTGAGTGAAATGGGATGCAGTGGCTGAGTGAAATGGGATGCAGTGGCTGAGTGAAATGGGATGCAGTGACTGAGTGAAGTGGGAGCCAGTGACTGACTGAAATGTGGTGCAGTGACTGAGTGAAATGTGGTGCAGTGACTGAGTGAAATGCGATGCAGTAACTAAGGAAAGGACATGCAGTGACTACGGGAAATGGGATGCACTGACTGAGTGAGATGGGGTTCTCAGACTGAGTGAAATGTGATGCAGTGACTGAGAGGAAAGGAGATGCACTGACTGACTGAAATGGGAGGGAGTGACTGACTGAATTTGGGAGTTGTGACTGACTGAAATGGGAGGCAGTGACTGAGTGAAGTGGGATGCAATGACTGAGTGAAATGGGAGGCAGTGAGTGATTGAAATGGGAGGCAGTGACTGAGTGACATGTGGTGCAGTGACTGAGTGAAATGCGATGCAGTGACTGAGTGAAATGGGCCGCAGTGCCTGAGTGAACTGGGCCCAAGTGCCTGAGTGAAATGGGATGCAGTGCCTGAGTGAAATGGGATGCAGTGCCTAAGGGTAATGGGATGCGGTGACTGAGGGTAATGGGATGCGGTGACTGAGTGAAATGCGATGCGGTGACTGAGTGAAATGGGATGCAGTGACTGAGTGAAATGGGAGGGCATGAGTGACTGAATTTGTGGGGCAGTGACTGAGTGAAGTGGGAGGCAGTGACTGAGTGAAGTGGGAGGCAGTGACTGAGAGCAGTGGGAGGCAGTGACTGAGAGCAGTGGGATGCAGTGACTGAGGGAAATGGGATGCAGTGCCTGAGGGAAATGGGATGCAGTGCCTGAGGGAAATGGGATGCAGTGACTGAGGTAAAGGAGATGCAGAGACTGAGGGAAAGGAGATGCTGTGACCATGGGAAATGGGATGCAGTGAGTGTGGGAAATTGAATGCATTGTCTGTGAGATACGGGAAACAGTGACTGATGGAAATGGGATGCAGTGACTGTGGTGAAGGGGATGCAGTGACTGAGTGAAATGCGATGCAGTGACTGAGGGAAATGGGATGCAGTGACTGAAGTACTGGGAAGGAGTGACTGAGTGAAATGCGAAGCACTGACTGAGTGAAATGCGATGCACTGACTGAGTGAAATGCGATGCACTGACTGAGTGAAATGCGATGCACTGACTGAGCGAAATGAGATGCACTGACTGAGCGAAATGAGATGCACTGACTGATGGAAATTGGATGCGGTGACAGAGCGACATGAGCTGCAGTGACTGAGTGAAATGAGAAGCATTGAATGCACTGTCTGTGAGATACGGGAAACAGTGACTGATGGAAATGGGATGCAGTGACTGTGGTGAAGGGGATGCAGTGACTGAGTGAAATGCGATGCAGTGACTGAGTGAAATGCGATGCAGTGACTGAGTGAAATGCGATGCAGTGACTGAGTGAAATGCGATGCAGTGACTGCGTGAAATGTGATGCAGTGACTGCGTGAAATGTGATGCAGTGACAGAGTGAACTCTGATGCAGTGACAGAGTGAAAGGCGATGCAGTGACAGAATGAAAAGGGATGCAGTGACAGAGTGAAATGGGATGCAGTGACTGACGGAAATGGCATGCAGTGACTGAGGGAAATGGCATGCAGTGACTGAGGGAAATGGGATGCAGTGACTGAGGGTAATGGGATGCAGTGACTGAGGGTAATGTGATGCAGTGACTGAGTGAAATGCGATGCTGTGACTGAGGAAGGGACGTGGAGTGACTGAGTGAAATGTGATGCAGTCACTGAATGAAATGGGATGCACTGATTGTGTGAAATGGGATGCAGTGACTGAGTGAAATGGGATGCAGTGACTGAGGGAAAATGGGTTGCAATGACAGATGGAAATGGGATGCAGTGACTGTGGGAAATGCGATGCAGTGACTGAGTGAATTGGGATGCAGTGACACACGGAAATGGGATGCCTTGACTGAGGGAATTGAGATGCTGTGTCTGAGTGAAATGGGATGCAGTGATTGTGTGACATGGGATGCAGTGACTGAGGGAAATGGGATGCAGTGACTGAGTGAATTGGGATGCAGTGACACACGGAAATGGGATGCCTTGACTGAGGGAAATGAGATGCTGTGTCTGAGTGAAATGGGATGCAGTGATTGTGTGAAATGGGATGCAGTGACTGAGGGAAATGGGATGCAGTGACTGATGGAAATGGGAAGCAGAGTCTCAGGGAAATGGGATGCAGTGACTCAGGGAAATGGGATGCAGTGATTGAGTGAAATGGGATGCAGTGACTGATGCAAATGGGATGCAGTGACTGAGTGAAATGGGATGCAGTGACTGATGCAAATGGGATACATTGACTGAGGGAAATGGGTTGCAGTGACTGAGGGAAATGAGATGCAGTGACTGAGGGAAATGGGATGCAGTGACTGAGGGAAAGGAGATGCTGTGACGATGGGAAATAGGATGCAGTGAGTGTGGGAAATTGACTGCAGCGTCTGTGAGATAAGGGAAACAGTGAGTGATGGAAATGGGATGCACTGACTGTGTTGAAGGAGATGCAGTGATTGAGTGAAATGGGATGCAGTGACCGAGGGAAATGGGATGCAGTGACAGAGTGACATGTGCTGCAGTGTCTGATGGAAATGTGATGCAGTACCTGATGGAAATGGGACGCAGTGACTGAGGTACTGGGAAGGAGTGACTGAGTTCATGGGGATGCAGTGCCCGAGCGGACTTGGGGTGCAGTGAGTGAGGGAAATGGGATACAGTGATTGAGTGAAATGAGATGCAGTGAATGAGGGAAATGGGATGCAGTGACTGAGGGACATGGGACGCAGTGACTGAGGGACATGGGACGCAGTGACTGAGGGTAATGTGATGCCGTGACTGTGGGGAATATTGCGCGGTGACTGATGGAAATCGATTCGCTGTCTCAGTTGAATAGGATTCACTCTCTCCATTAAATGGGATGCAGTGACTGAGTGAAATGGGATGCAGTGACTGTGGGAAATAGGATGTAGTGACTGAGAGAAATGGGATGCAGTGACTGTGGGAAATGGGATGCAGTGTCTGAGTGAAATGGGATGCAGTGTCTGAGTGAAATGGGATACAGTGACTGAGGGAAATGGGGTGCAGTGACTGAGGGAAATGGGGTGCAGTGACTGAGTGAAATGGGATGCAGTGACTGAGGGAAATGGGATGCAGTGACTGACTGAAATGGGCTGCAGTGACTGAGTGAAATGGGATGCAGTGACTGACTGTAATGTGATGCCGTGACTGTGGGGAATTGGGTGCGGTGACTGAGTGAAATTGGATGCAATGACTGTGGGAAATGGGATGTAGTGACAGAGAGAAATGGGATGCTGTGACTGAGAGAAATGGGATGCTGTGACTGAGTGAAATGGGGTGCAGTGACCGTGGGAAATGGGATGCAGTGTCTGAGTGAAATGGGATGCAGTGACTCAGGGAAATGGGATGCAGTGATTGAGTGAAATGCGATGCAGTGACTGATGCAAATGTGATGCAGTGACTGATGCAAATGGGATGCAGTGACTGATGCAAATGGGATACATTGACTGAGGGAAATGGGTTGCAGTGACTGAGGGAAATGAGATGCAGTGACTGAGGGAAATGGGATGCAGTGACTGATGGAAAGGAGATGCAGTACCTGACGGAACTTGATTGCAGCGTCAGTTGAGAAACGGGATGCAGTGACTGCGTGAAATGGGATGCAGTGACTGCGTGAAATGGGATGCAGTGAATGAGTGAAGTGAGATGCAGTGACTGATGGAAAGGAGATGCAGTGACTGAGTGAAATGTGATGCAGTGACTGAGTGAAATGTGATGCCATGACTGTGTGAAATGTGATGCTTTGACTGCGTGAAATGGGATGCAGTGACTGCGTGACATGGGATGCAGTGACTGAGGGAAATGGGATGCAGTGACTGATGGAATTGGGAAGCAGAGTCTCAGGGAAATGGGATGCAGTGACTCAGGGAAATGGGATGCAGTGATTGAGTGAAATGGGCTGCAGTGACTGATGCAAATGGGATGCAGTGACTGATGCAAATGGGATACATTGACTGAGGGAAATGGGTTGCAGTGACTGAGGGAAATGGGTTGCAGTGACTGAGGAAAATGGGATGCAGTGAATGAGGGAAATGAGATGCAGTGACTGAGGGTAATGAGATGCAGTGACTGAGGGTAATGAGATGCAGTGACTGAGGGAAATGGGATGCAGTGACTGAGGGAAATCGGATGCAGTGACTGAGTGAAATGGGATGCAGTGACTGAGGGAAAGGAGATGCTGTGACGATGGGAAATGGGATGCAGTGAGTGTGGGAAATTGACTGCAGCGTCTGTGAGATAAGGGAAACAGTGAGTGATGGAAATGGGATGCACTGACTGTGTTGAAGGAGATGCAGTGACTGAGGGAAATGGGATGCAGTGACTGAGGGAAATGGGATGCAGTGACTGAGGGAAATGGGATGCAGTGACTGAGTGAAATGGGATGCAGTGACTGAGGGAAATGGGATGCACTGACAGAGTGACATGTGCTGCAGTGTCTGATGGAAATGTGATGCAGTACCTGATGGAAATGGGACGCAGTGACTGAGGTACTGGGAAGGAGTGACTGAGTTCATGGGGATGCAGTGCCCGAGCGGACTTGGGGTGCAGTGAGTGAGGGAAATGGGATACAGTGCCTGAGTGAAATGAGATGCAGTGACTGAGGGAAATGGGATGCAGTGATTGAGTGAAGTGAGAAGCAGTGATTGAGTGAAATGAGATGCAGTGAATGAGGGAAATGGGGTGCAGTGAGTGAGGGACATGGGATGCAGTGACTGAGGGACATGGGAAGCATTGAGTGAGTGAAATGCGATGCAGAGACTGAGGGAAAGGAGATGCTGTGACTATGGGAAATGGGAAGCAGTGAGTGTAGGAAATTGAATGCAGTGCCTGTGAGATACGGGAAACAGTGACTGATGGAAATGGGATGCAGTGACTGAGGGAAATGGGATGCAGTGACTGAGAGAAATGGGATGCAGTGACTGAGTGAAATGGGATGCAGTCTCTGAGTGAAATGGGATGCAGTCTCTGAGTGAAATGGGATGCATCACTGAGTGAAATGGGATGCAGTGATTGAGGGAAATGGGATGCAGTGACTGAGTGAAATGGGATGCAGTGACTGAGTGAAATGAGATGCCTTGTTTGATGGAAATATGATGCAGTAACTGACGGAAATGAGATGCAGTGGCTGAGTGAAATGGGATGCAGTGACTGCGTGAAATGGGATGCAGCGACTGTGTGAACTGGGTCGCAGTGACTGAGTGAAATGTGATTCAGTCACTCAGTGAAATGGAATGCAGTCGCTGAGTGAAATGGGATGCAGTGACTGAGGGAAATGGGATGCACTGACCGAGTGAAATGGGCCGCAGTGCCCGAGTGAAATGGGCCGCAGTGCCCGAGTGAAATGGGCCGCAGTGCCCGAATGAAATGGGCCGCAGTGCCCGAGTAAAATGGGCCACAGTGCCCGAGTGAAATGGGATGTCATGCCTGAGGGTAATGGGATGCAGTGCCTGAGTGAAATGTGATGCCGTGACTATGGGGAATAGGGTGTGGTGACTGATGGAAATTGATTCACCGTCTCAATTGAATAGGAATCACTGTCTCCGTTCAATGGGATGCAGTGACTGAGGGAAATGAGATGCAGTGACTGAGGGAAATGAGATGCAGTGACTGAGGGAAATGAGATGCAGTGACTGTGGGGAAATGGGATGCTGTGACTGTGGGGAAATGGGATGCTGTGACTGTGGGAAATGGGATGCTGTGACTGAGTGAAATGGGAAGCTGTGACTGAGTGAAGTGGGAGGCAGTGACTGAGTGAAATGTGATGCAGTCACCGAGTGAAATGTGATGCAGTCACTGAGGGAAATGAGATGCAGTGACTGAGGAAGGGACATGCAGTGACTGAGTGAAATGGGGTGCTGAGATTCGGTGAAATGTGATGCAGTGACTGAGTGAAATGGGATGCAGTCACTGAGGGAAATGAAATGCAGGGACAGAGGGTTATGAGACGCAGTGACTGAATGAAATGCGATGCAGTGACTGTGGGAAAGGAGATGCAGTGACTGGGGGAAATAGGTTGCAGTGACTGGGGGAAATGGGTAGCAGTGACTGTGGGAAATGGGTTGCAGTGACTGAGGGAAATGGGATGCAGTGACTGAGTGAAATAGGCTTCACTGCCTGAGTGAAATGGGCTGCAGTGCCTGAGTGAAATGGGATGCAGTGACTGAGGGATAATGGGATGCAGTGACTGATGGAAATGGGATGCACTGACTGAACGAAATGAGATGCAGTGACTGAGGGAAATGAGATGCAGTGACTGAGGGAAATGAGATGCAGTGACTGAGGGAAATGAGATGCAGTGACAGAGGGAAATGAGATGCAGTGACTGAGGGACAGGTGGTGTCGTGACTGAGGGACAGGAGGTGCCGTGACTGAGGGACAGGAGATGCCGTGACTGTGGGAAATGAGATGCAGTGACTGTGGGAAATGAGATGCAGTGACTGTGGGAAATGGGTTGCAGTGACTGTGAGAAAAGTTTGCAGTGACTGTGGGAAAAGGGAGGCAGTGACTGAGTTTAATGTGATGCAGTGACTGAGTGAAATGGGATGCAGTGACTGAATGAAATGGGATGCAGTGACTGTGGGAAATGGGATGCAGTGACTGTGGGAAATGGGACGCAGTGACTGAGGGTAATGGGACGCAGTGACTGAGGGAAGTGAGATGCAGTGACTGAGGGAAAGGAGATGCAGTGACTGTGGGAAATGAGATGCAGTGCCTGAGTGAAATGGGATGCACTGCCTGAGTGAAATGGGATGCTGTGACTGAGTAAAATAGGATGCAGTCACTGTGGGAAATGAGTTGCAGTGACTGTACGAAAAGGTTGCAGTGACTGAAGGATTTGGGATGCAGTGACTGAGGGAAATGGAATGCAGTGACTGAGGAAAGGACATGCAGTGAATATGGGAAATGGGTTGCACTGACTGAGTGAGATGGGGTGCTCAGACGGAGTGAAATGTGATGCAGTGACTGAGGGAAAGGAGATGCAGTGACTGTGGGAAATGGAATGCTGTTACTGAGGGTAATGGGATGCTGTGACTGAGTGTATTGGGATGCTGTGACTGAGAGAAATGGGATGCTGTGACTGAGTGAAATGGGATGCTGTGACTGTGGGAATTGGTTTGCTGTGACTGTGGGAAACGTTTGCTGTGACTGTGGGAAACGGGAGGCAGTGACTGAGGGAAACGGGAGGCAGTGACTGAGTGAAGTGGGAGGCAGTGACTGAGTGAAGTGGAATGCAGTGACTGAGGGAAATTGGATGCAGTGACTGAGGGAAATGGGAGGTAGTGACTGACTGAAATGGGATGCAGTGACTGGGTGAAATGGGATGCAGTGACTGAGTGAAATGGGATGCAGTGACTTAGTGCAATGGGATGCAGTGACTGAGTGAATTGGGAGGCAGTGACTGTGGGGAGTAGGGTGTGGTGACTGAAGGAAATTGATTCACTGTCTCAGTTGAACAGGTTTCACTCTCTCTGTTAAATGGGATGCAGTGACTGAGTGAAATGGGATGCAGTGACTGAGTGAAATGGGATGCAGTGACTGAGTGACAATGGGATGCAGTGACTGATGGAAATGGGATGCAGTGACTGATGGAAATGGGATGCAGTGACTGAGGGAAATGGGATGCAGTGAATGAGGGAAATGGGGTGCAGTGAGTGAGGGACATGGGATGCAGTGACTGAGGGACATGGGAAGCATTGAGTGAGTGAAATGCGATGCAGAGACTGAGGGAAAGGAGATGCTGTGACTATGGGAAATGGGAAGCAGTGAGTGTAGGAAATTGAATGCAGTGCCTGTGAGATACGGGAAACAGTGACTGATGGAAATGGGATGCAGTGACTGAGGGAAATGGGATGCAGTGACTGAGAGAAATGGGATGCAGTGACTGAGTGAAATGGGATGCAGTCTCTGAGTGAAATGGGATGCAGTCTCTGAGTGAAATGGGATGCATCACTGAGTGAAATGGGATGCAGTGATTGAGGGAAATGGGATGCAGTGACTGAGTGAAATGGGATGCAGTGACTGAGTGAAATGAGATGCCTTGTTTGATGGAAATATGATGCAGTAACTGACGGAAATGAGATGCAGTGGCTGAGTGAAATGGGATGCAGTGACTGCGTGAAATGGGATGCAGCGACTGTGTGAACTGGGTCGCAGTGACTGAGTGAAATGTGATTCAGTCACTCAGTGAAATGGAATGCAGTCGCTGAGTGAAATGGGATGCAGTGACTGAGGGAAATGGGATGCACTGACCGAGTGAAATGGGCCGCAGTGCCCGAGTGAAATGGGCCGCAGTGCCCGAGTGAAATGGGCCGCAGTGCCCGAATGAAATGGGCCGCAGTGCCCGAGTAAAATGGGCCACAGTGCCCGAGTGAAATGGGATGTCATGCCTGAGGGTAATGGGATGCAGTGCCTGAGTGAAATGTGATGCCGTGACTATGGGGAATAGGGTGTGGTGACTGATGGAAATTGATTCACCGTCTCAATTGAATAGGAATCACTGTCTCCGTTCAATGGGATGCAGTGACTGAGGGAAATGAGATGCAGTGACTGAGGGAAATGAGATGCAGTGACTGAGGGAAATGAGATGCAGTGACTGTGGGGAAATGGGATGCTGTGACTGTGGGAAATGGGATGCTGTGACTGAGTGAAATGGGAAGCTGTGACTGAGTGAAGTGGGAGGCAGTGACTGAGTGAAATGTGATGCAGTCACCGAGTGAAATGTGATGCAGTCACTGAGGGAAATGAGATGCAGTGACTGAGGAAGGGACATGCAGTGACTGAGTGAAATGGGGTGCTGAGATTCGGTGAAATGTGATGCAGTGACTGAGTGAAATGGGATGCAGTCACTGAGGGAAATGAAATGCAGGGACAGAGGGTTATGAGACGCAGTGACTGAATGAAATGCGATGCAGTGACTGTGGGAAAGGAGATGCAGTGACTGGGGGAAATAGGTTGCAGTGACTGGGGGAAATGGGTAGCAGTGACTGTGGGAAATGGGTTGCAGTGACTGAGGGAAATGGGATGCAGTGACTGAGTGAAATAGGCTTCACTGCCTGAGTGAAATGGGCTGCAGTGCCTGAGTGAAATGGGATGCAGTGACTGAGGGATAATGGGATGCAGTGACTGATGGAAATGGGATGCACTGACTGAACGAAATGAGATGCAGTGACTGAGGGAAATGAGATGCAGTGACTGAGGGAAATGAGATGCAGTGACTGAGGGAAATGAGATGCAGTGACAGAGGGAAATGAGATGCAGTGACTGAGGGACAGGTGGTGTCGTGACTGAGGGACAGGAGGTGCCGTGACTGAGGGACAGGAGATGCCGTGACTGTGGGAAATGAGATGCAGTGACTGTGGGAAATGAGATGCAGTGACTGTGGGAAATGGGTTGCAGTGACTGTGAGAAAAGTTTGCAGTGACTGTGGGAAAAGGGAGGCAGTGACTGAGTTTAATGTGATGCAGTGACTGAGTGAAATGGGATGCAGTGACTGAATGAAATGGGATGCAGTGACTGTGGGAAATGGGATGCAGTGACTGTGGGAAATGGGACGCAGTGACTGAGGGTAATGGGACGCAGTGACTGAGGGAAGTGAGATGCAGTGACTGAGGGAAAGGAGATGCAGTGACTGTGGGAAATGAGATGCAGTGCCTGAGTGAAATGGGATGCACTGCCTGAGTGAAATGGGATGCTGTGACTGAGTAAAATAGGATGCAGTCACTGTGGGAAATGAGTTGCAGTGACTGTACGAAAAGGTTGCAGTGACTGAAGGATTTGGGATGCAGTGACTGAGGGAAATGGAATGCAGTGACTGAGGAAAGGACATGCAGTGAATATGGGAAATGGGTTGCACTGACTGAGTGAGATGGGGTGCTCAGACGGAGTGAAATGTGATGCAGTGACTGAGGGAAAGGAGATGCAGTGACTGTGGGAAATGGAATGCTGTTACTGAGGGTAATGGGATGCTGTGACTGAGTGTATTGGGATGCTGTGACTGAGAGAAATGGGATGCTGTGACTGAGTGAAATGGGATGCTGTGACTGTGGGAATTGGTTTGCTGTGACTGTGGGAAACGTTTGCTGTGACTGTGGGAAACGGGAGGCAGTGACTGAGGGAAACGGGAGGCAGTGACTGAGTGAAGTGGGAGGCAGTGACTGAGTGAAGTGGAATGCAGTGACTGAGGGAAATTGGATGCAGTGACTGAGGGAAATGGGAGGTAGTGACTGACTGAAATGGGATGCAGTGACTGGGTGAAATGGGATGCAGTGACTGAGTGAAATGGGATGCAGTGACTTAGTGCAATGGGATGCAGTGACTGAGTGAATTGGGAGGCAGTGACTGTGGGGAGTAGGGTGTGGTGACTGAAGGAAATTGATTCACTGTCTCAGTTGAACAGGTTTCACTCTCTCTGTTAAATGGGATGCAGTGACTGAGTGAAATGGGATGCAGTGACTGAGTGAAATGGGATGCAGTGACTGAGTGACAATGGGATGCAGTGACTGATGGAAATGGGATGCAGTGACTGATGGAAATGGGATGCAGTGACTGATGGAAATGGGATGCAGTGACTGAGGGAAATGGGATGCAGTGACTGAGGGAAATGGGAGGCAGTGACTGAGGGAAATGGGAGGCAGTGACTATGGGAAATGGGATGCACTGACTGAGTGAGATGGGGTGCTCAGACTGAGTGAAATGTGATGCAGTGACTGAGGGAAAGGAGATGCAGTGACTGACTCAAATGGGAGGTAGTGACTCACTGAAATGGGAGGTAGTGACTGACTGAAATGGGAGGGAGTGACTGAGTGAAGTGGGAGGCAGTGACTGAGTGAAGTGGGATGCAGTGACTGAGGGTAATGGGATGCAGTGACTGAGTGAAATGGGATGCAGTGACTGAGTGAAATGAGATGCACAGATTGTGTGAAATGGGATGCACTGATTGTGTGAAATGGGATGCAGTGACTCTGTCAAATGGGACGCAGTGACTCAGTGAAATGTGATTCACTCACTGAGTGAAATGTGATTCTGTCACTGAGTGAAATATGATGCACTCACTGAGTGTACTGTCATTCAGTCACGAGTAAACTGTGATTCAGTCACGAGTAAACTGTGATTCAGTCACTGAGTGAACTGTGATGCAGTCACTGAGTGAAATAGGATGCAGTGGCTGAGTGAAATGGGATGCAGTGACTGAGTGAAATGAGATGCAGTGACTGAGGGACATGGGATGCAGTGACTGAGGGACGTGGGATGCAGTGACTGAGGGACGTGGGATGCAGTGACTGAGGGAAATGGATGCAGTGACTGAGTGACATGAGTTGCAGTGACAGAGGTACTGGGAAGGAGTTTCTGAGTTAATAGGGAATCAGTGTCCGATTGGGCATGGGGTGCAGTGACTGAGGGAAATGGGATACAGTGCCTGACCGAAAAGGGACGCACTGACTGAGTGAAATGGGATGCAGTGACTGAGGGACATGGGATGCAGTGACTTAGGGACATGGGATGCAGTGACTTAGGGACATGGGATGCACTGACTGAGGGATATGGGATGCAGTGACTGAGGGATATGGGATGCAGTGACACACGGACATGGGATGCAGTGACACACGGACATGGATGCACTGACTGAGGGAATTATGATGCAGTGACTGCGTGAAATGGGATGCAGTGACTGAGTGAAATGCGATGCAGTCACTGAGTGCAATGTGATGCAGTGACTGAGTGAAATGTGATGCAGTGACTGCTTGAAATGGGATGCATCACTGAGTGCAATGGGATGCAGTGAATGGGTGAAATGGGATGCAGTGAATGATGGAAATTGGATGTAGTGAAAGAGTGACATGAGCTGCAGTGTCTGATGGAAATGTGATGCAGTGACTGAGGGAAATGGGATGCAGTGACTGAGGGAAATGGATGAATGGGCCCCGCAGCCCTGCCCTGCTCACAGGGACTGCCCCTGCAGCCCTGACCCACTCACAGCAACTTGCCCCCCGCAGCCCTGACCCGCTCACAGGGACTGGGCCCCGCAGCCGTGTCCCACTCATAGGGACTGGCCCCAGCAGTCCTGACCCGCTCGCAGCGACTTGCCCTCCCACAGTCCTGTCCCGCTCACAGCGTACTGCCCCCCGCAGCCATGTCCCGCTCACAGGGACTGGCCCCCGCAGCCCTGACCCGCTCACAGGGACTGGCCCCCGCAGCCCTGGCCCCGACAGCCCTGACCCGCTCACAGGGACTGGCCCCCGCAGCCCTGACACGCTCACAGGGACTGGACCCCGCAGCCCTGTCCCGCTCACAGCGGACTGGGCCCCGCAGCCCGGTCCCGCTCACAGGGACTGGTCCCCGCACCCCTGTCCCGCTCACAGGGACTGGGCCCCGCACCCCTGTCCCGCTCACAGGGACTGGGACCCGCAGCCCTGCCCTGCTCACAGGGACTGTCCCCGCAGCCCTTAGCCGTTGACAGGTGCTGGCCCCCGCAGCCCTGACCTGCTCACAGCGACTTGCCCCCCGACAGTCCTGTCCCGCTCACAGCGTACTACCCCCCGCAGCCCTGATCCGCTCACAGTGAACAACCCCCCGTAGCCCTGACCCGCTCACAGGGACTGGGCCCCGCTGCCCTGTCCCACTCAGAGGGACTGGCCCCCGCAGCCCGGACCCGCTCGCAGCGTACTGCCCCTGGCAGCCGTGTCCCGCTCACAGTGTACTGCCCCCAGCAGCCCTCACCCGCTCACAGGGACTGCCCCCCATAGCTGTGGCCCACTAACAAGGACTGGCCCTCAGCAGTCCTGTCCCGCTCACAGCGTACTGCACGCGGCAGCCGTGTCCTGCTCACATTGTACTGCCCCCCGCAGCCCTGTCCCGCTCACAGGGACTGGGCCCAACAGCCCTGACCCGCTCACAGGGACTGGGCCCCGCTGCCCTGACCCGCTCACAGCGTACTGCCCCCCGCAGCCGTGTCCCGCTCACAGGGACTGGCCCGCGCTGCCCTGTCCCGCTCACACCAACTTACCCCCCGCAGTCCTGTCCCGCTCACAGCGTACTGCCCCCTGCAGCCGTGTCCCGCTCACAGGTACTGGCCCCCACAGCCCTGATCTTCTCACAGGGACTGGGCCCCGCAGCCCTGTCCCGCTCACTGCGTACTGCCCCCCGCAGCCCTGAACCGCTCACAGTTACTGCCCCCCGCAGCCGTGTCCCGATTACAGGGTCTGGGCCCCGCAGCCCTGTCCCGCTCACAGGGACTGGGCCCCGCAGCCCTGACCCACTAACAGGGACTGGGCCCCGCAGCCCTGTCCCGCTCACAGCGTACTGCCCCCGGCAGCCCTGACCCGCTCACAGGTACTGCCCCCCGCAGCCGTGACCCGCTAACAAGGACTGGGCCCCGCAGCCCTGACCCGCTCACAGCGCACTGCCCCCTGCAGCCTTGTCCCCCTCACAGCGGACTGGGCCTCTCAGCCATGTCCCGCTCACAGGGACTGGGCCCCGGAGCACTGTCCCGCTCACAGCGACTGGCCCCCGCAGCCCTGACCCACTAACGGAGACTTGCCCCCGCAGCCCTGACCCGCTCACAGCGTACTGCCTCCCGCAGCCGTGGCACGCTCATAGGGACTGGCCCCCACAGCCCTGATCTGCTCACAGGGACTGGGCCCTGCAGCCCTGTCCCGCTCACAGGGACTGCCCCCCGTAGCTGTGGCCCACTAACAGGGACTGGCCCTCAGCCGTACTGCCCCCCGCAGCCGTGTCCTGCTCACAGCGGACTGGACCCCGCAGCCCTGTCCCGCTCACAGGGACTGGGCCCTGCAGCGCTGTCCCGATTACAGTGTACTGCCCCCCGCAGCCCTGTCCTGCTCACAGGGACGAGCCACCGCAGACGTTTCCCACTCACAGGGTCTGGCCCCCGCAGCCCTGACCCGCTCACAGGGACTGGGCCCTGCAGCCCTGACCCGCTCACAGGGACTGGGCCCCGCAGCCCTGACCCGCTCACAGCAGACTGGGCCCCGCAGCCCTGTCCTGCTCACAGGGTATTGCCCCCCCGCAGCCGTGTCCCGCTCACAGGGACGGGCCCCCGCAGCCCTGACCCGCTCACAGGAATTGGGCCTCGCAGCCCTGTCCCGCTCACAGGGACTGGGCCCCTCAGCCCTGTCCCGCTGACGGGGATGGGCCCCACAGCCCTGACCCGCTCACAGGGACTGGCCCCCAGCAGTCCTGACCCGCTGACAGCGACTTGCCCCCCGCAGCCCTGTCCCACTCACAGGGACTGGGCCCTGCAGCGCTGTCCCGCTTACAGTGTCCTGCCCCCATCAGCTATGACCCGCTCACAGGGACTGGGCCCCGGAGCACTGTCCCGCTCACAGCGACTGGCCCCCGCAGCCGTATCCTGCTCACAGCGGACTGGACCCTGCAGCCCTGTCCCGCTCACAGGGACTAGCCACCACAGACGTTTCCCGCTCACAGGGTCTGGCCCCCACAGCCCTGACCCGCTCAGAGGGACTGGGCCCAACAGCCCTGACCCGCTCACAGGGGCTGGGCCCAACAGCCCTGACCCGCTCACAGGGGCTGGGCCCCGCAGCCCTGTCCCTCTCACAGGGACTGGCCCCCGCAGCCCTGACCCACTAACAGGGACTTGCCCCCGCATCCCTGACCCGCTCACAGCGTACTGCCTCCCCCAGCAGCTGTGTCCCGCTCACAGGGACTGGCCCCCACAGCCCTGATCTGCTCACAGGGACTGGGCCCCGCAGCCCTGACCCGCTCACAGCGTACTGTCCCCCGCAGCCCTGTCCCGCTCACAGGGACTAGCCACCGCAGCCCAGACCCGCTCACAGCGTACTGCCCCCCGCAGACGTTTCCCGCTCACAGGGTCTGGCTCCCGCAGCCCTGACCCGCTCATAGGGACTGGGCCCAACAGCCCTGACCCGCTCACAGGGACTGGGCCCCGCAGCCCTGTCCCGCTCACAGCGTACTGCCCCCGATAGCTGTGTCCCGCTCACAGCGTACTGCCCCCGACAGCTGTGTCCCGCTCACAGCGGACTGGGCCTCGCAGCCCTGTCCCGCTCACAGCGTACTGCCCCCCGCAGCCCTGTCCCGCTCACAGGGACTAGCCACCGCAGACATTTCCCGCTCACAGGGACTGGGTCCCGCAGCCCTGTCCCGCTCACAGGGACTGGGCCCCGCAGCCCTGACCCGCTCACAGCGACTTGCCCCCTGCAGCCCTGGCCCGCTCACAGCGTATTGCCCCCTGCAGTCCTGTCCCGCTCAAAGCGACTTGCCCCCGCAGCCCTGTCCCGCTCACAGCGTATTGCCCCCCGCCGCCCTGACCCGCTCACAGCGGCCTGGGCCCCGAATCCCTGACCCGCTCGCAGCGGCCTGGGCCCCGGCGCCCTGACCCGCTCGTAGCCGCCTGCCCCCGCCGCCCTGACAGGCTCGCAGCGGCCTGCCCCCACCGCCCTGACCCGCTGGCAGAGACTGGGCCCCGCCGCCCTGACCCGCTCAGAGTGGCCTGGGCACCGAAGCCCTGACCCGCTCACAGCGTATTGCCCCCTGCAGTCCTGACCCGCTCACAGCGGCCTGCCCACTCAGTCCTGACCCGCTGGCAGGGACTGGGCCCCGGCGCCCTGAACCGCTCGTAGCCGCCTGCCCCCGCCGCCCTGACCCGCTCACAGGGACTGTGTCCCGCAGCCCTGATCCGCTCACAGCAACTTGCCCCCTGCAGCCCTGAACCGCTCACAGGGACTGCGCTCCGCAGCCCTGTCCCGCTCACAGCGGCCTTCCCCCGCCGCCCTCACCCGCTCACAGTGGCCTGCCCCCGCAGCCCTGTTCCGCTCACATCGTATTGCCCCCTGCAGTCCTGTCATGCTCACAGGGAGCGGGGCCCCGCTGCCCTGTCCGGCTCACAGCGGCCTGCCCCCGCCGCCCTGAGCCGATCGCAGCGACCTGCCCCCGCAGCCCTGACCCCCTCACAGGTACTGGCCCCCGCAGCCCTGACCCGCTCACAGGGACTGTCCCCCGCAGCCCTGACCCGCCCCCGCAGCCCTGTCGCGCTGACAGGGACTGTGCCCCGCCTCCCTGACCCGCTCGCAGTGGCTTGGGTCCCGAAGCCCTGACCCGCTCACAGCGGCCTGCCCCCTGCGCCCTGACCCGCTCACCGCGGCCTGGGCCCCGCAGCCCTGACCCGCTCACAGCGGCCTGACCCCTGCGCCTTGACCCGCTCACAGCGGCCTGCCCCCGCCGCCCTGACCCGCTGTCAGGGACTGGGCCCCGCAGCCCTGACCCGCTCACAGCGGCCTGGGCCCCGAAGCCCTGACCCGCTCACAGCGGCCTGGGCCCCGAATCCCTGACCCGCTCACAGCGGCTTGCCCCTGCAGCCCTGTCCCTCTGACAGGGACTGGGTTACCCAGCCCTGTCCCGCTCACAGGGACTGGGCCCCGCTACCCTGTCCCGCTCACAGCGTATTGCACCCTGCAGTCCTGTCCTGCTCAAAGCGACTTGCCCCCGCCGCCCTGTCCCGCTCACAGCGTACTGACCCTGCAACCTTGTCCCGCTCACAGGGACTGGCCCCGGACCACTGTCCCGCTCACAGCGACTGGCCCCCGCAGCCCTGACCCACTAACAGGGACTGGCCTCCGCAGCCCTGACCCACTCACAGCGTACTGCCCCCGACAGCCGTGTCCCGCTCACAGCGGACTGGGCCCTGCAGCGCTGTCCCGCTTAGAGTGTACTGCCCCCCGCAGTCCTGTCCCGCTCACAGGGACTAGCCACCGCAGACATTTCCCGCTCACAGGGTCTGGCCCCCGCAGCCCTGACCCGCTCACAGGGACTGGGCCCAACAGCCCTGACCCGCTCACAGGGACTGGGCCCTGCAGCCCTGTCCCACTCACAACGTACTGCCCCCCGCAGCCGTGTCCCGCTCACAGCAGATTGGGCCCCCGCAGCCCTGACCCGCTCACAGCTTACTGCCCCCAGCAGCCGTGTCCCGCCCACAGGGACTGGCCCGCGCAGCCCTGTCCTGCTCACAGTGGACTGGGCCCCGCAGCCCTGTCCCGCTCACAAGGTATTGCCCCCTGCAGCTGTGTCCCGCTCACAGGGCCTGGCCCCCAGCAGTCCTGACCCGCTCACAGCGACTTGCCCCCCGCAGCCCTGTCCCGCTCACAGCGTACTGCCCCCCGCAGCCGTGTCCCGCTCACAGCGTACTGCCCCCCGCAGCCGTGTCCCGCTTACAGGGTCTGGCCCGCGGAGCCCTGACCCACTCACAGGGCCTTCTTCCCGCAGTCCTGACCCGCTCACAGCGACTTGCCCCCTGCAGTCCTGACCCGCTCACAGCGTTCTGACCCCCGCAGCCCTGTCCCGCTCACAGTGACTGGCCCCCGCAGCCCTGACCCGCTCACAGAGACTTGCCCGCCGCAGTCCTGTCCCGCTCACAGCTGACTGCCCCCCGCAGCCGTGTCCCGCCCACAGGTACTGGGCCCCGCAGCCCTGTCCCACTCACAAGGTATTGCCCCCTGCAGCCGTGTCCCGCTCATAGGGACGGGCCCCCGCAGCCCTGACCCGCTCACAGCGACTTGCCCCCTGCAGTCCTGACCCGCTCACAGCGTACTGACCCCCGCAGCCCTGACCCACTAACACGGACGGGCCCGCGCAGTCCTGTCCCGCTCACAGCGGACTGGGCTCCTCAGCCCTGTCCCGCTCACAAGGTATTGCCCCCCGCAGCCCTGTCCCGCTCCCAGACTGGCCCCCGCAGCCCTGTCGCGCTGACAGGGACTGGGCCCCGCCTCCTTGTCCCGCTCAAAGTTACTTGCCCCCGCAGCCCTGACCCACTCACAGTGACTTTCCCCCTCAGTCCTGACCCCCTCACAGGGACTGTCCCCCGCAGCCCTGACCCGCTCCCGGACTGGCCCCCGCAGCCCTGTCGCGCTGACAGGGACCGGGCCACGCCGCCCTGACCTGCTCACAGCGGCCTGGGCCCCGCCGCCCTGACCCGCTCACGGCGGCCTGCCCCCTCAGTCCTGACCCGCTCGCAGTGGCCTGGGCCCCGAAGCCCTGACCCGCTCGCAGCGGCCTGCCCCCGCCGCCCTGACCCGCTCACCGCGGCCTGGGCCCTGCAGACCTGTGCCGCTCACAGCGGCCTGACCCCTGCGCCTTGACCCGCTCACAGCAGCCTGCCCCCGCTGCCCTGACCCGCTGACAGGTACACTGGGCCCCGCAGCCGTGAGCCGCTCACAGCGGCCTGGGCCCCGAAGCCCTGACCCGCTCACAGCGGCTTGCCCCTGCAGCGCTGTCCCTCTGACAGGGACTGGGCCCCCCAGCCCTGTCCCGCTCACAGGGACTGGGCCCCGCAGCCCTGACCCGCTCACAGCGGCTCGCTCCCGCAGCCCTGACCCGCTCACAGCGACTGGCCCCAGCAGCCCTGACCCGCTCACAGCGACTTGCCCCCTCCAGTCCTGTCGTGCTCGCAGCGACTTGCCCCGCAGCCCTGACCTGCTCACAGGGACTGGCCCCCACAGCCCTGTCGCGCTCACAGCGACTTGCCCCCTGCAGTCCTGTCGCGCTCACAGTGACTTGCCCCGTCATTCCTGTCCCACTGACGGGGGCCGGCCCCCGCAGCCCTGTCCCACTGACGGGGGCAGGCCCCCGCAGCCCAGACCCGCTCACGGGGTCCGGCCCCCGCAGCCCTGTCGCGCTGACGGCGTCCGGCCCCCGAAGCCCTGTCGCGCGGACAGGGTTTGGCCCCCATAGCCCTGTCCCACTCATAGGGACTGGCCCCCGCGGCCCAGACCTGCTCACAGGGACTGGCCCCCACAGCCCTGTCGCGCTCACAGCGACTTGCCCCCTGCAGTCCTGTCGCGCTCACAGTGACTTGCTCCGTCATTCCTGTCCCACTGACGGGGGCCGGCCCCCGCAGCCCTGTCCCACTGACGGGGTCCGGCCCCCGCAGCCCAGACCCGCTCACGGGGTCCGGCCCCCGCAGCCCTGTCGCGCTGACGGCGTCCGGCCCCCGAAGCCCTGTCGCGCGGACAGGGTTTGGCCCCCATAGCCCTGTCCCACTCATAGGGACTGGCCCCCGCGGCCCAGACCTGCTCACAGGGACTGGCCCCCGCAGCCCTGTCCCGCTTACAGGGACTTGGCCCCGCAGACCTGACCCGCTCACAGGGACTGGCCCCTGCAGCCCTGACCCGCGCTCAGGGACTGGCCCCCGCAGCCCTGACCCGCTCACAGCGATTTGCCCCCGCAGTCCTGTCCCGCTGACAGGGACTCGCCCCCGCAGCTCTGTCCCGCTGACAGGGACTAGTCCCCTCAGCCATGTCCCGCAGACAGGGACTGGCCCCCTCAGCCCTGTCCCGCTGACAGGGACTGGCCCTCGCAGCCCAGTCCCGCTGACAGGGACTGGACCCCGCAGCCCTGTCCCGCTGACAGGGACTGGTCCCCGCAGCCCTGTCCCGCTGACAGGGACTGGCCCCCGCATCCCTGACCCGCTGACAGGGACTGGCCCCCGCATCCCTGACCCGCTGACAGGGACTGGCCCCCGCATCCCTGACCCGCTGACAGGGACTGGCCCCCGCAGCCCTGTCCCGCTGACAGGGACTGGCCCCCGCAGCCCTGTCCCGCTGACAGGGACTGGACCCCGCAGCCCTGTCCCGCTGACAGGGACTGGACCCCGCAGCCCTGTCCCGCTGACAGGGACTGGACCCCGCAGCCCTGTCCCGCTGACAGGGACTGGACCCCGTAGCCCTGTCCCGCTGACAGGGACTGGTCCCCGCAGACCTGTCCCGCTGACAGGGCCTGGCCCCCGCAGACCTGTCCCGCTGACAGGGACTGGCCCCCTCAGCCCTGTCCCGCTGACAGGGACTGGCCCCCGCAGTCCTGTCCCGCTGACAGGGACTGGCACCTGCAACGCTGTCCCGCTGACAGGGACTGGCCCCCGCATCCCTGACCCGCTCACAGGGACTGGCACCCACAGCCCTGACCCGCTCACAGCGATTTGCCCCCTGCAGTCCTGTCCTGCAGACAGGGACTGGCCCCCGCTGCCCTGTCCCTCTGACAGTGACTGGCCACCGCACTCCTGTCCCGCTCACAGCGGTTTGCCCCCGCACTCCTGTCCCGCTCACAGCGGTTTGCCCCCGCACTCCTGTCCCGCTCACAGCGGTTTGCCCCATGCAGTCCAGTCACGCTCACAGCGACTTGCTCCCTCAGTCCTGACCCGCTCATCGGGCCTGACCCCCGCAGCCCTGACCCGCTCACAGGGACTGGCAGCCGCAACTGTGACCCGCTAACAGGTACTGGCCCCCACAGCCCTGGCCCGCTCACAGCAGCTGGCCCCCCGCAGCCCTGTCCCGCTGACAGCGACTTACCCCTGCAGCCCTGACCCGCTCACAGGTTTGGCCCCCGCATTGCTGTCGCTGTCACAGCAGCTGGCCCCCGCAGGCCTGACCGGCTCGCAGCGATTTGCCCCCAGCAGTCCTGTCGCGCTCTCAGGAACTGGCCCCTGCAGCCCTGTCCAGCTGACAGCAACGGGCCCCCGCAGTCCTGACCTGCTCACAGGGACTGGCCCCCGCAGCCCTGACCCGCTCCCGGACTGTCCCCCGCACCCCTGTCCTGCTCACAGGGACTGGGCCCCACCTCCCTGACCCGCTCGCAGTGAACTGGGCCCCGCAGCCCTGATCCGCTCACAGCGGCCGGCCCCCACCGCCCTGACCCGCTCACAGCAGCCTGCCCCCACCACCCTGACCTGCTCACAGCGGCCTGCCACCTCTGCCCTGTCCCACTCACAGTGTACTGCCCCCCGCAGCCCTGACCCGCTCACAGCGGCCTGGGCCCCGCAGCCCTGACCCGCTCACAGGGACTGGGTCCCGCAGCCCTGACGCGCTCACAGGAACTGCGCCCCGCAGCCCTGTCCCGCTGACAGCGACCTGCCCCCGCCGCCCTGACCCGCTCACAGGGACTTGGCCCCGCAGCCCTGTCCCGCTTACAGGGACTGGCCCACAGCAGTCCTGACCCGCTCACAGTGTACTGCCCCCCGCAGCCGTGTCCCGCTCACAGCGGACTGGGCCCCGCAGCCCTGTGCCGCTCACAGGGACTGGGCCCCGCAGCCCTGTCCCGCTTACAGGGACTGGCCACCGCAGCCCAGACCCGCTCACAGGGACTGGGCCCCGCAGCCCTGTCCCACTGACAGGGACTGGCCCTGCAGCCCAGACCCGCTCACAGGGACTGGACCCCGCAACCCTGGCCCGCTCACAGCGACTTGCGCCCCGCTGTCTGGACCCGCTCACAGCGACTTGCCCTCCGCAGCCCTGTCCCTCTCACAGGGACTGTGCCACGCCGCCCTGTCGCGCTGACAGGGACTGGGCCCCGCCTCCTTGTCCCGCTCAAAGTTACTTGCCCCCGCAGCCCTGACCCGCTCACAGTGACTTTCCCCCTCAGTCCTGACCCCCTCACAGGGACTGTCCCCCGCAGCCCTGACCCGCTCACAGGGACTGGTCCCCTCAGCCCTGTCCCGCAGACAGGGACTGGCCCCCGCAGCCCTGTCCCGCTGACAGGGACTGGACCCCGCAGCCCTGTCCCGCTGACAGGGACTGGACCCCGCAGCCCTGTCCCGCTGACAGGGACTGGTCCCCTCAGCCCTGTCCCGCTGACAGGGACTGGCCCCCGCATCCCTGACCCGCTCACAGGGACTGGCACCCACAGCCCTGACCCGCTCACAGCGATTTGCCCCCTGCAGTCCTGTCCTGCAGACAGGGACTGGCCCCCGCTGCCCTGTCCCACTGACAGTGACTGGCCCCCGCAGCCCTGACCCGCTCACAGCGATTTTCCCCCGCAGTCCTGTCCCGCTGACAGGGACTCGCCCCCGCAGCCCTGTCCCGCTGACAGCGATTTGCCCGCGCAGCCCTGTCCCGCTGACAGCGATTTGCCCCCGCACTCCTGTCCCGCTGACAGCGATTTGCCCCATGCAGTCCAGTCACGCTCACAGCGACTTGCTCCCTCAGTCCTGACCCGCTCATCGGGACTGACCCCCGCAGCCCTGACCCGCTCACAGCGATTTGTCACCCGCAGCCCTGACCCGCTCACAGGGACTGGCAGCTGCAGCTGTGACCCGCTAACAGGTACTGGCCCCCACAGCCCTGACCGGCTCGCAGCGATTTGCCCCCAGCAGTCCTGTCGCGCTCTCAGGAACTGGCCCCTGCAGCCCTGTCCAGCTGACAGCAACGGGCCCCCGCAGTCCTGACCTGCTCACAGGGACTGGCCCCCGCAGCCCTGACCCGCTCCCGGACTGTCCCCCGCACCCCTGTCCCGCTCACAGGGACTGGGCCCCGCCTCCCTGACCCGCTCGCAGTGAACTGGGCCCCGCAGCCCTGTCCCGCTCACAGCAGCCTGCCCCCACCGCCCTGACCTGCTCACAGCGGCCTGCCACCTCCGCCCTGTCCCACTCACAGTGTATTGCCCCCCGCAGCCCTGTCCCGCTCACAGCGTATTGCCCCCTGCAGTCCAGACCCGCTGACAGCGGCCTGCCCCCGCCGCCCTGACCCGCTCACAGCGGCCTGCCCCCGCCGCCCTGACCCGCTCACAGCGGCCGGCCCCCGCCGCCCTGACCCGCTCACAGCGGCTGGCCCCCGCAACCCGTCCCGCTCACAGCGTATTGCCCCCTGCAGTTCTGTCCCGCTCACAGGGACTGGGCCCCGCTGCCCTGTCCCGCTCACAGGGACTGGGCCCCGCTGCCCTGTCCCGCTCACAGGGACTGGGCCCCGGCGCCCTGACCCGCTCACAGCAGCCTGCCCCCGCCGCCCTGACCCGCTTGCAGCGACCTGGGCCCCGGCGCCCTGACAGGCTCGCAGCGGCCTGCCCCCGCCGCCCTGACCTGTTGGCAGGGACTGGGCCCCGCTGCCCTGACCCGCTCACAGCGGCCTGGGCCCCGCAGCCCTGACCCGCTCACAGGGACTGGGTCCCGCAGCCCTGACGCGCTCACAGGAACTGCGCCCCGCAGCCCTGTCCCGCTCACAGCGGCCTGCCCCCGCCGCCCTCACCCGCTCACAGCAGCCTGCCCCCGCCGCCCTGACCCACTCACAGTGGCCTCCCCCGCCGCCCTGACCCGCTCACAGCGGCCTGCCCCTGCCGCCCTGACCCGCTCACAGCGGCCTGCCCCCGCTGCCCTGACCCGTTCACAGCGGGCTGCCCCCGCCGCCCTGACCCGCTCACAGCGGCCTGCCCCCGCCGCCCTGACCCGCTCACAGCGGCCTGCCCCCGCTGCCCTGACCCGCTCACAGCGGCCTGCCCCCGCCGCCCTGACCCGCTCACAGCGGCCTGCCCCCGCCGCCCTGTCCCGCTCACAGCGGCTGGCCCCCGGAGCCCAGACCCCCTCACAGGGACTGGCCCCCGCAGCCCTGATCCGCTCACAGGGACTGGCCCCCGCAGCCCTGATCCGCTCACAGCGACTTTCCCCCAGCAGTCCTGACCCGCTCACAGTGTACTGCCCCCCGCAGCCGTGTCCCGCTCACAGGGACTGGACCCCGCAACCCTGCCCCGCTGTCTGGACCCGCTCACAGCGACTTGCCCTCCGCAGCCCTGACCCGCTCACAGGGACTGGGCCCCGCAGCCGTGTCCCGCTCACAGCGGACTGGGCATCGCAGCCCTGTCCCACTGACAGGTATGGGCCCCGCAGCACTGTCCCGCTCACAGGGACTGGCCCCAGCAGCCCTGTCCCGCTCACAGGGACTGGGCCACGCAGCCATGTCCCGCTCACAGGGACAGGGCCCCGGAGCACTGTCCCGCTCACACCGACTGGCCCCCGCAGCCCTGACACACGAACAGGGACTGGCCCCCGCAGCCCTGACCCGCTCACAGCGTACTGCCCCCCGCAGCCGTGTCCCGCTCACAGGGACTGGGCCCCGCAGCCCTGTCCCATCACAGCATATTGCCCCCCGCAGCCCTGACCCGCTCACAGCGACTTGCCCCCTGCAGCCCTGTCCCGTTCACAAAGGCCTGTGGCCCCAGCCCTGACCCCCTCACAGGGACTGGCCCCCGCAGCCCTGTCCCGCTCGCAGTGATTTGCCCCCTGCAGTCCTTTCGCGCTCACAGGGACTGGCCCCCGCTGCCCTGACCCTCTCACAGGGACTGGCCCCTGCAGCCCTGACCCGCTCACAGGCTCTGGCACCCGCACCCCTGACCCGCACTCATGGACTGGGCCCTGCAGCCCTCACCCGCTCACAGCGATTTGCCCCCTGCAGTCCTGTCCCGCTGACAAGGACTGACCCCCTGCAGTCCTGACCCGCTCACAGGGACTGTCCCCCACAGCCCTGATCCGCTCACAGAGACATGCCCCCGCAGCCCTGTCCCGCTGACAGAGACATGCCCCCGCAGCCCTGACCCGCTCCCAGGGACTTGCCCCCGCAGCCCTGACCCGCTCCCAGGGACTGGCCCCCGCAGCCCTGACCCGCTCACAGGGACTGGACCCCGCAGCCCTGACCCGCTCACAGGGGCTCGCCCCCACAGCCCTGACCCGCTCACAGGGGCTGGCCCCCTGCAGTCCTGACCCGCTCACAGGGACTGGACCCACAGCCCTGACCCGCTCACAGGGACTGGACCCACAGCCCTGACCCGCTCACAAGCACTGGCCCCCGCAGCCCTGACCCGCTCACAGGCACTGGCCCCCGCAGCCCTGACCCGCTCACAGGGACTGGCCCCCGCAGCCATGACCTGCTCACAGGGACTGTCCCCCACAGCCCTCTCCCGGTCACAGCGATTTCCCCCCGCACCCCTGACCCCCTCACAGTGACTGGCCCCCGCAGCCCTGACCCGCTCACAGGGACTGGCCCCCTGCAGTCAGACCCGCTCACAGTGACTGGCCCCCGCAGCCCTGACCCGCTCACAGGGACTGGTCCCCGCAGCCCTGACCCGCTCACAGGGGCTCGCCCCCACAGCCCTGACCCGCTCACAGGGGCTGGCCCCCTGCAGTCCTGACCCGCTCACAGGGACTGGACCCACAGCCCTGACCCGCTCACAGGGACTGGACCCACAGCCCTGACCCGCTCACAAGCACTGGCCTCCGCAGCCCTGACCCGCTCACAGGCACTGGCCCCCGCAGCCCTGACCCGCTCACAGGGACTGGCCCCCGCAGCCATGACCTGCTCACAGGGACTGTCCCCCACAGCCCTCTCCCGGTCACAGCGATTTTCCCCCGCACCCCTGACCCCCTCACAGTGACTGGCCCCCGCAGCCCTGACCCGCTCACAGGGACTGGCCCCCTGCAGTCAGACCCGCTCACAGTGACTGGCCCCCGCACCCCTGACCCGCACTCATGGACTGGGCCCTGCAGCCCTCACCCGCTCACAGCGATTTGCCCCCTGCAGTCCTGTCCCGCTGACAAGGACTGACCCCCTGCAGTCCTGACCCGCTCCCAGGGACTTGCCCCCGCTGCCCTGACCCGCTCCCAGGGACTTGCCCCCGCAGCCCTGACCCGCTCCCAGGGACTGGCCCCCGCGGCCCTGACCCGCTCACAGGGACTGGTCCCCGCAGCCCTGACTCGCTCACAGGGGCTCGCCCCCACAGCCCTGACCCGCTCACAGGGGCTGGCCCCCTGCAGTCCTGACCCGCTCACAGGGACTGGACCCACAGCCCTGACCCGCTCACAGGGACTGGACCCACAGCCCTGACCCGCTCACAAGCACTGGCCTCCGCAGCCCTGACCCGCTCACAGGCACTGGCCCCCGCAGCCCTGACCCGCTCACAGGCACTGGCCCCCGCAGCCCTGACCCGCTCACAGGGACTGGCCCCCGCAGCCATGACCTGCTCACAGGGACTGTCCCCCACAGCCCTCTCCCGGTCACAGCGATTTCCCCCCGCACCCCTGACCCCCTCACAGTGACTGGCCCCCGCAGTCCTGACCCGCTCACAGGGACTGGCCCCCTGCAGTCAGACCCGCTCACAGGGACTGGCCCCCTGCAGCCAGACCCGCTCACAGTGACTGGCCCCCGCAGCCCTGACCCGCTCACAGGGACTGGTCCCCGCAGCCCTGACCCGCTCACAGGGGCTCGCCCCCACAGCCCTGACCCGCTCACAGGGGCTGGCCCCCTGCAGTCCTGACCCGCTCACAGGGACTGGACCCTTGCAGCCCTGACCCGCTCACACCGATTTGCCCCGTGCAGTCCTGTCCCGCTGACAGGGACTTGCCCCCGCAGCCCTGAGCCGCTCACAGGAACTGGCCCCCGCAGCCCTGACCCGCGCACGGGGACTGGCCCCCACAGCCCTGTTCCGCTCACAGCGATTTGCCCCCTGCAGTCCTTTCGCGCTCACAGGGACTGGCCGTCGCAGCCCTGACCCGCTCACAGCGACTTGTCCCCCGCAGGCCTGTCCCGCTGACAGCGACTTGACCCCGCAGGCCTGTCCCGCTGACAGGGACTTGCCCCCGCAGCCCTGACCCGCTGACAGGGACTGGCCCCCTGCAGTCCGACCCTCTCACATGAACTGGCCCCCGCAGCCCTGTCCCGCTCGCAGTGATTTGCCCCCTGCAGTCCTTTCGCGCTCACAGGGACTGGCCCCCGCTGCCCTGACCCTCTCACAGGGACTGGCCCCCACAGCCCTGACCTGCTCACAGCAACTTGCCCCTCCGTCGTGACCTGCTCACAACGACTTGTCCCCTCTGTCCTGACCCGCTCACAGCGTCTTGCCTCCCATCCCTCTGAGACAGGTCACCCCTTGCTCAGAAACGGTCCCAATTATCCATGAACCGGAAACCCTGCCCCCTGTGCCAGCTCCTTAACCATGCATTCATCTCACCTATCTTTCTATGACTTAGCTCACTAAGATGTGGCACTCATGGCAACCCATAAATTATTACCCTCTCGGTCCTGCCTTTCAGCCTCTTTGCTAACTCCTTGCACATAGTCTGCAGGATGTCTTCCCTCTTTCTGCCCATGTCATTGGTACCAACGTGCACCGTGGCCTCTGGCTGCTCACCCTCCCCTTTAAGAATTTGTTGCAACCACTCAGAGATGTCCTTGACCTTGCACCAGGCGAAGCAACACGTGGCCCTGGTGTCTCAAATGTGGCGACAGAATCTATGCCCCCAACGAATGAGTCTCCAACCACACTCGCTCACTTGGATTTGCCTTACTCTGTCCCACAGCAGGGTGGTTTGCACTATGGACCTGGCTACTGCTGATTATATAACTGACCCAGTTTAGTTTTAGATCAGTGTTAACCTTGGTTTAGTGGATAGCTAAGCACCTCAGTAGTCTACAATACAGGAGAAATACATTATAAGCTGACAGATTCTGTGACAGTCAAGAACAAGCACTGAATTGTTCTGACCTCATTTCCAACACCTGGGCCGTAGCCTTGCATGGCTTGGATTGCACTTGCACATTAAAAAAAAATAAATGTAACGATGATGTGAGGGTAAGGACATGGAATTTTTTTGATATGGTCATATTCTCTCTTGTTGGAGCTGATTGCTGCTTAGCACTTGTATGGTGCAAATGTAACTTATCCTTTATCAGGCCAAGCCTGATCGTTGTCCAAGTCTCACTGTATTTTCTCATTGTTGACTTAATGTTGGTTCGGCCCAACAGTGTTGTACATACCCTGCCTATTCTGAAACTCTACCACTTAATATTAAGTCTAATAAAGACAAGTATCCAATCTGCCTTCCAAACCACTTCAACGACCTGGTCCATTACATTGGGGGCTCAACAGGCATGCACATCAAGATCCTGAGATCCCTCTGATCATTGGTGCTTGTGAGGTCCCTATGATTCATCATGGGCTCCAAGATCTGATTGTGCTGTGTCACCTAATCCTTATCCCATTTGTCCTTACATGAAATAATGTTCACAAACGCTTCTCAAAAATTCTTCCCAATCCTACTTTTTGCAATCATGACACAGGTGAGCATAAAACTTGGAACACGACAGCAACAGGAATGTGCCCTTTGGCCCACCATGTTGGGCCAAACATGACAACAAATGAAATAATCCCTTCTGCCTGTCCTTGATCCATAGTCCTCCATTCCTTGCATATTCGTGCACTTAACTAAAAGTCCCTTTTAAATGCTTTCATCGTACCTGCATCCACTACCACCCCGGGCAATGTATTCCACACTTTTAACATGCTCAGTGTGAAATATTTGCCCCTCACATCTCTTTTGAACTTCCCCCCTCTCAGCTTAAATGCATGCCCCCTAATAGTGGACACTTCAACTCCGGGGGAGAAATTTTCTGACCGTTAGCTGTATTTATGTATCTCCTAATTTTGTAGACTTCTATCAAGCCTGCCCTCAGCTTCTACTGCTCCAGAGAAAACGAAGAGTTTTTCCAGCTTCTCCCTCTCGTTCATCCCCTCTATTCCAGTCAGCATGCTGGTAAATCTCTTCTGCACCCTGTCCAAAGCCTGCACGTCCTTAGTGTAATGTGGCGGCCAGAATTGAATGCAATACTCTGTGTGGTCTCACCAAAGTCTTGTAAAGCTGCAATGTGACATCCTGACTCTTGCACTGAGTTCCCCTATGAAGAAAGGCAAGCATGCGATATGCCTTCTTGACCACCCTATCTACTTGTGTGGCTACTGTCAGGGCGTTATGGTCTAGGACCCCAAGATCCCTCTGGACATCACTGCTGTTTGGGGTCCTGCCATTAACTGTGTATCCCTTTCCTTAACACTTGGTCTCCTAAAATGCAACACCTCATGCCTGCCCAGATTAAATTCCATCGGCCATTTCTCCGCTCGTGTTTGCAATTGGTCTGTATCTTGCTGTGTCCTTTGACAACCTTCCATGCTGTCCACAAGTCCACTGGTCCTTATATCATCTGCAAACTTACGAATCCCCCATCTACATTTGCAACCAAGTCATTTACATATATCACAAACAGCAGAAGTCACATCGATGCGGAACACCACTCGTCACTGAGCTGCAGCCAGAAAAACAGCTTTCCACCACTGAGACGGCAAGAACTGTAGATGCTGGAATCAGAGATAACCAAGTGTGGAGCTGGAGGAACGCAGCAGGTCAGGCAGCATCAGAGGAACATGAAAGCTGACATTGTTGATGCTGCCTGGCCTGCTGTGTTCCTCCAGCCCTATACTGTGTTCTCTTTGTTAGCCTTCCACCGCTACCGTCTGCCTTATAT
The DNA here is from genome assembly GCF_030684315.1 of Stegostoma tigrinum. Taxonomy (NCBI): domain Eukaryota; kingdom Metazoa; phylum Chordata; class Chondrichthyes; order Orectolobiformes; family Stegostomatidae; genus Stegostoma; species Stegostoma tigrinum. Next base: position 403,002 of record NW_026728108.1, on the reverse strand, counting down.
GGGCAGGCCAAGTCACCACGGATCTCATGGATCTTAATCTTCTGGATGAGCATACCATGAGGGACCTTGTTGAAAACCTTCATAAAATCCATGTATATGTTATCAACTGTTCTACCCAAATTGATCACCCTTGTCACCTCCAGTTGAAAACTTCAACTGACTTGGTAAGACATAACCTGCCCCGCATAATGCCATGCTGGCTGTCCCTTATTAGCCCATACCTTTGAGACATGAGACACTCACCAGTCTGTAGTTTCCTGGAAAGTCCCTGTTTTCCTGCTTGAACAGAGGAACGACTTTATCCACTCACCAGTCTCCGCAACCCCTCCAGTGCCTGGCAAGGATATCAGATCCTGTTGAAAGTGGGGTGTTGATGCATTTGTGTCATGATTGTGTTTTGTTTCAGCCCTAACATTCAAAGCAGTGCAAGAATGTCTTTGTGCAGCAGGCGAGTTGTGATGAGACTGAGCCTTCATACGATTGCAAGATGTTGAAAATTTGCCATTATTTATGAAAACAGTGATAAATTTCCATGATCAACATTTCTGTTACACTGCAATGATTATCCCGTGGCATGTAAAATCAGAAAGATACGATAAAATGAGACTGGGTCATATGTAGGGAGAATGTTTGCCTTTCATGTCTATAGAAGTAGTGAAATATTTCCATGAATCTAAGAGTCACTTTTCCGTTCATTGAAGGACACAATCATCGCCTTGGAAGCTTCATCACGATACTACTTTGCATTTCTGAAGAGGGAAGAAGAAATCAACATGCAAATTCAATTCCATGGTTTTGGAAGTCCCATTTGAGAACACGATTCATTTGCGCCGGCACAATGCTCTGACCGAGAAAGAATTGAAGGTGAGTTTGTAGTTTGGAAGATCGCAGCAATTTATGCATCAACTTCTTCATCGATAATGTTCCATTGCTTTCAAACTGCATTTTCCACTCTGCAAGATAATAACTGTTAGAACAAGCAACAGTATCGGTAGATGGTCTATGGGGAATGCAATGTTACAAAACCCAATCCATTCAACCACATATTTCAGATATGTCAACAAATTAAATATTCCAGCACAGGATAAAACAAGGAAGATGAGAGTGAGGAGGCAATAGCTCTGATGACAAAAGAACAGAAATTTACCTTTATCCATTCGAGCAAAAAAGCAGGCACACAAATAAATAATCATCTCACAATGCACGTGTGCAACGGAGGCTACAGGGGGACTAAGAATGCCGAATTGTTGTCATGCGTATTGCTGAAAGGATGATTGAAACAGAATCTGTGGTAAATTTGAAGAAATACAGATGATGCATCTCAGGATGTTGGAGGAAGAACATTTATGGACTGAGGCAAATTGTATTGCCCTTTACAGGAGTTATTAGGTTCATAATGAATTGAAAGACTTCCTTCTGTGCTGAAAGCTTTAGTTTAGTTGCAGCTGGATGACAATTTCTGTTCCTGGTAGTATTTAGCAAACTGTTAAAAGTGAATGTCACTGCACAGAATTCCAAACATGACTCCAATCAGTGGAGAAAATATCCAAGGGGTATCATGAGTTGTATCCTCTCATGTTGAACAATGCAGCTACAGATACAATGGAGGCACTGATGATAATCTTCCAAGAATCCTTAGATTGTGGAAAATTCTCAGAGGATTGAAAGATTGTGAACATAACACCATTATTACAAAGATACTTCGACAAAATAGCAAGCCAGTATTGCCAATTTAGGTCAACCTGGGTAGATGTTCATGCCGGCAATGAAAGATGAAATAACAGGGTACTTAGTGTGCTATAACATCCTACAGAGTTAACATCCTTTTATAAAGGGGAAATAATACTTGACAAACTTGCTACAGTGCTTTGAGAAGGAAACAAACATTACTGATGAAGGACCACCAGTTGATGTAGTACATTGAGATTTCAACAAAGCATTTGATAAGGTACAGCTCATAAGGTGTCTCAAATGAAAAGAGCCCATGTGTTCAAGGGTAGTTTGTTCGGATGGACAGAGGACTGCATCGTAAATAGAAGTAGAGTCGTAGCAGCAGGATGGTAACTGACAAGTCATGTACGGCCACAGAGCGAATGCCGCGGATGCCATGCACCTCATGTTGACTGGGTTGATTTCGGAAATGGCGTAGGGGGTTGCTATGCTTAGGAAAGTTGGGCAGGCTGGGACTACGTTCATTGGCGTTTATAAGATTGAAAAAATCTTATTTTTTCAACATTTAAGATTCTAAAGAGGCTTGATAGTGTATATCCGTAGAGATTACTCCCATTTGTGAAAGATTTTACGACCAGAGGCCACATTTTCAAATTGGTTGCCTATTAATTCAGGGAAGAATTACTTCTTTCAGGTTGTAGCACTCTATTGAACACTTTAGCCAAGAAGATTTTAGAGGTAATGCCATTAATCATATGCTAGGCTGTAACGGCCAGGTTAATTTTTAAATCAAGAAACAATGATAATGAGAAAAGGGTCGAGGCCTGAAACGTCAGCTTTTGTGCTCCTGAGATGCTGCTTGGCCTGCTGTGTTCATCCAGCTTCACACTTTGTTATCTTGGATTCTCCAGCATCTGAGCTTCCCATTATCAGTGATAATGAGAAAGGGGTAGTCTTTACAGTGGAAGATACTTCAAGGATCCCCTTATTACTAAAGAATACAGGGAGGAATTAAACACATCACGACCACACCATCACTACCATTAGAGAAGTAGCAGTAGACAATCTAATGGAGTGAAAGCAGATTAGACTCTTTGCCGTGATGGTTTACTTTCTAAGATTCTCAACAATGAGCTTCAGAGTCGGTGTCTGCGTTGATTGTAATTTCCCAAAAAGGTTTAGATTCCAGAGAAGCATCTGAGGGCTGGAAAAATGCCGATGTGACGTCCCTATTTAAAAAGGAGAGAGGCAAAAAGAAGATAACTACAACCGAAACAACGTAACATCAATTGTTGGAAATATGTGGCAATCAACTATGAAGAAAATAATAGCAGGGCATTTGGAAAATCAGAAGCTAATCAAACAGAATCACCATAGATAATGGGAACTGCAGATGCTGGAGAATCCAAGATGACAAAATGTGAGGCTGGATGAACACAGCAGGCCAAGCAGCATCTGAGGAGCACAAAAGCTGACGTTTCGGGCCTAGACCCTTCATCAGAGAGGGGGATGGGGTGAGGGTTCTGGAATAAATAGGGAGAGAGGGGGAGGCGGACTGAAGATGGAGAGAAAAGAAGATAGGTGGAGAGAGTATAGGTGGGGAGGTAGGGAGGGGATAGGTCAGTCCAGGGAAGACGGACAGGTCAAGGAGGTGGGATGAGGTTAGTAGGTAGATGGGGGTGCGGCTAGGGGTGGGAGAAGGGATGGGTGAGAGGAAGAACAGATTAGGGAGGCAGAGACAGGTTGGACTGGTTTTGGGATGCAGTGGGTGAAGGGGAAGTGCTGGGCTGGTTGTGTGGTGCAGTGGGGGGAGGGGACGAATTGGGCTGGTTTAGGGATGTGGTGGGAGAGATTTTGAAACTGGTGAAGTCCACGTTGATACCATTATGCTGCAGGGTTCCCAGGCGGAATATGAGTTGCTGTTCCTGCAACCTTGGGGTGGCATCATTGTGGCACTGCAGGAGGCCCATGATGGCCATGTCATCTAAAGAATGGGAGGGGGAGTGGAAATGGTTTGCGACTGGGAGGTGCAGTTGTTTGTTGCGAACTGAGCGGAGGTGTTCTGCAAAGCGGTCCCCAAGCCTCCGCTTGGTTTCCCCAATGTTGAGGAAACCACACCGGGTACAGTGGATGCAGTATACCACATTGGCAGATGTGCAGATGAACCTCTGCTTAATGTGGAATGTCATCTTGGGGCCTGGGATAGCGGTGAGGGAGGTGGTGTGGGGGCAAGAGTAGCATTTCCTGCGGTTGCAGGGGAAAGTGTCGGGTGTGGTGGGGTTGGAGGGCAGTGTGGAGCGAACAAGGGAGTCACGGAGAGAGTGGTCTCTCCGGAAAGCAGACAGGGGTGGGGATGGAAAAATGTCTTGGGTGGTGAGGTCGGATTGTAGATGGCGGAAGTGTCAGAGGATGATGCGTTGTATCCGGAGGTTGGTGGGGTGGTGAGTGAGAACGAGGGGGATCCTCTTGGGGCGGTTGTGGTGGGGGCGGGGTGTGAGGGATGTGTTGCGGGAAATATGGGAGATGCGGTCAAGGGCGTTCTCGATCACTGTGGGGGGCAAGTTGCGGTCCTTGAAGAACTTGGACATCTGGGATGTGCGGGAGTGGAATGTCTTATCGTGGGAGCAGAAGCGGCGGAGGCGGAGGAATTGGGAATAGGGGATGGAATTTTTGCAGGATGGTGGGTGGGAGGAGGTGTATTCTGGGTAGCTGTGGGAGTCGGTGGGCTTGAAATGGACATCAGTTACAAGCTGGTTGCCTGAAATGGAGACTGAGAGGCCCAGGAAGGTGAGGGATGTGCTGGAGATGGCCCAGGTGAACTGAAGGTTGGGGTGGAAGGTGTTGGTGAAGTGGATGAACTGTTTGAGCTCCTCTGGGGAGCAAGAGGCGGCACCGATACAGTCATCAATGTACCGGAGGAAGAGGTGGGGTTTGGGGCCTCCAGTGACAGTGCAGCACTCCCTTAATATTGTGAAAGATTTTACGACCAGAGGCCACATTTTCAAATTGGTTGCCAATTAATTTAGGGGAAGAATTACTTCTTTCAGGTTGTAGCAATCTATTGAACACTTTAGCAGAGAAGGTTTTAGAGGTAATGCCATTAATTATATGCTCGGCTGAGATGGCCAGGTTAATTTTTAAATCAAGGAACAACGACAATGAGAAAAGGGTAGCCTTTACAGTGGAAGATACTTCAAGGATCCCCTTATTACCAAAGAATACAGGGAGGAATTAAACACATCACTACCACACCATCACTACCATGAGAGAAGTTGTAGTAGACAATCTAATGGAGTGAAAGCAGATTGGACTCTTCGCCGTGATGGTTGACTTTCTAAGATTCTAAACAATGAGCTTCAGAGTCGGTATATGCATTGACTGTAATTTCCCAAAAAGGTTCAGATTCTCGAGAAGCATCTGAGGGCTGGAAAAATGCTGATGTGATGTCCCTATTTAAAAAGGAGAGAGGCAAAAAGAAGATAACTACAACCGAACCAGTCTAATATTGTTGGAAATGTGTGGCAATCAACTATGAAGAAAATAATAGCAGGACATTTGGAAAATCATAATCTAATCAAACAGAATCACCATAGCCTGATGAAAGAGAAATTACGTCTGGCTAATTTGTTTGGGTTTTTGGAGGAAGTTTTGGGAGGAGAATTAACAGAGGAAAACCAGTAAATGTGTTGTGTTTGGACTTGGAGAAAGCATTGAGAATGTACTCAAAAGTAATAAGCTAAGAGCTGAGGTTTTGAAGGTAGTATATTGCTATGGATCAGTCTGCTTTGCATGTTCTGGAAGAAGAGATGACATCTCGAGTGAAATGCACCAAGTGAATATATATTTTGGGGAACTTGGTGGCAATGCGGTAAGTCAGTGCAGAGTGTAAGAGGTGCCATTTGCTTGCTTTTTTTGCCTGATAGTTCATAAGCATTTTTTTTGAGACAGGGTGAATTGAAGCCAGAATCAGGGACCGAGAGGGTGAACCAGGTTCATTGGTTGGTGATCGCTACTGGTTTAAGAATCTATTATCGGTAGCTTTCAGATTGAAAGTAAATCGGAGAAATATTTACAGGCTACAAACTAAAAGACCAGAATGTTTTCAAATCAAATAAAGATCGAAGTAATTGAAATGGAGATGCCAGGCCAGATGATGATTTGTACCTACATGACGGGCGAGTGGTCAGGCCCCATACTCCAGCTTACGTCTGATGAACTGGAATCTCAGTTTTGACCAATCAACAAATCATGTGGGGCAGAGTTACCAGGGAATGCTGTGCTTCAGGAGGCAGTCACACACCTTAGATTAACTAGCTGAAATTCGGTCAGTGGCCAATGACAAAGAACAGGGCAGGTGGAAGGATCCAGGATGTAGTGCAGAAGGAACCTTGGCCTTTGATCTTATCGAACAGGTTTGAGATTCTTTCTTCCTGTGTGGATGAGAGTGCAGGGTATAGGGAAGATGAGTAAACTGACTGTAGCACTGTGGTATAGGTGGGACATTCAGGAGGGGATAAAAAGTGAAATGTAGTTATAATCAGAGGTAGTATAGTTAGGGGAATGAACACTGTTCGTTGTGACCAGGATCGAGAGTCTCGAAAGTAGTGTTGCCTGCCTGGTGCCCAGGTTCAGGAGATTCCATCTCGGCTACAAAGGAACTTGAAGCGGGAGGAGTAGAAATCCAGCTATCGTGGTCCACACAGGTACCATTGATATGGAAGAAAGAGGAAAGAGGTTCTCCTGAGGGATTATGAGCACCGAGGTGCTGAGGTGAGAAAGCAGAACCAGAATGGTAATAATCTCTGGATTATTATCTGAGCAATTTGGCACGGTGTGAACATAATTATAGATGTACATTGTTCAAATGGTGGCATGGCAGAAATGTGTTTGAATTCATGGGACATTGGCATCGGTACGGGGAAGGAGGGAGTCGTTCTGGTGTTATAGGCTCGACGAGAATCAGATTGGGACAAGTATCCTCGCAAAATACAGAGCTAGGCCTGGGGCTAGGGCGTTAAAATAAAAAGTGTGGAGTGGGTGAGCTCAGTTGCATGGAAAATTGTGGAAAAAGTTAGAAGCTGGTAAGTGCTCAGCAAAGTTTCCAGAGCAAGTAATAGGACAAAAAGTATGGAAATGGTCAGGAGTCTCACTTCAGCTGCAGCAGATAAGAAGGGTGGCTGTAAATGCCAGACTGAAGATCTTGTATTGAATTGCAGGGAGTGTATGAAACAAAGTGAATGAGTTTGTGGTGCAGATTGAAATTGACAGATACATCACTCTGGGTATCACAGAGAGGTGGTTGTTAGGGGATAAGTGTTGGGAACGAAATAGCCAATGATTCATGTCCGATAGAAAGAACAGGCAAATGGGCAGAGATAACAAAGTGTGGAGCTGGATGAGCACAGCAGGCCAAGCAGCATCTCAGGAGCGTAAAAGCTGACGTTTTGTGCCGAGACCCTTCTACTTCTGTGTGTTCATCCTGATCCACACTTTGTTATCTTGGATTCTGAAGCATCTGCAGTTCCCATTATCTCCGATACAAATGGACAGAGATGCCAGGGTTGGCTTGTCAGTAAGAAATGAGGTCGCGCTGAAGGAACCACAGCTCTTGTGCTTGTTTATTAATGACTTGGAGGAAAGAGGTGCATGTGCTGTGGCGAAATTTGCAGATGACTGAAAAAATATTTAGAAAGACAAGGCATGGCCCAGAAACAGAGATTTACCGGGATGTTACTTGGATCGGAATGTATTAGCTATAAGGAGGGTTTGGTGGAAATGCTGTGTCATGATAAATGTAATGAGATCAACCATGATCTCACCGAATGATGGAGGAATATTCAATGGGCCAAATGGCTTTTTTTGTGAGTCTTCTTGTTTGACAATGCATTCATGAAGGTGTTTTTTTTTCTCCCTTGGATAAGATGTGAAAATGAAATGTATACGAGATAATGGGAACTGCAGATGCTGGAGAATCCAAGACAACAAAATGTGAGGCTGGATGAACACAGCAGGCCAAGCAGCATCTCAGGAGGACAAAAGTGCTCCTGAGATGCTGCTTGGCCTGCTGTGTTCATCCAGCCTCACATTTTGTTGTCATGAAATGTATACACTTCCTTTTCATCTGGGAATAAATAATTGTTCTGAACGATTTCCATTGACTAATAGCAATCTGACAAGCTTCGCAATGTAAAGAGATTTTTAGCTTCTTTTTAATTGTAAAGGTATTCTTTGGAATTAATTTGGCAGATATTATTTGCATCTCAGGAAGTATGTTCATCACTGCATCTCAAAAAGTGCTCTGTTGTATAACAACAGCTTTTTAAAGATCACTTCAATGGTTGTGATTTTGAGTTGCCATAACACACATTAAATTACACTGTTGGCCAATCTGTCCATGATTATTTCATTATCTTATGCTTCAAACAGACAAGGAAATATTGGTGATGCAATGAAGTGTTTGAGTCTCAAATACAATTGCTGTTATGGTATCCACTTGGAAGAAAGAATCACATCAAATTGAATGGTCAAGTAAATGGGACACTGACTGTGAGTACTTTGAATGTTCGAGTTATTCCTGAAATGAAAGTTATGACCTTGATGATTTCTCTTTCATGCAGAGATGAAGAGACTCTTTTAAAATATCCTCTGGGTTAGTGGTTCAGGCATAAAAGTGCAATATGTACATTTATGTATATACATGTACATGCGTAATCTGAAAAGATAATGAGTATAAATCACTTGTGACAAGGTGAGAATGAGTTATCCAGATAGTAAGAACTGCCAATGTTGGTGTCTGAGATAACACATTGTGGAGCTGGAGGAACACAGCAGGGCAGGCAGCATCAGAGGCTCAAGAAAGTTGAGGTTTTGGGTCAGGACCCTTCCTGAGAAATGGAGGGTGGAAGGGAGCTCAGAAACAAATAGTGTGGAGGGGGAGGAGGTGCTGGGGAAGGTAGGTGGGATGGTGATAAGTGAGTACTATCCAGATTGGAACAGATTTTCCCCAGGGGGTATTGAGTACGAATTCCAAATCACTCTCAAAATCTTAGTGACTGTTAACGTTGATGTTTTTTGTCTGTGCGTTTCAGTAATTGCATGACAGTTGAATGGTTCGTTGAGAGTGAGGAACCTATGGACTCTCAGACACCAAGATGGAATTTAGTTCGAAGAGTGACTTCAAAATAGTTGCTTGCTTTTAAAATCTTGACCGTTTTTGCTGTCCAGTTGAATGAATTTAGCTCATACTGCTTCAATAGGAATTAGTGTTTAATAGGAACATATTTGTGAAACTTAGTTTCGCAAGTTTTAGCTTAAACTGGTGGAGACTTTCGGTGCTTGCAAAAAGGCTCATCTCTCCATTAATACCGAAGGAAAATTGGAGTTTAAAAGTAAGTTCACCCGCTGTCAGGGAATGAAATGTTCATGTTGACTCGAACATAATTTTTAAAAAAGTCATATATTTGTGCAACACTGACCTCAAATTAAAATTTGGATATGCTAGTTTTACAGATGGTTGGATATTGAATTCATTTTAAATGAGGGTGAAGATCACTTTAAATCCAGCATATTTGTGAAGAAAAGAAATAGCATGTCAAATAAAATTAACTGCATGACTCTTCATAGCCCTATATGTAGAATTTCATTCCGAACTATGAGACAGTTGTGACCCCATACTACCTCAGTGCTCATGGCAAGAGTAAGACTCCTGTTTGACGTGCTGTGCACTGCATGGAATGGCGGCAACATCAGATTCATTGATGCTTGAGAATCAAAAGAATATGACAATAAGATTTAAAATCAAAATCTCATTGAACACTTCAAGGAATGTATTACAGGAAGAGGGGGAAAGCATGTATGACTAATAGAAGGTGGTGGCGCAGATCACATAGACCTGTGTGCTAAAACTTATGACAAATTTCACATTGAATGGAACAGTTTAAACAGGCTGGAGGAAGCAGACGTGCCAGCCCAAACTTTTTGAATTTGAGCATTCTGTTCGTAAACATCAGCAAAATTGTGGGAAACATGTTTATTCTTTCTCTTTTATTGCACAGAACCATACGATGAGACTGTTTTGATGAGGATTATGTGTCCCATCCGTTTGACTCACAGTTTGGTACCATAGGTTGGTACGATCTTCGTTGGAGAAGGAAAAGGGATGTTCCAGATACAGAAAATCGTCAAACCATTTACTACAAAGTCCGTTTCTGGTTAGTATTAATTAATGCAGTTAACATTTTTAGCTCGAAATGATTGCACAATGGAGTCAATAAGAAAATTCCATCTGATATTCCACATAAATTTTAAGTGGATATTAAAGCAGCTCATTTCTTTTTCACGCTGTATGCTGCTTTCAAGAATGGTTGTCTTATTGTCGAAATGTTTAGCATTGACTCCATGGCTTCTTCCATTAGCTCACATTGAAACACATGTTTCTTCAGCCAAAAATGCACGTTTACTCGGTGTAGCTTGACTAACCTTCCCCTGTGGTCGTTCCCCTGAAATCCCCTGCAGTAGCTCCCCTGAAAAACAACTATACCATTTTGGCTACTGTTCCGGGGGATGACTTAGCAGGGGTATGCAGTAGGGTGCAGGTCTCTGGCACAGAGTCTGTCCCTCTTGCACAGAAGGGAAGCGGGGATAGGAAGAGAGTGATAGTCATTGGGGACTCAATAGTTAGAGGCACTGATAGAAGATTTGCCGGGAACGAAAGAGACTCACGATTGGTGTGTTGCCTACCAGGTGCCAGGGTCTGTGATGTCACGAATATCCTGGGTGGGAAATTGGCTCGTGCCATTCGGTTGGATTTCAACGAGCTCAGAAGGGGGATGGGAAACTGAGGTGTAGTCCTAGTACACAGGAGGATGAGCATCGGGAGGACATGGTCAGGACCTCACTGTCACAGAAGTGTGCTGGCAGACAGCAAGCTGGATTGAAGTGTGACGACTTTAATGCCGGGAGTATCCGGAATAATGTAGGTGAGCTTGCAGCTTGGATAGGTACCTGGGACTTCGATGTTGTGGCCATTTCGGAGGCATGGATAGAGCAGGGTCAGGAATGGATGTTGCAGGTTCTTGGGTTTAGATCTTTCATTAAGGTCTGGGAAGGTGGTAAAAGATGGGGAGGTGTGGCTTTGTTGGTCAAGGACAGTATAACGGCGGCTGAAAGAACCTTTGAGGACTCGTCTACTGCGGTTGTATGGGCTGAGGTTGCCAAGGAAGGTTTGTCGACTGAGTCAGTGTGGGTGCAAGTTCGGAACAGCAAGGCAGCAGTCACTTCACTGGGGGTTTTCTACAGACCCCAAATAGCAGTTGGGAGATCGAAGAACTCATTGGCCGGCAGATTGTTGAAAAGTGCAAACGTATCAGGGTTGTTGTTATGGGTGACTTCAACTTTCCCAATATAGATCGAAACCTCCTTCGTGCAGATGGTTTGGATGGAGCCATTTTTGTCAGGTGTGTTCAGGAGGGTTTCCTGACTCAGTATGTGGACAGGCCGATGAGGCGGGAGGCCATTTTGGATTTGGTGCTTGGCGATGAGCCAGGACAGGTGTCAGATCTCGTGGTGGGAGAACACTTTGGCGACAGTGACCGCAAGAGCCTCCCATTTACCATAGCCATGGAAAGGGAAAGGAGCAGTTACCAGGGGAAGATATTTCACTGGGGTCAAGGAAACTATGATGCTGTCAGACAGGAGTTGGGAAGTACAGATTGGGAGCAATTGTTCCACAGAAAGGGCGCAGCAGACATGTGGAGGCTATTCAAGGAGCAGTTGTTGCGAGTGATGTATAAATTTGTTCCTCTGAGACAGGGTAGAAGGGGTAAGATTAAGGAGCCTTGGATGACGGGTATAGAGGTGCTTCTTGTCAAAAAGAAAAGGCAGCGTACGTAAGGTGGAGGAAGTGAGGGTCTAGCACAGCTTTAGAGTATTACAGGCCTGCTGGGAAGGAGCTCAAAAGATATTGCCTGTCCAATTGTTACCTGTTACAACCTTTGCGTCCACGCTTGCTCATTCAATGGTGTCAAGATGCCAGCAGTGCATGTACCTTCTCCATCCCCTAATGCCGTCAGCTCACACAAGACATAGCCCATACTTAAAATCTTCTGATCAACCAACGTTCATTGTAATGGACATTTTAGTTATCTGTCATGAAACGAAAACTGATTCTGACTGGCATGACCTGCAGTGCAAATGAATATAATCTGCGAAACGAGATTCCTTATGGGCTTGCAGCCGCTACAAATAATTGCTTTTCAAAGACGTTGCATACATACATTTTTTTCTCCTGTCACCTTAGATTATTTTTTTGTTTATGCATGTTGTGTGGGTTTCCAGTCAGGCGTATAAACACAGGTTGATGTAGTCACTGTTAGAACACGGTATTGAAGGAGAATTTGTGATCTTTGGAGTTTCATTCCAGTGTCTGAAGGAGTGCACCATCAAGCCACTTCAGAGCACTACTGGCGACAAATTGTTGCAAGTTTTCAAGTGTTACCGATGGTCACATAAAATATGGCCTTTTTGTTGTTGTGCTATTCATCTTAACTGCAACATATCTAGTATTTAGGCTTGGAAACTATTTCAATTTTTTTGATTGACTTATTCAAAATCATTTATGATTGTTGTCATGATATCTACAATATGTTATTTTGATTGGACATAGAGGATTGGATCTGTCTTAATGGAAATAATGTATGCGCTTATAAAACCCCTTCTGGGCAAGGTAGTTGCTCAGTGGTCAGAGCTGCTCATGCACTGGGGAGCCAATTGAAATTCCAGTCTTGGGTAACTATCTGTGTGGAATTGACATGTCCTCCCCGCGTCTGCGAGGGGCTTCCGCCAGGTGCTGCAGTTTCCTCCCATTGTTCAAAGATGTGCAGGTCCTTATATGTGATTTGTGAAGCATTTCTTAAATGTTTCAATCCTGCCAGCATCCAGTGCCTTGGACAAAATAACTGGAGATGAATAAAAGATACTGTGCCTTTTGACACCATTTCCTGCTGGATTTTCATCAGTCCTGCTTTATATCTGTGACAACTTCCATGACCTTTTTTGATGCTCTGTCTGAATTGACAGTCTAGTTCCAAATATTTGTTGTGCAGTATTTCAAGGTCTCTGTTATAGCACACCCACGAATGTCCACTTCAAAAGATACTTCCATATCATAGAATCCCTACGGTGTGGAAACAAGCCCCTTTTGACCCAAGAAGTCCACGGTCACCCTCCAAAGAGCGTCTCACCCTGACTCATCCCCCGACCCTTTCCTCAGTAACCCTACATTTCCCATGACTAACACACCTAATCTACACATCCCTAAACACAATGGGCAAGTTTGGCATGGCCCATACAACTAGCCTGCGCATCTTTGGACTGTGGGAGGAAACCAGAGCACCCAGCAGGAACCCATGCAGGCATGGGCAGAATGTACAAACTCCGCACAGAAGATCGTCCAACGGTGGGATCGAACCTGGGTCCCTGGCGCTGTGAGTCAGCAGTGCTAACCACTGAGCCACCGTGCTGCCCTTGGAGTTAGACAGAGCTTGCTTGTTCCTGGGTGGGCTCAAATTGCCAACCTCCACTTCGTGGCAAAAGTGCTGACCAACTGCCCTCATCTTCACTGGTTTTTGCTTTGTATCATTGAATTCAATCCTTAAAACTCTATGATAAATATTTAAATTTCCATTGATATGTGAGCGTTGTTTTTAGTACGTAGTATTGGTTTATTATGTTTCATTGGTACATAATGAATATTTTATGTATATGCAAATAGGCAAGTTGGTAACGATGCAGTCCACAGACCTGGAGGATAATAACACTGTCCTTCAATCGCCCACGATGCCCTCTGCAAATTGGTAGAAAACAAAAATTTCTATAAATTTCATCTCTCCTCCCGTCAGTCGATCAAAATTAATTCATGATTTTGTACAGGCCAATAACCGTAAGATTACACGAGCCTAAACAAAACTACTGGCTCATATTAGTTCAGTAAAGTGAAAGGGCAACAATAGAGGTAGTAGGAACTGCAGATGCTGGAGAATCTGAGATAAGAAGGTGTAAAGCTGGATGAACACACCAGGCCAAGCAGTATCATCCGGCTCTACACCTTGTTATCTCAGATTCTCCAGCGCCAATTTTCTGAAGTCGGGTCTCGTCCCGAAACATCAGCTTTCTTGCTTCTCTGATGCTGCTTGACCTGCTGTGTTCATCCAGCTCTCCACCTTGGGCAACAATAGAGTATGCTTTAAGTCACTAGATATGTTACGTGGGTTTGTCTTCCTTAGGGTGGAGTTAGTGGAACCGAAAAAGATGTCTCCCTCACAGCGTTTGTGACAAAAGAGTTGCATTGTTCCTTGGCGGCCTTTCAACAGAAGAATATTCAGAGATTTCACGAGTGGTAAGAATGTCACTTCTTTTACTTCTCTTTATCTCACTTTTTCCAAAATTGGAAAATATATTTTAGAAATAACATCGAGCTGATGAAGTGTGAAAACAAGAATAATTCCAAGCAGTGGTGGGAGTTGGTCAGTGAGGTGGGAGGAGTGGATAGGTGGGAGAGAAGGCGGACAGGTCATGGAGGCGGGGATGAGTGGAGGAACTAGTCTTGGGATGAGGCTGGCGGGTGGGGAGATTTTGAGGGTGGCAAAGTCCATATTGAGGCCATTGAGTTGGAAGCTCCCGAGGCGGAATATGAGGTGCTGCTCCTCTAGTTTCTGGGTGTTGTGGTTGTGACACTGGAAGAGGCCCAGGATGGACATGTCGTCCAGGGAATGAGAGGGGGAGTTGAAGTGATGCAATGATTTGGATATGAAAATAGGTATGGTTAGTAAGTTGCCCAATGATTGAAGGTGTAGTAGCCAGCCAAGGAGGTCACCTCAGAATGCAATGGGACATTGACAAGGGCCAATAAACTGAGGAGTGACAGATGGTGTTGAGGTTAGACAAATGTGAGGTGGTACATTTTGGAAAGGCAAATCAGGGCAGCACGTATACACTCAAGGTTGTGGGGAGTGTTGCTTAATAAAGAGACACTGGAGTGCAGTTTCGTAGTTCCATCAAAGTACAGCCACCGGTAGAAAGGATATGAAGGAGACATTTGGTGTGCTCGCCTTTATCGGTCAGTGCATTGAGAATAGGAGTTGGGAGATCACTTAGCAGCCATATAGGACGTTGGTTCGGCTGCTTTTGGAATACCGCAATCGATTTTGGTCTCCTTGCGAGAGGAAGGATGTCGGCGCACCATTGAGGGCCGAAGGGCCTGTTCTGCGCTGTATTCTTGCATGTTGTAAACTTGAAAGGGTTCAGAGAAGATCTACAAGGATGTTATGAGCATCGGAGGTTGAAGGTATACCGTGGGCTTGAACAGGCAGCTATTTCTTGGAACTTTGGAGTTCAGGGCTGACCATATAGAAGTTTATACAATTACGAGGGATGTGGATAGAGCGAAAAGCCAAGATCTTTTCCCCGGGTTGCTGGAATCCAAAACTGGAGGGAATAGGTTAAAAATGAGAGAGGGAAGATTTAAAATGGACCGGATTTTTTTCATAGTGGTGCATGTATGGAGTGAGCTGCCAGAGGAAGTGGTGGAGGCTTGTACGTTTAAAAGGCATGTGGATGGGTATATGAATAGGATGGGTTGAGAGGAATATGGGCCAAATGCTGGCAAATGGGACTAAATTAATTTAGGATATCTGGTCAACATAGACAAATTGGGCCAAAGGATCTGTTTCCCGACTGTACATCTCTCTGATTCTAAGTGTCTTTTTTCTGAACCACGTGGCCCATAATTAGAAAAACTTGAATCAGGATTTGGGAATGTGACAATTCTAATTGGATCTGTTTGATGAAATTAACTCTGTCGGTAATGGTGGTTGAATTATGATTCGTCAAATTTGAGTTTATTGCAGCATCTTATAGAATAGAGGAGACACATGTTCTCAAAATTGAAAATCAAAACTTGGTAAAATTTTGCATTGGAAATACATGACAAGCCATTGGAGGAGATTCATGACCATTGCATTCAAGTGAGAACAACAAATGCGATTCAGTGACTCAGTGAAACGGGATGCAGTGACTCAGTGAAATTGGATGCAGTGACTGTGTGAACTGGGATGCAGTGACTGAGGGTAATGGGATGCAGTGACTGAGGGTAATTAGATGCAGTGACTGAGTGAAATAGGATCCAGTGACTGCGGGAAATGGGTTGTCGTGACTGCGGGAAATGGGTTGTCGTCACTGAGGGAAATGGGATACAGTGACTGATGGAAATGGGATGCAGTGACTGATGGAAATGGGATGCGTTGACTGATGGAAAGGAGATGCAGTGACTGTGGGAAATGGCATGCTGTGTCTGAGGGTAATGGGATGCAGTGACTGAGGGGAATGGGATGCCGAGACTGATTGAACTGGGTTGCAGTGACTGAGTAAACTGGGATGCTGTGACTATGTCTAATGGGATGCAGTGACTGAGGGAAATGGGATCCAGTGACTGTGGGAAATGGGTTGCAGTGAATGTGTGAACTGGGATGCAGTGACTGATGGAGATAGGATGCTGTGACTGAGTGAAATGGGATGCTGTGACTGAGGGTAATGGGAGGCAGTGACTGAGGGAAAGGTGATTCTGTGTATTTGGGAAATGGGATGCGGTGACTGTGGCGAATGGGATGCAGTGACGGTGGGAGATGGAATGCAGTGACTGAGTGAAATGGGATGCTGTGACTGAGGTTAATGGGATGCAGTGACTGAGGTTAATGGGATGCAGTGACTGAGGGAAAGGAGATGCAGTGACTGTGGGAAATGGCATGCTGTGACTGAGAGAAATGGCATGCTGTGACTGACGGTTTTGGGATGCAGTGACTCTTAAATGGGATGCAGTGACTGTGTGAAGTGGGCTGCAGTGACTGTGCGAAATGGGTTGCAGTGACTGAGTGAAGTGGGCTGCAGTGACTGTGCGAAATGGGTTGCAGTGACTGAGTGAAATGGGATGCAGTGACTGAGTGTAATGGGATGCAGTGAATGAGTGCAATGGGATGCAGTAACGGAGGAAAGGCGATGCGGTGACTGTGGGAAATAGCATGCTGTGTCTGAGGGGAATGGGATGCAGTGACTGTGGAAATGGGATGCAGTGACTGTTAAATGGGCCGCAGTGACTGAGTGAAATGGGCAGCAGTGACTTGGTGAAATGGGATGCAGTGACTGAGGAAAGGAGATGCAGTGACTGTCTGAAATGGGACGCAGTGACTGAGTGACCTGGGATGCAGTGACTGAGTGAAATGGGATGCAGTGACTGAGCTAAATGGGATGCATGACTGATGGAAATGGGATGCAGTGACTGAGGGGAATGCGATGTAGTGACTGAGGGGAATGCGATGCAGTGACTCATGGAAATGGGATGCTGTGACTGAGGGAACGGAGATGCAGTGACTGAGTGAAATGGGCTGCAGTGACTGAGGGAAATGGATGCTCTGACTGAGGGTAATGGGATGCAGTGACTGTGTGAAATGGGCTGCAGTGTCTGTGCGAACTGTAATGCAGTCACTGTGTGATCTAGGATGCGGTGGCCAAGTGAAATGGGGTGCAGTGGCTGAGTGAAATGGGATGCAGTGGCTGAGTGAAATGGGACGCAGTGACTGAGGGAAATGGGATGCAGTGACTGAGGGAAATGGGATGCAGTGACTGGGAAATGGGATGCAGTGACAGTGGGAAATGGGATGCAGTGACTGAGTGAAATGGGACGCAGTGACTGAGTGAAATGGGACGCAGTGACTGAGTGAAATGGGACGCAGTGACTGAGTGAAATGGGACGCAGTGACTGAGTGAAATGGAATTGCCGTGACTGTGGAAAGGAGATGCAGTGACTGAGGAAATAGGATGCAGTGACTGAGGCAAATGTGATGCACTCACTGAGTGAAATGGTATGCAGTGACTGAGTTGAATAGGATGCAGTGACTGAGTGGAATGGGATGCAGTGACTGAGTGGAATGGGATGCAGTGACTGAGTGGAATGGGATGCAGTGACTGAGTGGAATGGGATGCAGCGACTGAGTGAAATGGGATGCAGTGACTGAGTGAAATGCGATGCAGTGACTGCGTGAAATGAGATGCATTGAGGAATGAAACGGGAAGCAGTGACTGGTGGAAATAAGATGCAGTGTCTTTGGGAAATGAAATGCAGTGTCTGTGGGAAATGGGATGCTGGGACTGAGGGTAATGGGAAGCAGTGACTGATGGAAATGGAAGCAGTGACTGAGTGAAATGGGATGCAGTGTCGGAGGTACTGGGAAGGAGTGACTGAGTTAATAGGGATGCAGTGCCCGAGCGGGCTTGGGGTGCAGTGACTTAGGGAAATGGGATACAGTGCCTGAGTGAAATGTGACGCACTGACTGAGTGGAATGGGATGCAGTGACTGAGTGGAATGGGATGCAGTGACTGAGTGGAATGGGATGCAGTGACTGAGTGAAATGCGATGCAGTGACTGCGTGAAATGCGCGCAGTGACTGATAGAAATCGGATACAGTGACTGATGGAACTGTGATGCAGTGACTGACGGAAATGGGATGCGGTGACTTTGTGAACTGGGATGTGGTGACTGTGTGAACTGGGATGCGGTGACTATGTGAACCGGGATGCAGTGGCTGAGTGAAATGGGATGCAGTGGCTGAGTGAAATGGGATGCAGTGACTGAGGGAAATGGGATACAGTGACTGAGGGAAATGGGATACAGTGACTGAGGGAAATGGGATGCAGTGACTGACGGAAATGGGATGCAGTGTCTGTTTGAAATGGGATCCTGCGACTGAAGTTAATGGGATGCAGTGACTGAGGGTAATGGGATGCAGTGACTGAGTGAAATGGGACGCAGTGACTGAGTGAAATGGGACGCAGTGACTGAGTGAAATGGAATTTCCGTGACTGTGGAAAGGAGATGCAGTGACTGAGGAAATGGGATGCAGTGACTGAGGGAAATGTGATGCAGTGACTGAGGGAAATGGGATGCAGTGACTGAGTGGAATGGGATGCCGAGACTGAGTGAACTGGGTTGCAGTGACTGAGTAAACTGGGATGCTGTGACTATGTCTAATGGGATGCAGTGACTGAGGGAAATGGGATCCAGTGACTGTGGGAAATGGGTTGCAGTGAATGTGTGAACTGGGATGCAGTGACTGATGGAGATAGGATGCTGTGACTGAGTGAAATGGGATGCTGTGACTGAGGGTAATGGGAGGCAGTGACTGAGGGAAAGGTGATTCTGTGTATTTGGGAAATGGGATGCGGTGACTGTGGCGAATGGGATGCAGTGACGGTGGGAGATGGAATGCAGTGACTGAGTGAAATGGGATGCTGTGACTGAGGTTAATGGGATGCAGTGACTGAGGTTAATGGGATGCAGTGACTGAGGGAAAGGAGATGCAGTGACTGTGGGAAATGGCATGCTGTGACTGAGAGAAATGGCATGCTGTGACTGACGGTTTTGGGATGCAGTGACTCTTAAATGGGATGCAGTGACTGTGTGAAGTGGGCTGCAGTGACTGTGCGAAATGGGTTGCAGTGACTGAGTGAAATGGGATGCAGTGACTGAGTGTAATGGGATGCAGTGAATGAGTGCAATGGGATGCAGTAACGGAGGAAAGGCGATGCGGTGACTGTTGGAAATAGCATGCTGTGTCTGAGGGGAATGGGATGCAGTGACTGTGGAAATGGGATGCAGTGACTGTTAAATGGGCCGCAGTGACTGAGTGAAATGGGCAGCAGTGACTTGGTGAAATGGGATGCAGTGACTGAGGAAAGGAGATGCAGTGACTGTCTGAAATGGGACGCAGTGACTGAGTGACCTGGGATGCAGTGACTGAGTGAAATGGGATGCAGTGACTGAGCTAAATGGGATGCATGACTGATGGAAATGGGATGCAGTGACTGAGGGGAATGCGATGTAGTGACTGAGGGGAATGCGATGCAGTGACTCATGGAAATGGGATGCTGTGACTGAGGGAACGGAGATGCAGTGACTGAGTGAAATGGGCTGCAGTGACTGAGGGAAATGGGATGCAGTGGCTGAGTGAAATGGGACGCAGTGACTGAGGGAAATGGGATGCAGTGACTGAGGGAAATGGGATGCAGTGACTGGGAAATGGGATGCAGTGACTGAGGGAAATGGGATGCAGTGACTGAGTGGAATGGGATGCAGTGACTGAGTGAAATGGGATACAGTGACTGAGTGAAATGGGATGCAGTGACTGAGTGAAATGGGATGCAGTGACTGAGTGAAATGGGATGCAGTGACTGAGGGAAATGGGATGCAGTGACTGAGGACAATGGGATGCAGTGACTGAGTCGAATGGGATGCAGTGACTGAGTCGAATGGGATGCAGTGACTGAGTCGAATGGGATGCAGTGACTGAGTGAAATGGGATGCAGTGACTGAGTGAAATGCGATGCAGTGACTGCGTGAAATGGGATGCAGTGCATGAGTGAAATGAGATGCAGTGACTGAGTGAAATGCGCGGTGACTGATAGAAATCGGATAAAGTGACTGACGGAAATGGGATGCGGTGACTTTGTGAACTGGGATGTGGTGACTGTGTGAACTGGGATGCGGTGACGATGTGAAATGGGATGCGGTGTCTTTGTGAACTGGGATGTGGTGACTGTGTGAACTGGGATGCGGTGACGATGTGAACTGGGATGCAGTGGCTGAGTGAACTGGGATGCAGTGGCTGAGTGAACTGGGATGCAGTGGCTGAGTGAAATGGGGTGCAGTGGCTGAGTGAAATGGGATGCAGTGACTGATGGAAATGGTATGCAGTGTCTGTTTGAAATGGGATCCTGCGACTGAAGTTAATGGGATGCAGTGACTGAGGGTAATGGGATGCAGTGAATGAGTGAAATGGGATGTGGAGACTGAGTGAAATGGGATGCAGTGACTGAGGACAATGGGATGCAGTAACTGAGGACAATGGGATGCAGTGACTGAGGGCAATGGGATGCAGTGACTGAGGGAAATGGGATGCAGTGACTGGGAAATGGGATGCAGTGACCGTGGGAAATGGGACGCAGTGACTGATGGAAATGGGACGCAGTGTCTGTTTGAAATGGGATCCTGCCACTGAAGTTAATGGGATGCAGTGACTGAGGGTAATGGGATGCAGTGACTGAGTGAAATGGGATGCAGTGGCTGAGTGAAATGGGATGCAGTGGCTGAGTGAAATGGGATGCAGTGACTGAGGGAAGTGGGATGCAGTGACTGAGGGAAGTGGGATGCAGTGACTGAGGGAAATGGGATACAGTGACTGAGGGAAATGGGATGCAGTGACTGACGGAAATGGGATGCAGTGTCTGTTTGAAATGGGATGCAGTGACTGAGGGTAATGGGATGCAGTGACTGAGTGAAATGGGACGCAGTGACTGAGGGAAATGTGATGCAGTGACTGAGGGAAATGGGATGCAGTGACTGAGTGGAATGGGATGCCGAGACTGAGTGAACTGGGTTGCAGTGACTGAGTAAACTGGGATGCTGTGACTATGTCTAATGGGATGCAGTGACTGAGGGAAATGGGATCCAGTGACTGTGGGAAATGGGTTGCAGTGAATGTGTGAACTGGGATGCAGTGACTGATGGAGATAGGATGCTGTGACTGAGTGAAATGGGATGCTGTGACTGAGGGTAATGGGAGGCAGTGACTGAGGGAAAGGTGATTCTGTGTATTTGGGAAATGGGATGCGGTGACTGTGGCGAATGGGATGCAGTGACGGTGGGAGATGGAATGCAGTGACTGAGTGAAATGGGATGCTGTGACTGAGGTTAATGGGATGCAGTGACTGAGGTTAATGGGATGCAGTGACTGAGGGAAAGGAGATGCAGTGACTGTGGGAAATGGCATGCTGTGACTGAGAGAAATGGCATGCTGTGACTGACGGTTTTGGGATGCAGTGACTCTTAAATGGGATGCAGTGACTGTGTGAAGTGGGCTGCAGTGACTGTGCGAAATGGGTTGCAGTGACTGAGTGAAGTGGGCTGCAGTGACTGTGCGAAATGGGTTGCAGTGACTGAGTGAAATGGGATGCAGTGACTGAGTGTAATGGGATGCAGTGAATGAGTGCAATGGGATGCAGTAACGGAGGAAAGGCGATGCGGTGACTGTGGGAAATAGCATGCTGTGTCTGAGGGGAATGGGATGCAGTGACTGTGGAAATGGGATGCAGTGACTGTTAAATGGGCCGCAGTGACTGAGTGAAATGGGCAGCAGTGACTTGGTGAAATGGGATGCAGTGACTGAGGAAAGGAGATGCAGTGACTGTCTGAAATGGGACGCAGTGACTGAGTGACCTGGGATGCAGTGACTGAGTGAAATGGGATGCAGTGACTGAGCTAAATGGGATGCATGACTGATGGAAATGGGATGCAGTGACTGAGGGGAATGCGATGTAGTGACTGAGGGGAATGCGATGCAGTGACTCATGGAAATGGGATGCTGTGACTGAGGGAACGGAGATGCAGTGACTGAGTGAAATGGGCTGCAGTGACTGAGGGAAATGGATGCTCTGACTGAGGGTAATGGGATGCAGTGACTGTGTGAAATGGGCTGCAGTGTCTGTGCGAACTGTAATGCAGTCACTGTGTGATCTAGGATGCGGTGGCCAAGTGAAATGGGGTGCAGTGGCTGAGTGAAATGGGATGCAGTGGCTGAGTGAAATGGGACGCAGTGACTGAGGGAAATGGGATGCAGTGACTGAGGGAAATGGGATGCAGTGACTGGGAAATGGGATGCAGTGACAGTGGGAAATGGGATGCAGTGACTGAGTGAAATGGGACGCAGTGACTGAGTGAAATGGGACGCAGTGACTGAGTGAAATGGGACGCAGTGACTGAGTGAAATGGGACGCAGTGACTGAGTGAAATGGAATTGCCGTGACTGTGGAAAGGAGATGCAGTGACTGAGGAAATAGGATGCAGTGACTGAGGCAAATGTGATGCACTCACTGAGTGAAATGGTATGCAGTGACTGAGTTGAATAGGATGCAGTGACTGAGTGGAATGGGATGCAGTGACTGAGTGGAATGGGATGCAGTGACTGAGTGGAATGGGATGCAGCGACTGAGTGAAATGGGATGCAGTGACTGAGTGAAATGCGATGCAGTGACTGCGTGAAATGAGATGCATTGAGGAATGAAACGGGAAGCAGTGACTGGTGGAAATAAGATGCAGTGTCTTTGGGAAATGAAATGCAGTGTCTGTGGGAAATGGGATGCTGGGACTGAGGGTAATGGGAAGCAGTGACTGATGGAAATGGAAGCAGTGACTGAGTGAAATGGGATGCAGTGTCGGAGGTACTGGGAAGGAGTGACTGAGTTAATAGGGATGCAGTGCCCGAGCGGGCTTGGGGTGCAGTGACTTAGGGAAATGGGATACAGTGCCTGAGTGAAATGTGACGCACTGACTGAGTGGAATGGGATGCAGTGACTGAGTGGAATGGGATGCAGTGACTGAGTGGAATGGGATGCAGTGACTGAGTGAAATGCGATGCAGTGACTGCGTGAAATGCGCGCAGTGACTGATAGAAATCGGATACAGTGACTGATGGAACTGTGATGCAGTGACTGACGGAAATGGGATGCGGTGACTTTGTGAACTGGGATGTGGTGACTGTGTGAACTGGGATGCGGTGACTATGTGAACCGGGATGCAGTGGCTGAGTGAAATGGGATGCAGTGGCTGAGTGAAATGGGATGCAGTGACTGAGGGAAATGGGATACAGTGACTGAGGGAAATGGGATACAGTGACTGAGGGAAATGGGATGCAGTGACTGACGGAAATGGGATGCAGTGTCTGTTTGAAATGGGATCCTGCGACTGAAGTTAATGGGATGCAGTGACTGAGGGTAATGGGATGCAGTGACTGAGTGAAATGGGACGCAGTGACTGAGTGAAATGGGACGCAGTGACTGAGTGAAATGGAATTTCCGTGACTGTGGAAAGGAGATGCAGTGACTGAGGAAATGGGATGCAGTGACTGAGGGAAATGTGATGCAGTGACTGAGGGAAATGGGATGCAGTGACTGAGTGGAATGGGATGCCGAGACTGAGTGAACTGGGTTGCAGTGACTGAGTAAACTGGGATGCTGTGACTATGTCTAATGGGATGCAGTGACTGAGGGAAATGGGATCCAGTGACTGTGGGAAATGGGTTGCAGTGAATGTGTGAACTGGGATGCAGTGACTGATGGAGATAGGATGCTGTGACTGAGTGAAATGGGATGCTGTGACTGAGGGTAATGGGAGGCAGTGACTGAGGGAAAGGTGATTCTGTGTATTTGGGAAATGGGATGCGGTGACTGTGGCGAATGGGATGCAGTGACGGTGGGAGATGGAATGCAGTGACTGAGTGAAATGGGATGCTGTGACTGAGGTTAATGGGATGCAGTGACTGAGGTTAATGGGATGCAGTGACTGAGGGAAAGGAGATGCAGTGACTGTGGGAAATGGCATGCTGTGACTGAGAGAAATGGCATGCTGTGACTGACGGTTTTGGGATGCAGTGACTCTTAAATGGGATGCAGTGACTGTGTGAAGTGGGCTGCAGTGACTGTGCGAAATGGGTTGCAGTGACTGAGTGAAATGGGATGCAGTGACTGAGTGTAATGGGATGCAGTGAATGAGTGCAATGGGATGCAGTAACGGAGGAAAGGCGATGCGGTGACTGTTGGAAATAGCATGCTGTGTCTGAGGGGAATGGGATGCAGTGACTGTGGAAATGGGATGCAGTGACTGTTAAATGGGCCGCAGTGACTGAGTGAAATGGGCAGCAGTGACTTGGTGAAATGGGATGCAGTGACTGAGGAAAGGAGATGCAGTGACTGTCTGAAATGGGACGCAGTGACTGAGTGACCTGGGATGCAGTGACTGAGTGAAATGGGATGCAGTGACTGAGCTAAATGGGATGCATGACTGATGGAAATGGGATGCAGTGACTGAGGGGAATGCGATGTAGTGACTGAGGGGAATGCGATGCAGTGACTCATGGAAATGGGATGCTGTGACTGAGGGAACGGAGATGCAGTGACTGAGTGAAATGGGCTGCAGTGACTGAGGGAAATGGGATGCAGTGGCTGAGTGAAATGGGACGCAGTGACTGAGGGAAATGGGATGCAGTGACTGAGGGAAATGGGATGCAGTGACTGGGAAATGGGATGCAGTGACTGAGGGAAATGGGATGCAGTGACTGAGTGGAATGGGATGCAGTGACTGAGTGAAATGGGATACAGTGACTGAGTGAAATGGGATGCAGTGACTGAGTGAAATGGGATGCAGTGACTGAGTGAAATGGGATGCAGTGACTGAGGGAAATGGGATGCAGTGACTGAGGGAAATGGGATGCAGTGACTGAGGACAATGGGATGCAGTGACTGAGTCGAATGGGATGCAGTGACTGAGTCGAATGGGATGCAGTGACTGAGTCGAATGGGATGCAGTGACTGAGTGAAATGGGATGCAGTGACTGAGTGAAATGCGATGCAGTGACTGCGTGAAATGGGATGCAGTGCATGAGTGAAATGAGATGCAGTGACTGAGTGAAATGCGCGGTGACTGATAGAAATCGGATAAAGTGACTGACGGAAATGGGATGCGGTGACTTTGTGAACTGGGATGTGGTGACTGTGTGAACTGGGATGCGGTGACGATGTGAAATGGGATGCGGTGTCTTTGTGAACTGGGATGTGGTGACTGTGTGAACTGGGATGCGGTGACGATGTGAACTGGGATGCAGTGGCTGAGTGAACTGGGATGCAGTGGCTGAGTGAACTGGGATGCAGTGGCTGAGTGAAATGGGGTGCAGTGGCTGAGTGAAATGGGATGCAGTGACTGATGGAAATGGTATGCAGTGTCTGTTTGAAATGGGATCCTGCGACTGAAGTTAATGGGATGCAGTGACTGAGGGTAATGGGATGCAGTGAATGAGTGAAATGGCATGCAGTGACTGAGTGAAATGCGATGCAGTGACTGAGTGAAATAGAATTGCCATGACTGTGGAAAGGAGACGCAGTGACTGAGGAAATGGGATGCAGTGACTGAGGGAAATGTGATGCTGTGACTGAGTGGAATGGGATGCAGTGACTGAGTGGAATGTGATGCTGTGACTGAGTGAAATGCGATGCAGTGACTGAGTGAAATGCGATGCAGTGACTGCGTGAAATGAGATCCAGTGGGGAATAAAATGGGATGCAGTGACTGGTGGAAATGAGATGCAGTGACTGAGGGAAATGTGATGCAGTGACTGAGGGAAATGTGATGCAGTGACTGAGGGAAATGTGATGCAGTGACTGAGTGAAATGGGATGCAGTGACTGAGTGGAATGGGATGCAGTGACTGAGGGTAATGGGATGCAGTGACTGATGGAAATGGAAGCAGTGACTGAGTGAAATGGGCTGCAGTGACTGAGGGAAATGGATGCTCTGACTGAGGGTAATGGGATGCAGTGACTGTGTGAAATGGGCTGTAGTGTCTGTGCGAACTGTAATGCAGTCACTGTGTGATCTAGGATGCGGTGGCCAAGTGAAATGGGGTGCAGTGGCTGAGTGAAATGGGATGCAGTGGCTGAGTGAAATGGGACGCAGTGACTGAGGGAAATGGGATGCAGTGACTGAGGGAAATGGGATGCAGTGACTGGGAAATGGGATGCAGTGACAGTGGGAAATGGGATGCAGTGACTGAGTGAAATGGGACGCAGTGACTGAGTGAAATGGGATGCAGTGACTGAGTGAAATGAGATGCAGTGACTGATGGAAATGGTATGCAGTGACTGAGGGAAATGGGATGCAGTGACTGACGGAAATGGGATGGAGTGTCTGTTTGAAATGGGATCCTGCGACTGAAGTTAACGGGATGCAGTGTCTCAGGGTAATGGGATGCAGTGACTGAGTGAAATGGGATGTAGAGACTGAGTGAAATGGGATGCACTGACTGAGGACAATGGGATGCAGTGACTGAGAGCAATGGGATGCTGTGACTGAGTGGAATGGGATGCAGTGACTGAGTTAAATGCGATGCAGTGACTGCGTTAAATGAGATCCAGTGGGGAATGAAATGGTATGCAGTGACTGGTGGAAATGAGATGCAGTGACTGAGGGAAATGGGATGCAGTGACTGAGTGAAATGGGATGCAGTGACTGAGTGGAATGGGATGCAGTGACAGTGGGAAATGGTATGCAGTGACTGATGGAAATGGGACGCAGTGACTAAGTGAAATGGAATTGCCGTGACTGTGGAAAGGAGATGCAGTGACTGAGGAAATGGGATGCAGTGACTGACGGAAATGGGATGCAGTGTCTGTTTGAAAAGGAATCCTGCGACTGAAGTTAACGGGATGCAGTGCTGAGGGTAATGGGATGCAGTGACTGAGTGAAATGGGATGTAGAGACTGAGTGAAATGGGATGCACTGACTGAAGACAATGGGATGCTGTGACTGAGGGAAATGTGATGCTGTGACTGAGGGAAATGTGATGCAGTGACTGAGTGAAATGGCATGCAGTGACTGAGTGAAATGCGATGCAGTGACTGAGTGAAATAGAATTGCCATGACTGTGGAAAGGAGACGCAGTGACTGAGGAAATGGGATGCAGTGACTGATGGAAATGTGATGCTGTGACTGAGTGGAATGGGATGCAGTGACTGAGTGGAATGTGATGCTGTGACTGAGTGAAATGCGATGCAGTGACTGAGTGAAATGCGATGCAGTGACTGCGTGAAATGAGATCCAGTGGGGAATAAAATGGGATGCAGTGACTGGTGGAAATGAGATGCAGTGACTGAGGGAAATGTGATGCAGTGACTGAGGGAAATGTGATGCAGTGACTGAGGGAAATGTGATGCAGTGACTGAGTGAAATGGGATGCAGTGACTGAGTGGAATGGGATGCAGTGACTGAGGGTAATGGGATGCAGTGACTGATGGAAATGGAAGCAGTGACTGAGTGAAATGGGCTGCAGTGACTGAGGGAAATGGATGCTCTGACTGAGGGTAATGGGATGCAGTGACTGTGTGAAATGGGCTGCAGTGTCTGTGCGAACTGTAATGCAGTCACTGTGTGATCTAGGATGCGGTGGCCAAGTGAAATGGGGTGCAGTGGCTGAGTGAAATGGGATGCAGTGGCTGAGTGAAATGGGACGCAGTGACTGAGGGAAATGGGATGCAGTGACTGAGGGAAATGGGATGCAGTGACTGGGAAATGGGATGCAGTGACAGTGGGAAATGGGATGCAGTGACTGAGTGAAATGGGACGCAGTGACTGAGTGAAATGGGACGCAGTGACTGAGTGAAATGGAATTGCCGTGACTGTGGAAAGGAGATGCAGTGACTGAGGAAATAGGATGCAGTGACTGAGGCAAATGTGATGCACTCACTGAGTGAAATGGTATGCAGTGACTGAGTTGAATAGGATGCAGTGACTGAGTGGAATGGGATGCAGTGACTGAGTGGAATGGGATGCAGTGACTGAGTGGAATGGGATGCAGCGACTGAGTGAAATGGGATGCAGTGACTGAGTGAAATGCGATGCAGTGACTGCGTGAAATGAGATGCATTGAGGAATGAAACGGGAAGCAGTGACTGGTGGAAATAAGATGCAGTGTCTTTGGGAAATGAAATGCAGTGTCTGTGGGAAATGGGATGCTGGGACTGAGGGTAATGGGAAGCAGTGACTGATGGAAATGGAAGCAGTGACTGAGTGAAATGGGATGCAGTGTCGGAGGTACTGGGAAGGAGTGACTGAGTTAATAGGGATGCAGTGCCCGAGCGGGCTTGGGGTGCAGTGACTTAGGGAAATGGGATACAGTGCCTGAGTGAAATGTGACGCACTGACTGAGTGGAATGGGATGCAGTGACTGAGTGGAATGGGATGCAGTGACTGAGTGAAATGCGATGCAGTGACTGCGTGAAATGCGCGCAGTGACTGATAGAAATCGGATACAGTGACTGATGGAACTGTGATGCAGTGACTGACGGAAATGGGATGCGGTGACTTTGTGAACTGGGATGTGGTGACTGTGTGAACTGGGATGCGGTGACTATGTGAAATGGGATGCAGTGGCTGAGTGAAATGGGATGCAGTGGCTGAGTGAAATGGGATGCAGTGACTGAGGGAAATGGGATACAGTGACTGAGGGAAATGGGATGCAGTGACTGACGGAAATGGGATGCAGTGTCTGTTTGAAATGGGATCCTGCAACTGAAGTTAATGGGATGCAGTGACTGAGGGTAATGGGATGCAGTGACTGAGTGAAATGGGACGCAGTGACTGAGTGAAATGGGACGCAGTGACTGAGTGAAATGGAATTGCCGTGACTGTGGAAAGGAGATGCAGTGACTGAGGAAATGGGATGCAGTGACTGAGGGAAATGTGATGCAGTGACTGAGGGAAATGGAATGCAGTGACTGAGTGGAATGGGATGCAGTGACTGAGTGAAATGGGATACAGTGACTGAGTGAAATGGGATGCAGTGACTGAGTGAAATGGGATGCAGTGACTGAGGGAAATGGGATGCAGTGACTGAGGACAATGGGATGCAGTGACTGAGTCGAATGGGATGCAGTGACTGAGTCGAATGGGATGCAGTGACTGAGTCGAATGGGATGCAGTGACTGAGTGAAATGGGATGCAGTGACTGAGTGAAATGCGATGCAGTGACTGCGTGAAATGGGATGCAGTGCATGAGTGAAATGAGATGCAGTGACTGAGTGAAATGCGCGGTGACTGATAGAAATCGGATAAAGTGACTGACGGAAATGGGATGCGGTGACTTTGTGAACTGGGATGTGGTGACTGTGTGAACTGGGATGCGGTGACGATGTGAAATGGGATGCGGTGTCTTTGTGAACTGGGATGTGGTGACTGTGTGAACTGGGATGCGGTGACGATGTGAACTGGGATGCAGTGGCTGAGTGAACTGGGATGCAGTGGCTGAGTGAAATGGGGTGCAGTGGCTGAGTGAAATGGGATGCAGTGACTGATGGAAATGGTATGCAGTGTCTGTTTGAAATGGGATCCTGCGACTGAAGTTAATGGGATGCAGTGACTGAGGGTAATGGGATGCAGTGAATGAGTGAAATGGGATGTGGAGACTGAGTGAAATGGGATGCAGTGACTGAGGACAATGGGATGCAGTAACTGAGGACAATGGGATGCAGTGACTGAGGGCAATGGGATGCAGTGACTGAGGGAAATGGGATGCAGTGACTGAGGGAAATGGGATGCAGTGACTGGGAAATGGGATGCAGTGACCGTGGGAAATGGGACGCAGTGACTGATGGAAATGGGACGCAGTGTCTGTTTGAAATGGGATCCTGCCACTGAAGTTAATGGGATGCAGTGACTGAGGGTAATGGGATGCAGTGACTGAGTGAAATGGGATGCAGTGGCTGAGTGAAATGGGATGCAGTGGCTGAGTGAAATGGGATGCAGTGACTGAGGGAAGTGGGATGCAGTGACTGAGGGAAGTGGGATGCAGTGACTGAGGGAAATGGGATACAGTGACTGAGGGAAATGGGATGCAGTGACTGACGGAAATGGGATGCAGTGTCTGTTTGAAATGGGATGCAGTGACTGAGGGTAATGGGATGCAGTGACTGAGTGAAATGGGACGCAGTGACTGAGTGAAATGGGACGCAGTGACTGAGTGAAATGGGACGCAGTGACTGAGTGAAATGGAATTGCCGTGACTGTGGAAAGGAGATGCAGTGACTGAGTGGAATGGGATGCAGTGACTGAGTGGAATGGGATGCAGTGACTAAGTGAAATGGGATGCAGTGACTGAGTGAAATGCGATGCAGTGACTGCGTGTAATGAGATGCAGTGGGGAATGAAATGGGATGCATTGACTGGTGGAAATAAGATGCAGTGTCTTAGGGAAATGAAATGCAGTGTCTGTGGGAAAGGGGATGCTGGGACTGAGGGTAATGGGATGCTGTGACTGATGGAAATGGAAGCAGTGACTGAGTGAAATGGGCTGCAGTGACGGAGGTACTGGGAAGGAGTGACTGAGTTAATCGGGATGCAGTGCCGGAGCGGGTTTGGGGTGCAGTGACTTAGAGAAATGTGATACAGTGCCCAAGTGAAATGTGACGCACTGACTGAGTGAAATGGGATGCAGTGACTGAGTGGAATGGGATGCAGTGACTGAGTCAAATGGGATGCAGTGACTGAGTGAAATGCGATGCAGTGACTGAGTGAAATGCGATGCAGTGACTGAGTGAAATGGGATGCAGTGACTGAGTGAAATGCGCGGTGACTGATAGAAATCGGATACAATGATTGATGGAACGGGGATGCAGTGACTTACGGAAATGGGATGCGATGACTTTGTGAACTGGGATGTGGTGACTGTGTGAACTGGGATGCGGTGACTTTGTGAACTGGGATGCAGTGGCTGAGTGAAATGGGATGCAGTGGCTGAGTGAAATGGGATGCAGTGACTGAGTGAAATGAGATGCAGTGACTGATGGAAATGGTATGCAGTGACTGAGGGAAATGGGATGCAGTGACTGACGGAAATGGGATGGAGTGTCTGTTTGAAATGGGATCCTGCGACTGAAGTTAACGGGATGCAGTGTCTCAGGGTAATGGGATGCAGTGACTGAGTGAAATGGGATGTAGAGACTGAGTGAAATGGGATGCACTGACTGAGGACAATGGGATGCAGTGACTGAGAGCAATGGGATGCTGTGACTGAGTGGAATGGGATGCAGTGACTGAGTTAAATGCGATGCAGTGACTGCGTTAAATGAGATCCAGTGGGGAATGAAATGGTATGCAGTGACTGGTGGAAATGAGATGCAGTGACTGAGGGAAATGGGATGCAGTGACTGAGTGAAATGGGATGCAGTGACTGAGTGGAATGGGATGCAGTGACAGTGGGAAATGGTATGCAGTGACTGATGGAAATGGGACGCAGTGACTAAGTGAAATGGAATTGCCGTGACTGTGGAAAGGAGATGCAGTGACTGAGGAAATGGGATGCAGTGACTGACGGAAATGGGATGCAGTGTCTGTTTGAAAAGGAATCCTGCGACTGAAGTTAACGGGATGCAGTGCTGAGGGTAATGGGATGCAGTGACTGAGTGAAATGGGATGTAGAGACTGAGTGAAATGGGATGCACTGACTGAAGACAATGGGATGCTGTGACTGAGGGAAATGTGATGCTGTGACTGAGGGAAATGTGATGCAGTGACTGAGTGAAATGGCATGCAGTGACTGAGTGAAATGCGATGCAGTGACTGAGTGAAATAGAATTGCCATGACTGTGGAAAGGAGACGCAGTGACTGAGGAAATGGGATGCAGTGACTGAGGGAAATGTGATGCTGTGACTGAGTGGAATGGGATGCAGTGACTGAGTGGAATGTGATGCTGTGACTGAGTGAAATGCGATGCAGTGACTGAGTGAAATGCGATGCAGTGACTGCGTGAAATGAGATCCAGTGGGGAATAAAATGGGATGCAGTGACTGGTGGAAATGAGATGCAGTGACTGAGGGAAATGTGATGCAGTGACTGAGGGAAATGTGATGCAGTGACTGAGTGAAATGGGATGCAGTGACTGAGTGGAATGGGATGCAGTGACTGAGGGTAATGGGATGCAGTGACTGATGGAAATGGAAGCAGTGACTGAGTGAAATGGGATGCAGTGACGGAGGTACTGGGAAGGAGTGACTGAGTTAATAGTGATGCAGTCCCCGAGCGGGCTTGGGGTGCACTGACTTAGAGAAATGGGATACAGTGCCTGAGTGAAATGCGACGCACTGACTGAGTGAAATGGGATGCAGTGACTGAGTGGAATGGGATGCAGTGACTGAGTGGAATGGGATGCAGTGACTGAGTGGAATGGGATGCAGTGACTGAGTGAAATGGGATGCAGTGAATGAGTGAAATGAGATGCAGTGACTGAGTGAAATGCGCGCAGTGACTGATACAAATCGGATACAGTGACTGATGGAACTGGGATGCAGTGACTGACGGAACTGGGATGCGGTGACTTTGTGAACTGGGATGTGGTGACTGTGTGAAGTGGGATGCGGTGACTATGTGAACTGGGATGTAGTGGCTGAGTGAAATGGGATGCAGTGGCTGAGTGAAATGGGATGCAGTGGGGACTGAAATGGGATGCAGTGACTGGTGGACATGAGATGCAGTGACTAAGGGAAAGGAAATGCAGTGTCTGTTGGAAATGGGATGCTGCGACTGAGGGTAATGGGATGCAGTGACTGATGGAAATGAGATGCAGTGACTGAGGGAAATGTGATGCAGTGACTGAGTGAAATGCGATGCAGTGTCCTAAGGAAAGGAAATGCAATGTCTGAGGGGTATAGGATGCTGCGACTGAGGGAAATGGGATGGAGTGACTGACGGAAATGGGATGCAGTGTCTGAGCGAAATGGGATGCAAAGACTGAGTGAAATGGGATGCAGTGACTGAGTGAAATGGGATGCAGTGACTGAGTGAAATGGGATGCAGTGACTGAGGGAAATGGGATGCAGTGACTGATGGAAATTGGACGCAGTGACTGAGTGAAATGGGACGCAGTGACTGAGTGAAATGGAATTGCCGTGACTGTGGAAAGGAGATGCAGTGACTGAGGAAATGGGATGCAGTGACTGAGGGAAATGGGATGCAGTGACTGAGGGAAATGGGATGCAGTGACTGAGTGGAATGTGATGCAGTGACTGAGGGAAATGGGATGCAGTGACTGAGGGAAATGGGATGCAGTGACTGGGAAATGGGATGCAGTGACTGAGGGAAATGGGATGCAGTGACTGATGGAAATGGGATGCAGTGACAGTGGGAAATGGGACGCAGTGACTGATGGAAATGGGACGCAGTGACTGAGTGAAATGGGACACAGTGACTGAGTGAAATGGAATTGCCGTGACTGTGGAAAGGAGATGCAGTGACTGAGGAAATGGGATGCAGTGACTGAGGGAAATGGGATGCAGTGACTGAGGGAAATGGGATGCAGTGACTGAGTGGAATGTGATGCTGTGACTGAGTAAAATGCGATGCAGTGACTGCGTGAAATGAGATCCAGTGGGGAATAAAATGGGATGCAGTGAGTGAGGGAAATGTGATGCAGTGACTGAGTGAAATGGGATGCAGTGACTGAGTGAAATGGGATGCAGTGACTGAGTGAAATGGGATGCAGTGACTGAGTGAAATGGGATGCAGTGACTGAGTGGAATGGGATGCAGTGACTGAGTGGAATGGGATGCAGTGACTGAGGGTAATGGGATGCAGTGACTGATGGAAATGGAAGCAGTGACTGATGGAAATGGGATGCAGTGACGGAGGTACTGGGAAGGAGTGACTGAGTTAATAGGGATCCAGTCCCTGACCGGGCTTGGGGTGCACTGACTTAGGGAAATGGGATACAGTGCCTGAGTGAAATGCGACGCACTGACTGAGTGAAATGGGATGCAGTGACTGAGTGGAATGGGATGCAGTGACTGAGTGAAATGGGATGCAGTGACTGAGTGAAATGGGATGCAGTGAATGAGTGAAATGAGATGCAGTGACTGAGTGAAATGCGCGCAGTGACTGATAGAAATCGGATACAGTGACTGATGGAACTTGGATTCAGTGACTGACGGAACTGGGATGCGGTGACTTTGTGAACTGGGATGTGGTGACTGTGTGAAGTGGGATGCGGTGACTATGTGAACTGGGATGCAGTGGCTGAGTGAAATGGGATGCAGTGGCTGAGTGAAATGGGATGCAGTGGGGAGTGAAATGTGATGCAGTGACTGGTGGAAATGAGATGCAGTAACTCAGGGAAAGGAAATGCAGTGTCTGTGGGAAATGGGATGCTGCGACTGAGGGTAATGGGATGCAGTGACTGAGGGTAATGGGATGCAGTGACTGATGGAAATGGATGCAGTGACTGAGTGAAATGGGATGCAGTGACTGAGTGAAATGCGATGCAGTGCCTTCAGGAAAGGAAATGCAGTGTCTGAGCGGTACAGGATGCTGCGACTGAGGGAAATGGGATGGCGTGACTGACGGAAATGGGATGCAGTGTCTGAGCGAAATGGGATGCAGGGACTGAGTGAAATGGGATGCAGTGACTGAGGGAAATGGGATGCAGTGACTGAGGACAATGGGATGCAGTGACTGACGGCAATGGGATGCTGTGACTGATGGAAACTGGACGCAGTGACTGAGTGAAATGGGACGCAGTGACTGAGTGAAATATAATTGCCGTGACTGTGGAAAGGAGATGCAGTGACTGAGGAAATGGCATGCAGTGACTGAGGGAAATGGGATGCAGTGACTGAGGGAAATGGGATGCAGTGACTGGGAAATGGGATGCAGTGACAGTGGGAAATGGGATGCAGTGACTGATGGAAATGGGATGCAGTGACTGAGGGAAATGGGATGCAGTGACTGGGAAATGGGATGCAGTGACTGATGGAAATGGGATGCAGTGACTGAGGGAAATGGGATGCAGTGACTGGGAAATGGGATGCAGTGACTGAGTGGAATGGGATGCAGTGACTGAGTGAAATGGGATGCAGTGACTGAGTGGAATGTGATGCTGTGACTGAGTGAAATGCGATGCAGTGACTGCGTGAAATGAGATCCAGTGGGGAATAAAATGGGATGCAGTGACTGGTGAAAATGAGATGCAGTGACTAAGGGAAAGGAAATGCAGTGTCTGTGGGAAATGGGATGCTGCGACTGAGGGTGATGCGGTGCAGTGACTGAGGGTAATGGGATGCAGTGACTGATGGAAATGGCTGCAGTGACTGAGTGAAATGGGATGCAGTGACTGAGTGAAATGCGATGCAGTTTCTTAAGGAAAGGAAATGCAGTGTCTGAGGGGTATAGGATGCTGCGACTGAGGGAAATGGGATGTAGTGACTGACGGAAATGGGATGCAGTGTCTGAGGGAAATGGGACACAGTGTCAGAGTGAAATGGGATGCAGTGACTGAGGGAAATGGGATGCTGTATTTGTAGGAAGGAGGATGCAATCACTGAGTGAAATGCGATGCAGAGACTGAGGGAAAGGAGATGCTCTGACTATGGGAAATGGGATGCAGTGAGTGTGGGAAATGGAATGCATCGTCTGTGAGATACGGGAAACAGTGACTGATGGGAATGTGATGCAGTGACTGTGGTGAAGGAGATGCAGTGATTGAGTGAAATGGGATGCAGTGACTGAGTGAAATGTGATGCAGTGACTGCTTGAAATGGGAAGCAGTGACTGAGGGAAATGTGATGCAGTGACTGAGTGAAATCGGATGCAGTGACTGACGGAAATGTGATTTCGTCACTGAGTGAAATTGGATGCAGTCGCTCAGTGAAACGGGATGCATCACTGAGTGCAATGGGATGCAGTGACTGGGTGAAATGGGATGCAGTGACTGAGTGAAATCGGATGCAGTGACTGAGGGAAATGGGTTGCACTGACCGAGTGAAATGAGATGCAGTGACTGACGGAAATGAGATGCAGTGACTGAGGGAAATGGGGTGCATTATTTGTGGGAAGAAGGATGCCAATCACTGAGTGAAATGAGATGATGAGACTGAGGGCAAGGAGATGCTGTGACTATGGGAAATGGGATGCACTGAGTGTGGGAAATTGAATGCAGCGTCTGTGAGATACGGGAAACAGTGACTGATGGAAATGGCATGCAGTAACTGTGTTGAAGGAGATGCAGTGACTGAGTGAAAATGGATGCAGTGACTGCGTGAAATGCGATGCAGTGACTGAGTGAAATGTGATTCAGTCACTGAGTGAATTGGGATGCAGTCACTGAGTGAAATGGGATGCATCACTGAGTGAAATGGGATGCAGTGACTGATGGAAATTGGATGCAGTGACAGAGTGACATGAGGTGCAGTGACTGAGGGAAATGGGATGCAGTGTCTGAGGTACTGGGAAGTAGTGACTGAGTGAAATGCGATGCAGTGACTGAGTGAAATGAGATGCACTGACTGATGGAAATTGGATGCAGCGACAGAGCGACATGAGGTGCTGAGACTGAGTAAAATGAGAAGCATTGAATGCACTGTCTGTGAGATACGGGAAACAGTGACTGATGGAAATGGGATGCAGTGACTATGGTGAAGGGGATGCAGCGACTGAGTGAAATGGGATGCAGTGACTGCGTGAAAGGGGATGCAGCGACAGAGTGAAAGGGGATGCAGTGACAGAGTGAAATGGGATGCAGTGACTGAGTGAAATGGGATGCAGTGACGGATGCAAATGGGATGCAGTGACTGAGTGAAATGGGATGCAGTGACTGACGGAAATGTGATGCAGTGACTGAGGGAAATGGGATGCAGTGACTGAGGGAAATGAGATGCAGTGACTGAGGGAAATGAGATGCACTGACTGAGGGAAATGGGATGCAGTGACTGAGTGAAATGTGATGCAGTCACTGAATGAAATGGGATGCACTGATTGTGTGAAATGGGATGCAGTGACTGAGGGAAATGGGATGCAGTGATTGAGTGAAATGGGATGCAGTGATTGAGTGAAATGGGATGCAGTGATTGAGTGAAATGGGATGCAGTGACTGAGTGAAATGGGAGGCAGTGACTGCGTGAAATGGGATGCAGTGACTGAGTGAAATGAGATGCACTGTATGATGGAAATGTGATGCAGTGACAGAGTGACATGAGCTGCAGTGACAGAGGTACTGGGACGGAGTGACTGAGTTCATAGGGAATCAGTGCCCGAGCGGGCTTGGGGCACAGTGACTGAGGGAAATGGGATACAGTGCCTGACCGAAAAGGGACGCACTGACTGAATGAAATGGGATGCAGTGACTGAGGGACATGGGATGCAGTGACTGAGGGACACGAGATGCAGTGACTGAGAGACATGGGATGCAGTGACACACGGACATGGGATGCAGTGACACACGGACGTGGGATGCAGTGACTTAGGGAATTGGGATGCAGTGACTGAGGGAAATGTGATTCAGTCACTGAGTGAAATGGGATGCAGTGACTGACTGAAATGTGATGCAGTGACTGAGTGAAATGGGATGCAGTGACTGAGTGAAATGGGATGCAGTGACTGAGTAAAATGGGATGCAGTGACTGACGGAAATGTGATTTCGTCACTGAGTGAAATTGGATGCAGTCGCTCAGTGAAACGGGATGCATCACTGAGTGAAATGGGATGCAGTGTCTGAGTACAATGGGATGCAGTGACTGGGTGAAATGGGATGCACTGACCGAGTGAAATGAGATGCAGTGACTGACGGAAATGGGATGCAGTGACTGAGGGAAATGGGGTGCATTATTTGTGGGAAGAAGGATGCAATCACTGAGTGAAATGAGATGATGAGACTGAGGGCAAGGAGATGCTGTGTCTCTGGGAAATGGGATACATTGAGTGTCGGAAATTGAATGCAGCGTCTGTGAGATACGGGAAACAGTGACTGATGGAAATGGGATGCAGTGACGGAGGTACTGGGAAGGAGTGACTGAGTTAATAGTGATGCAGTCCCTGAGCGGGCTTGGGGTGCACTGACTTAGGGAAATGCGACGCACTGACTGAGTGAAATGCGACGCACTGACTGAGTGAAATGGGATGCCGTGACTGAGGGACATGGGATGCCGTGACTGAGGGAAATGGGATGCAGTGAATGAGGGACATGGGATGCAGTGACACACGGACATGGGATGCAGTGACACATGGACATGGGATGCAGTGACCTGAGGGAATTGGGATGCAGTGACTGAGTGAAATGAGATGCATTGTTTGATGGAAATATGATGCAGTAACTGACGGAAATGAGATGCAGTGACTGAGGGAAATGGGATGCAGTGACTAAGGGAAATGGGATGCAGTGACTAAGGGAAATGAGATGCAGTGACTGAGCAAAATGGGATGCACTATTTTTGGGAAGTAGGATGCAATCACTGATTGAAATGAGATACAGAGACTGTGGGAAAGGAGATGCTGTGACGATGGGAAATGGGATGCAGTGACTGTGTGAAATGGGATGCAGTGACTCAGTGAAATGTGATTCAGTCACTGAGTGAAATATGATGCAGTCACTGAGTGAACTGTGATGCAGTCACTGAGTGAAATGGGATGCAGTGGCTGAGGGAAATGTGATGCAGTGACTGAGTGAAATGGGATGCAGTGACTGAGTGAAATGGGATGCAGTGACTGAGGGAAATGGGATGCAGTGACTGAGGGAAATGGGATGCAGTGACTGAGGGAAATGGGATGCAGTGACTGAGGGAAATGGGATGCAGTGACAGAGTGACATGAGCTGCAGTGTCTGATGGAAATGTGATGCAGTACCTGAGGGAAATGTGATGCAGTGACTGAGGTAGTGGGAATGAGTGACTGAGTTCATGGGGATGCAGTGCCCGAGCGGACTTGGGGTGCAGTGAGTGAGGGAGATGGGATACAGTGCCTCAGTGAAATGAGATGCAGTGACTGAGGGAAATGGGATGCAGTGACTGAGTGAAATGAGATGCAGTGACTGAGTGAAATGAGATGCAGTGACTAAGGGAAATGGGATGCAGTGACTGAGTGACATGGGATGCAGTGACTGAGGGACATGGGAAGCACTGACTGAGTGAAATGCGATGCAGAGACAGAGTGAAATGGGATGCAGTCTCTGAGTGAAATGGGATGCAGTCTCTGAGTGAAATGGGATGCAGTCTCTGAGTGAAATGGGATGCAGTCTCTGAGTGAAATGGGATGCAGTCTCTGAGCGAAATGTGTTGCAGTCTCTGAGCGAAATGTGTTGCAGTCTCTGAGCGAAATGTGTTGCAGTCTCTGAGCGAAATGTGTTGCAGTCACTGAGTGAAATGGGATGCAGTCTCTCAGCAAAATGTGTTGCAGTCACTGAGTGAAATTGGACGCATCACTGAGGGAAATGGGACGCAGTGACTGAGGGAAATGGGACGCAGTGACTGAGGGAAATGGGACGCAGTGACTGAGGGAAATGGGACGCAGTGACTGAGGGAAATGGGAAGCACTGACTGAGTGAAATGCGATGCAGTGACTGAGTGAAATGAGATGCCTTGTTTGATGGAAATATGATGCAGTAACTGACGGAAATGAGATGCAGTGACAGAGTGAAATGGGATGCAGTGACTGAGGGAAATGGGATGCAGTGACTGCGTGAAATGGGATGCAGTCTCTGAGGGACATGTGGTGCAGTGACTGAGGGACATGGGATGCAGTGACACACGGACATGGGATGCAGTGACACACGGACATGGGATGAACTGTCACACGGACATGGGATGCACTGTCACACGGACATGGGATGCAGTGACTGAGAGAATTGGGATGCTGTGACTGAGGGAAATGGGATGCAGTGACTGCGTGAAATGGGATGCAGTGAAGTCGTGAAATGAGATGTAGTGACTGATGGAAATGTGATGCAGTTACTGTGGGACATGGGATGCAGTGACTGAGTCAAAGGTGATGCAGTGCCCGAGCGGGCTTGGGGTGCAGTGACTGAGGGAAATGGGATACAGTGCCTGAGTGCAATGTGATGCAGTAATTGAGGGAAATAGGATGCAGTGACTGAGTTACTGGGAAGGAGTGACTGACGGAAATGGGATGCAGTGACTCAAGGAAATGGGATGCAGTGACTGAGGGAAATGGGATGCAACCACTGAGTGAAATGCGATGCAGAGACTGAGGGAAAGGAGATGCTGTCACGATGGGAAATGGGATGCAGTGAGTGTGGGAAATTGAATGCAGTGTCTGTGAGATACGGGGAACAGTGAGAGATGAAAATGGGATGCAGTGACTATGGTGAAGGAGATGCAGTGACTGAGTGGAATAGGATGCAGTGACTGTGTGAAATGTGATGCAGTGACTGAGAGAAATGTGATGCAGACACTGAGTGAAATTGGACGCATCACTGAGTGAAATGCGACGCAGTGACTGAGGGAAATGGGTTGCAGTGACTGTGTATAATGACATGCAGTGACTAAGTGAAATGGGAAGCACTGACAGAGTGAAATGCGATGCAGTGACTGAGTGAAATGAGATGCCTTGTTTGATGGAAATATGATGCAGTAACTGACGGAAATGAGATGCAGTGACAGAGTGAAAAGCGATGCAGTGACTGAGTGAAATGGGACGCAGTGACTGAGTGAATTGGGACGCAGTGACTGAGTGAATTGGGACGCAGTGACTGCGTGAAATGGGACGCAGTGACTGCGTGAAATGGGACGCAGTGACTGCGTGAAATGGGACGCAGTGACTGCGTGAAATGGGACGCAGTGACTGCGTGAAATGGGACGCAGTGACTGCGTGAAATGGGACGCAGTGACTGAGTGAAATGTGATGCTCTGGCTGAGTGAAATGTGATGCTCTGGCTCAGTGAAATGGGATGCAGTGAATGAGTGAAATGGGATGCAGTGACAGAGGTACTGGGAAGGAGTGACTGAGTTAATAGGGAATCAGTGCCTGATCGCGCTTGGGGTGCAGTGACTGAGGTAAATGGGATACACTGCCTGGCCGAAAAGGGACGCACTGACTGAGTGAAATGGGATGCAGTGACTGAGAGACATGGGATGCAGTGACTGAGTGAAATGAGACGCTGTGATTCTGGGAAATGGGATGCAGTGAGTGTCGGAAATTGAATGCAGCGCCTGTGAGATACGTGAAACAGTGACTGATGGAAATGGAATGCAGTGACTATGGTGAAGGAGATCCAGTGACTGAGTGAAATGGGATGCAGTGACTGAGTAAAATGTGATGCAGTGACTGAGTGAAATGAGATGCAGTGACTGAAGGAAAGGAAATGCAGTGACTGAGCGAAATGGATTGCAGTGACTGAGCGAAATGGATTGCAGTGACTGAGCGAAATGGGTTGCAGTGACTGAGCGAAATGGGTTGCAGTGACTGAGTGAAATGAGATGCATTGTTTGATGGAAATATGATGCAGTAACTGACGGAAATGAGATGCAGTGACTGAGGGAAATGGGATGCAGTGACTGAATGAAATGGGATGCAGTGACCAAGTGAGATGAGATGCAGTGACTGAGCGAAATCGGATGCAGTATTTGTGGGAAGTCAGATGCAATCACTGATTGAAGTGAGATGCAGAGTCTGAGGGAAGGGAGATGCTGTGTCTATGGAAAATGGGATACAGTGAGTGTCGGAAATTGAATGCAGCGCCTGTGAGATACGGGAACCAGTGACTAATGGAAATGGGATGCAATGACTGAGTGAGATGGGATGCAGTGACTGAGTGGAATGGGATGCAGTGACTGAGTGAAATGGGATGCAGTGACTGAGTGGAATGGGATGCAGTGACTGAGTGAAATGGGATGCAGTGACTGAGTGAAATGGGATGCAGTGAATGAGTGAAATGTGATGCAGTCACTGAGTGAAATGTGATTCCATCACTGAGTGAAATATGATGCACTCACTGAGTGTACTGTGATTCAGTCACTGAGAAAACTGTGATGCAGTCACCGAGTGAAATGGGATGCAGTGGCTGAGTGAAATGGAATGCAGTGACTGACGGAAATGGGATGCAGTGACTGAGTGAAATGGGATGCAATCACTGAGTGAATTGCAATGCAAAGACTGAGGGAAAGGTGATGCTGTGACGATGGGAAATGGGATGCAGTGAGGGTGTGAAATTGAATGCAGCGTCTGTGAGATACGGGAAACAGTGACTGATGGAAATTGGACGCAGTGACTGTGGTGAAGGAGATGCAGTGATTGAGTGAAATGGGATGCAGTGACTGAGTAAAATACGATGCAGTGACTGAGTGAAATGTGATGCAGTGACTGCGTGAAATGGGATGCAGTGACTGTGGTGAAGGAGATGCAGTGACTGAGGGAAATGGGATGCAGTGACAGAGTGACATGAGCTGTAGTGTCTGATGGAAATGTGATGCAGTACCTGATGGAAATGGGATGCAGTGACTGAGGTACTGGGAAGGAGTGACTGAGTTCATGGGGATGCAGTGCCCAAGAGGACTTGGGGTCCAGTGAGTGAGGGAAATGGGATACAGTGCCTGAGTGAAATGAGATGCAGTGACTGAGGGAAATGAGATGCAGTGACAGAGAGAAATGGGATGCAGTGACTGTGGGACATGGGAAGCATTGACTGAGTGAAATGCGATGCAGAGACTGAGGGAAAGGAGATGCTGTGACTATGGGAAATGGGATGCAGTGAGTGTGGGAAATTGAATGCAGCGCCTGTGAGATACGGGAAACAGTGACTGATGGAAATGGAATGCAGTGACTATGGTGAAGGAGATGCAGTGACTGAGTGAAATGGGATGCAGTGACTATGGGAAATGGGATGCCTTGACTGACGGAAATGGGATGCAGTGATTGACGGAAATTGAATGCAGCCTCAGTGAGAAACGGGATACAGTGACTGAGTGAAATGGGATGCAGTGACTGATGGAATTGGGGTGCAGTGACCACATCAGTACTGGGTGATGATCCTGACCAGGTGTTAGATTTCAAAGTCGTTGATCACCTTGGTGATAGCGATCACAATTCTGTTATGTTTACTTCAGTGATGGAAAGGGATAGGTGTACACCACTGTGCAAGAGTTATAGCTGGCGGAAAGGCAATTACGAAGAGATTATGCAAGATTTAGGGAGCATAGGATGGGGAAGGAAACTGCAGTGGATGGGCACAATAGAAATGTGGAGCTTATTCAAGGAAAAGCTCCTGTGTGTCCTAGTTAAGTATGTACCTGTCAGGCAGGGAGGAAGCTGTAGGGTGCGGGAGCCGTGGTTTACGAAGGAAGTGGAATCTCTGGTCAAGAGGAAGAAGAATGCTTCTGTTACTTTCAGATGTGAAGGCTCAGTTAGGGTGCTTGAGGGTTACAAGGTAGCCAGGAAAGACCGAAAGAGAGAGCTCAGAAGATCCAGGAGGAGACATGAGAAGTTGTTGGCGGATAGGATCAGGGTAAACCCTCAGGCTTTCTCTCGGTATTTAAGGAATAAGAGAATGACAAAAGTAAGATGAGGCCCAATCAAGGATAGTAGTGGTAAGTTGTGTGTGGAGTCAGTTGAGATAGGGGAAGCGCTAAATGAATATTTTTCAACAGTATTCACTCTAGAAAACCACAATGTTGTCGAGGAGAATACAGACATACAGGCTACTGGACTAAGTGGGATTGAGGTTCACAAGGAAGAGGTTTTTGAAATCCTACAGAGGGTGAAGATAGCTATGTCCCCTGGGCCGGATGGGATTTATCCTCGGATCCTCTGAGAATCCAGGGAGGAGATTGCCGAGCCTTTGGCATTGATCTTTAACTCATCATTGTCTACAGGAATAGTGCCAGATGACTGGAGGATAGCAATTGTGGTTCCCCTGTTCAAGAAGGGGAGTAGAGACAACCCTGGTAATTATCGGCCAGTGAGCCTTACCTCAGTTGTCGGTAAAGTGTTGAAAAAGGTTATATGGGATAGGATTTACAATCATCTAGAAAAGAATAAATTGATTCGGGATAGTCAGCACGGTTTTGTGAAGGGAAGGTCGTGCTTCACAAACCTTATTGAGTTCTTTGAGAAGGTGACCAAACAGGTGGATGAGAGTAAACCGGTTGATGTGGAGTATATGGATTTCAGCAAGGCGTTCAATAAGGTTCCGCATAACAGACTATTGTACAAAATGCAGAGGAATGGAATTGTGGGAGATATAGCAGTTTGGATCGGAAATTAGCTTGCTGAAAGAAGACAGAGCGTGGTAGTTGAATGGAAACTTTCATCCTGGAGACCAGTTACTGGTGGTGTACCGCAGGGGTGGGTGTTGGGTCCACTGCTGTTTGTCATTTTTATAAATGACCTGGATGAGGGCGTAGAAGGATGGGTTAGTAAATTTGCAGACGACACTAAGATAGGTGGAGTTGTGGATAGTGACAAAGGATTGGTTGCAGAGGGACATAGATAAGCTGCAGAGCTGGTCTGAGAGGTGACAAATGGAGTTTAATGCAGACAAGTGTGAGGTGATGCACTTTGGTAGGAGTAACCAGAAGGCAAAGTACAGGGCTAATGGTAAGATGCTTAGTAGTATAGATGAGCAGAGAGATCTTGGTGTCCATGAACACAGATCCTTGAAAGTTGCCACCCAGGTTGACAGGGCTGTTAAGAAGGCATACAGTGTTTTAGCTTTGATTAAT
The DNA here is from genome assembly GCF_030684315.1 of Stegostoma tigrinum. Lineage (NCBI taxonomy): Eukaryota > Metazoa > Chordata > Chondrichthyes > Orectolobiformes > Stegostomatidae > Stegostoma > Stegostoma tigrinum. The sequence continues at coordinate 358,196 of NW_026728108.1, read as the reverse complement.
AGAGGGATCGAGTTCCGGAACCAAGAGGTTATGGTGAAGCTGTGCAAAACTCTGGTGCGGCCGCACTTGGAGTATTGTGTGCAGTTCTGGTCACCGCATTATAAGAAGGATGTGGAAGCTTTGGAAAGGGTGCAGAGGAGATTTACTAGGATGTTGCCTGGTATAGAGGGAAGGTCTTAGAATGAATGGCTGAGGGACTTGAGGCTGTTTTCATTCGAGAGAAGAAGGTTGAGAGGTGACTTAATTGAGACATATAAAATAATCAGAGGGTTAGATAGGGTGGATAGGGAGAGCCTTTTTCCTCGGATGGTGACGGCGAACACGAGGGGGTATAGCTTTAAATTGAGGGGTGAAAGATATAGGACAGATGTCAGAGGTAGTTTGTTTACTCAGAGAGTAGTAAGGGAATGGAACGCTTTGCCTGCAACGGTCGTAGATTTGCCAACTTTAGGTATATTTAAGTCGCCATTGGATAAGCATATGGGCGTACATGGAATAGTGCAGGTTAGATGGGCTTGAGATCGGCATGACAGGTCGGCACAAGATCGAGGGCCGAAGGGCCTGTACTGTGCTGTAATGTTCTATGTTCTATGGCTAGCTCTCCCTGTGCTCCGTGTGATTTAACTTCCCTCTTGGAGTACCGTGAGGAACCTTCTTGAACGCCTTACTGAAGCCCGTATGCGTCCATCTTTCTGCCTTAGTCAATGCTCTTGATTACTACTTTAAAAAACTCAATCAAATTACGAGTTATGATTTCCTGTGCACATGTGTCCTCGGATCCCATGGACTGTTTCCTGTTCTAACAGTCTTCAAATGGGGGATCTTGTCAAAAGCTTTGCTGATGCCCAAGTAGACTGTATCAAATGCATTGCCCTCATGCACACACCTAGTTAGCTCTTCAATCATAGATTCATAGAGTCATACAGCACAGAATGAGGACCTTCAGTCCCAATCATCTGTACTGATCAGGTGTCCCAAACTTAACCGGTCCCATTTGCCTGTGTTTGGTATCCGTCTAAACCTTTCCTAATTGTGTACCTGTCCAAATGTCTTTTAAATACAGCAATTTTATCTGCCTCGACCACATCTGTTGGCAGCTCCTTCCATTCACGAACCCCACCCCCCCCCCAACCCCTTGTGGAAAGTTGGTTGAAAGTCAAAGCTGTGAATGTTAGAGATTCATCAACAAACCTCTTGCTGTCAACTGAAAGAAACCAGAGCTGATAAATCTCATTAGTAAACAAAATCATAGTTCTCCAGATTTAGTAAACATTATTTAGTAATTCCTCTTTTAATAGCTCTCACACAGTTGGCTGTCACTGAGGGGACTTCTCCTTGTACATTTCCTGCCATTAACCCAGTGCACTCTACAGGGACAGAAGACAGTAAAACTAAATAAAGAAACTCTAATTGAAAGAAAGAAGAATTATGGAAATGTCCTGCCCTCACCCCTTCTTTCCTCACAACCGCTCCCCACCCCTTTCACAAAGAACGATCAAACGAATGCTGTTGTAACATCTTACTTTGTTCCAATCCCAGTTTATTTGTTGCTGAAACAGACTTTCTTGCTATTGGTCCCTTTGCACTTAATTATTCCAATGCACCCTGCGCACCTCCCGCTTTCTATTCTCGATAAAATCAGGGTCTTCTGCTGTTTATGTTAACCGTTCATAGCACATCCTGTGCCCCTTGACCTGCATCAATTCCAAGTTCAGCAAATCCTCAATTTTAATATTAATTAATAAACTCTAGTTTCGGTTTCAAATCCCTCCACGGTCTTGAATCCCTCCCCTAATCTCTGTAATCCCCTCCAGTCTCCTAGTTTTCAGAGCTATCTACAGTCTTACACTAACTCATTCCTGAACATTTCCAGTTGTAGTTAGCTCACAGGTGGCATTGCTGTGAGCTGCCAAGGTACTAACACTGGAATTTCTTTCCTCAACCAGTTATTCCTCATTTCGTACACTGAGCATGAGTGACCTGCAGTGAGGTCTCAAGGAATTGGTGCCAGTTCACCAGAGGATGAAGTCACACTCCATTTCAGCTACAGGGGATTCAGATGAGAACTGCAATGGGGATGGGGTGGCCGACAGAAGAAGGATTGGTGCATTGGCAGGTTAGAAAGCCTGCCATTAATGTCACGGAGCAGGAAAGACTCTGGCTTCAATCTGGCGCAGTGTTTGGAACCCATCCACTCCAGCACTGAGTTGTGGCCAACCTGATGGGAACAGTTACAGATTGAGTCATGATTGGTATCTCTGCTCCAGAAAAAGCAGAAGCTGTTGTGGTACAGTCGTGGGTGGGCCCTTCTGGAGCTAGAGTTACTCAGGATAAACACAATAAAAATCATCAGCTTTCACCTGCAGTGCCACAGTCACAGGGATCGCACTCTGTGGGAGCATTAAGCAAGAAAAAGGCACCTGTAATACTGGTATGAAGGAAATAAATGAGGGCAGTTGATATTTGCATGCATTATGGCATAGATTGTTCAACATTATTGTTTTGAAATATCGATATTGTGATGGCATTTACTGTTGTTTGTAGACAAGTGGTGCAGTGGTAGTCAACAGCCAAGGAGAGGGAAGGTTCAGCCTTGTTAGTGGAATTTGAGCTTACATTTACCTGTATTACAGTTGGTCGAGTGGATCACAGAAAGTCTGGCAACAAAAAAGCTGCAATGGTTACCTCGTCACTGCTTCCAACTCCTCCTCTTTCTCAGCTGGTGCCCGATCACTGGCAGCGACAGCGTACCCTCATGATGCCAAGGTTGGAGACTATCAAGAATCATGACGACACCGGCCCTTCTCTGTACTGCAGGACTGCCCCAGAGTGCTCCAGGCAGCAGAAGCAACATTGAACTACTCCAGTGGTCTGCACCATTACATTTCCTGTGGTACTTTATGCAGCCCCTCTGAGTGTATAATACACACTCCCATATGGACCACGTCATCAAACAAAGGCTCTTGTCACCTCCTCGTTACTTCAAGTTGTTCAAATGAGGATGGCAGGGCAGAATATTGAAGAATTATTACAAAGTCTTCTGTTCAGTATCCTGCTGCTCTCTGACAAGGAAAACTGAAATGTACTTGATTTTCATGTAATTTTGATTCCCATTACAGGTCCTTATGGGAACAGGAAAAATGACAAGCTGGAAAATTTTGCAAGTAATCTTTGGGCCAGCCTGGAATCTTCCCATCCTCTGGCCATGACCTTGTGACCCTGCTTGGAGGTTGTAGTTACAGTTTCAGAAGTGATCAATTCCAGTGAGGATGTCTGTACTAAGGTGAAAGCTCACGCACAGTTCTTCACGACGGGAAAAATGGCTCCATTCAGACTCTGGAGATTCAGGTATCCCACTGAGAATCGTTGTCTCCTTCATCATTCACCTTATTCCAGTCACCTGTCCTGCTCTGTGTGATTTCTGTTCATTCTCTCAGTCATGCTTGTCTGAGGGGATAGCCACGACTGTAGCCCTGTTGTTGACTTGTGCAGTATCCTCACAGTCAGGGAATGCTTCCCCATTCCTGAGAGATTTCAGCTGGCTTAAACAGCTCTGAAAACCACTAAACACTTTTACAAGAGTCAGCGGAAATCCACTTGCATCTAACCTGTAAGTCGTTGGTGATATCTCTATCCTCACTGCACTGGATGAAGAGAGGATTGTAACTGGAATACTGAGGTCAAAACATATACCATTAGCATCCAAGCAGCATTACGCATACTTCCATCAGAATGTGAATCAGATGACAGGGATTATACCTAGCACTTGGAGAACTGACAGAAACCCCAGGTTACCGTGTCAGGAAAGTTCCAGTGAATGAAGTGCCAACCGAGCACTTACCATTCGGGGGCAGTCTGTGGCTAAAACCCCACTCACTGAGAGATGCTGGCCAAACAGAGACTAGTGTCTCGCCATTGCAGGTGGTGCCACCAGGAAGGGTGGCTGATGCTGGTACTGCAATTAATCCAATGCTATTAGTGAGTCATGAACAAATTGGGGTCGTGGGAGAGGTTTTCTGGCCAGGGAATCAGGAGGTTGTAAGAAAAGGTAGTCAGGTGCTATCTGTTTGCCATCGCTACTAATATGGCATGGCGGATCAACGGTTAGCACTGCTGCCTCACAGCTCCAGGGACCCAGGTTCAATTCCAACCTCAGGTGACTGTCTGTGTGGAGTTTGCACATTCTGTATATGTCTGCATGGGTTTCCTCTGGGTGCTCCAGTTTCCTCCCACAGTCCAAAGATGTGCAGGTTAGATGGCTTGGCCATGCTAAGTTGCTAAGAGTGTCCAGGTATGTGTGGGTTAGGTGGGTTATAGTGGAATGGGTGTGGGTGGAATGCTGCAAAGGTCAATGTTGGGTCAAAGGGTCTGATTGTACACTGTAGGGATTCTATAATTAAGAGTATTACTTCTCAAACTTTCTGTGTGATATTTGTTCAGCCTCAGTTATTAATTGCCCACTCAGGGGAGTAAAGACCATTTACCAGCCTTCCCAATCGAGACTGCATCAGGGTAAAACTTGAAAGACAGTCAGGTCCGTACTTACACTCTCCAGCTCAAACCCCGCATAAAGAGAGGGGTGTTAAATTCTACCCGTCATGTACAAAATCCAGCACCTACGTGATTGCCTGCAAAAATGCCATCCATCACTGCCCACAACAGAAGAGTGAACCTGGCAGAAACGCAGAATTGCTACAACGCAGAAGGAAGACATTCAGCCCATCATACTTGCCAAGCTCTCTGAGCACTCTAATTTAAGGCCAATCTTCTACCTTTTTCCAAAAACCCTGCATGTATTTTTTTTTCTGTTTAAGTAACCATCCCTCTTGCGTGCCTTCGCCGAATCTGCCACCACCACATTTCCGGGCAGTGGATTCCAGGCCCAGATCACTCACTGGCTGAATAAAGTATTTTTTCTCACTGCCCATTTGCTTCTTTTGTTAGCATCTTTGAAACTGTGCCCTCTGGTTCTAGATTCATTTTAGGAGTGGGAACATTTTATTCCTAGATAACAAGGTGTACAACTGGATGAAGAGCTTTCTGAACTTTCGTCAGAAAAATGAGGAAGGGTCTAGGCCTGAAATGTCAGCCTTCCTGCTCCTCTGATGCAGCTGGGCCTGCTGCGTTCATCCAGCTCAGCACCTTGTTATCTCAGATTCCCCAGCATCTGCAGTTCCTACTATCTCTGAAGCATTTTATTCCTATCTGCTTTCTCCTGAGCACTCATGGTTTTGGAAAGTTTCTATCAAGTTTCCAAGGAAAGCAGTCCCAGTACCTTGAAAAAATCCTCATAACTGAGTTTCTCATCCCTGAGAATCATTCTCATAAATGGAGGCGTTGTGACAACATCACTGGACTAGTAATCCGGAGATTCAGGTAATCAGAATCAACTTTCACCATGACGCATGTTTGAATCCAATTTCAATTTAAAAACAACACCCAGGAATGAAAGTCTAATGGCGCCCATGAAATGGACCAACGACTGTGCTGTACATTTCTATGACTCTATGTCTCATAACAGGTCGCAGTACATTGGAGTTTTGTGTCATCTGCACAGTACAATGTTGTCCCCTGCACACCCAAGCCTAGATCATTTATGTCCGTATCAGGAAAGCAAGGGTCTCAATACCAGCCTCAGGGGAACTCCACAACAAACATCCTCTCAATCAGAAAAACACCCATCACACTCTCTTTCTTGTGATCAGAGATAATGGGAACTGCAGATGCTGGAGAATCCAGGATAACAAAGTGTGTAGCTGGATGAACACAGCAGGCTGAGCAGCATCTCAGGAGCACAGCAGCTGACGTCAGCTTTGGTGCTCCTGAGATGCTGCTTGGCCTGCTGTGTTCATCCAGCTACACACTTTGTTATATTACACTCTCTTTCTTATCCCTCAGACAATTTTGGATCCCTTTCATTCTGAGATTTTCTTCAAAAATTGTACAAAATGCTTTTGGATAGCCCATGCACAGCACAACAGCATCTTTGTCCTTTTCAACCTTCTCTGTTACCTGCGACTATCTCAAGCATCCAAATGATGTGGGCAAGTGGATACTGACGTTATTGGGTCTTAAGACACGGAAAATAACTCATTGATAATGTGGTACCCCAAATTAGAACCATCAGAGATTTACATGTCGGTGATAATTTACGCACATGAGAGGGGTGCAGACACTTAGAGCCATTCAGCCGCTAGGTGAAAACATTTCCGAGTTAATTGCCACCCTGCGCAGAGTGCACATACAAATCTTGATGACAAGCATGACCCCAAGTCAGACAGCATCATTAGCATTGCTTCCAGATTAAAAATAACCCAGGGAGAACAAGACACTGCCTTTCAGACAGGTGTGGAGATAATTCCCAAATAACTAGCTTGATCCCAGACCATAGATGGGATGTACAATTATGGATTGACCAGATAAGGAACCAGCCAGGGTGCTCAATGATAACTGGTTAACATGGCGGGGAAGGGAGTGAAAAAATAACGAGACGTGCTAATCGGAATTGAGCTGTATTTGTGTGTTAAGTATAATTGAAGGGGCGTAAGAAGTGGGAGAGGGCTGTGGTGGCGGGTGCAATGATTGATGGAAGCCGCATTTGCTTCTTGTCCAAGTTTAATTCACTTCCGGAGACGCCGGTATTATTTTCAAATTGGCGCTATTTGCAGCGTAAAATTGCAATCGCCAAATGTTATGCTGACTCCTGAGACAGCAGGTTGGCAACCCCCAGTGAAAAGGGACCAGGTACCAACGCTGCAAATCCTTGCAGTTCTTAATCCAGGATGATAGAGAGTTTGGAACAGTCCCGGCCAAGTTGAAGTTACAGCATCCATTTCCATCAGTTAATATTGTGACGAGCATAATGTTTAAATGTGCAGTTTCACCTGTTCAATTCTTGTCTATCGACCAATAAATACAGAGATTGCAATGGTGGGAAGGATTAGCAGGATGTTAGAAAGCAAAGCGGTGTTATTTTCAGAAAATGGTTACAAACCAGAGATTTTAAAAGGATTAGTTCCACCCCTTTCCCACCCCACCCCCAACACGCACTCTTTGGTAGGGGTTTCCTTTAAGAGCGCTTCCAGAAATAAACCTGCCTTGGCCCAGGATCTGTCCTATTTGGTATGAGAGGGATGTGATGATTTGGCTCCTGTACAATCTTCCTCCGCCATGCGGCAGGGTAGGAGCATTGAAAGCAGATCTCAGCTCTTGTGGAGAAAAAGAGAGAGCGTGAGGCAGCGGCTGCGAAACGCGATGGGGGTGAGGACGGACTGAAGAACCATGGCATCGCCGCTGTGTACTTAGTGCAGCCACCAGGCTGTCGGGGGAGGACAGCAAGGAGAATTTTGTGTTGTCCTTTTTATTTGCAATAATCCGGGGTGGGGAAGGGGAGAGAGAGCTGAGATAATGGGAACTGCAGATGCTGGAGAATTCCAAGATCATAAAATGTGAGGCTGGATGAACACAGCAGGCCAAGCAGCATCTCAGGAGCACAAAAGCTGACGTTTCGGGCCTAGACCCTTCATCAGAGAGGGGGATGGGGAGAGGGAACTGGAATAAACAGGGAGAGAGGGGGAGGCGGACCGAAGATGGAGAGTAAAGAAGATAGGTGGGGAGGAGAGTATAGGTGGGGAGGTAGGGAGGGGATAGGTCAGTCCAGGGAAGACGGACAGGTCAAGGAGGTGGGATGAGGTTAGTAGGTAGATGGGGGTGCGGCTTGGGGTGGGAGGAAGGGATGGCTGAGAGGAAGAACAGGTTAGGGAGGCAGAGACAGGTTGGACTGGTTTTGGGATGCAGTGGGTGGGGGGGAAGAGCTGGGCTGGTTGTGAGGTGCAGTGGGGGGAGGGGACGAACTGGGCTGGTTTAGGGATGCTAAATCTCCCCTTCCCCCACCGCATCCCGAAACCAGCCCAGTTCGTCCCCTCCCCCCACTGCACCACACAACCAGCCCAGCTCTTCCCCTCCACCCACTGCATCCCAAAACCAGTCCAACCTGTCTCTGCCTCCCTAACCTGTTCTTCCTCTCAGCCATCCCTTCCTCCCACCCCAAGCCGCACCCCCATCTACCTACTAACCTCATCCCACCTCCTTGACCTGTCCGTCTTCCCTGGACTGACCTTTTCTCTCCTCTCCACCTTCGGTCCGCCTCCTCCTCTCTCCCTATTTATTCCAGTTCCCTCTCCCCGTCCCCCTCTCTGATGAAGGGTCTAGGCCCGAAACGTCAGCTTTTGTGCTCCTGAGATGCTGCTTGGCCTGCTGTGCTCATCCAGCCTCACATTTTATTATTTTAGGAGAGAGAGCTGTTTTGGTTTGTGATACGAGAGACGAGGCTGTCTATGCCTTTCACCCATCGGTAGCTCTCCTCCTGTCCCTGCCTCTATGCACACACTCTGCCAGGCATAGTCTTCCTCCCTCTGTGTGTGTGTGTGTGTGTGTGTGTCTCTCTCTCGCTTCAGCTCCTAAAACCTAAGATGCATCGGATATAAAAACACGCACATAAACACACACACACACACACACACATCAACAAGCCATGGAGAAAGATCAGGAATTACTGCAAGCTGTCAAAACCGAAGATGTAGCTGCAATGCAGAAGCTGTTGCAAAGGCCGAAACAAGGCAAAGCGAGTGAGTACCCTTTACACACCGTTCCATTGGCTGATGTGAATGTGCCTGCGTTTTTTTGTGTGTGTGTGTTTTGCAAATGTCCTGTTATTGTGGAGTAGGAGGGGAGGGAGTTTGGTCTGTTGTTCAATATGGGCTCTCCTATCTTGACCGATGCTGTTAGTGACTCTTGATACAGTGCAATCGGTGGGAATGTAGCATTAGCCTGAATAGTGCGTTCTCTCTCCCTCAGACAGCTCCCCTGCATCCCTTAGCTTCACAAGCCGGCGCTTTCTGCTCCTCTAACAGCGCAGATTGGACGTTGAGGATAGATAAGGTCAATACTGGGAATCCTAGATTCCCTTTCAACCGGGCAAGAGATTGCAGATGGTTTGTAGCGAATCCACGGTTGAGATACAACGCACAGAATCAGTTAGTATAAGGGGAAAGGTGGTTCTGGAGGTTTGCACTGTTCTGTTTCGGCAAAAAAAGTGCCCGACCAGAGAATATCAGGCCAGTGACTAAGATGGTTAAACAGCTAATTCTAGTGGAAAGCTGTCAAGAAGGTAATAGCTCAGAGTCTCGCTTCTGAGGAAGTGCAAACTGGAGATCTTGTTTGACCCACTCTGTGCAGGTTGTTGTTGCTGTGTTGCAAAGAGAGCCTAGAGACGTGAGGGGGGACTCGGATGTGACAAATGCAGTGACTCCACACCCGGGCAGTGGTTTGGCAACATGATTCGGACCCCGTTAGCTTGCAGCCCTCTGACGCTGTTCCCTTACTGCCGGATGCTCACTGGCTCGCACGCCCCAAACAACCGGGGCTATTTTAAATTTAACCCCTTGATTGATGGGCTGACAAGTGCCTGTTGATGACAAAGCAATAGATGCTGCAGATCTGGTAATTAGAAGCTGTTTTGCTGGGAGACGCTTTAATTGATAGATTTCAATTCTAAAATTAACCAGGATTAAACGGGGGAGACCTCGAGCTGGCTGATCTATGATGTAGTAATAACAGTATTTTCGGAAAGATTGTCTGAGACGCAGGAGTGATGTCTCTCCCAGCTATCCTGGCTGCAAGGAGGAGGAAAAGGCAACCCTTTCCGAACAAGGCACAGTGAGGATTTCTGAAACATTTATGTATCGCTTAACTGGAAACTTGATAATGTACGCCACAATGTGGGAGGGGGAATCTTATTCAGTTCTATATTTGCCTAAAGCTTCACTCCAGATATTTTGTTAAAAATAAAAGAATAATGGGATTTGAAGGGTACACTGTGAGTAAATCGTGGGAAAATGTTAATTTATTTTGATGTGACTTGCTCCTACATGAGTAAAACATATTGTGATTAAGGATGATGGAATAAACTAAAAGCATTATTTGCCAGGATGAGATTCTGTCATAGTCTGGAGATGCGCTGCTCTGCTATCCAGTTATGAAGAGCTGCTGTAGTTGTGTTCTACAAGACTCCAATTGTTGGATGCAGTGGAAGTCTTTCAGGAGAAGACACCATGTCCCTTTTAAAAATAGTTTCTTACTGATTTATCATGTCACACACAATACTTTGATTTGTAATTTTCTGGCTTATTCTCTGGTGTTGACAACCTTTGTGGGTTGACTCTCCCTTTGACCTCATGATCCCTGTTGAGTTTAGATTTTGAATGCGTGGCCTCTGCATTTGTTGGATTTCTCTCGATTGGTTCTCTAAGTTCACTGACTGAATGCAACACTGTATCAATGTTTACCAATAATGATCATATCTGTGATGATGATGCTATTTTCCTTGGGACAGATAATGAAAATCTCCATGCTTCACAAAGTCTGTCTTCGTGTCTATTGGTGCTCCATAATTGGTGACCATGCCTTCAGCTGACAATGCCTTAAGCTCTGGAATTTCTTCCATAAACCTCACCACTCCTTTACCACCACCCCCCCCCCCCCCGACCATGTTCTCCTTTACTTTATTGGTTATAAAATACCAGAGCGGTTACCTGTGTTGATATCGCTAGTGTCACGTTTGATTAGATCATTCCTCCTATGAAATATTGTGAGACATTTTACTTTTACCAATGCAAGATGCTTACATGCTGTTGTTATTAGACAATAAGTCGAGGTGGGAGGGTGCGGTATCATTGGGATTTAAATGGCTGGAGAGGCCTAACGCCAAATACCCAGCAGGTTGGGGCTGGGTTTGAGGGTGGGGTGGCAGATGGTGACTGTCTCTTCTAAATTAGCCCATGCTCCCATTAGAGGATCATATGTAATGCCTTGCTTATCACCAGTCTTCAAAATTCTGACAACACCCCAACTCCCCAACATATCCTCACTAGGGCCTACCAATTCTTCTCACTTGGTGAGCTGAATCTGGAACAATTGCCTAAGTCCCAAGTGCAATACCAGTAATGATCACGTCTTCTGGTGGTGCTGCTGGTACAGTGCTGGAATGCTGCCAATCTCTTACTGGCCTGAATCTCTCTGAGGCAGGACATCTTCATGTATGAGCGGAGCAATCAACCCATCAGATGGTTACAGAGCTTGGCAGACTTCCCCACCTCTGTGCTTGTAGTCAAAGAGGTGGGGAACCCAGAGTCTTGTGTCATTCAGCCCTGAGGCAGTTGACCCTTACTTGCCTTCTGAAGTAGTATAGCAAATAGTTCATAAAAATGGGCAATAAAATGGTGACTTTGCCAGCATAATCCACATAATTAGAACTTTTCTTTATTAAATTGGGAACTCTGTGTGGTGTGTGCAATGCTAATGGAAGTACAGATCCTGGCTAAGCCCAGTGTTCTGTCTCCACCTCCCATGATAATACAAGGTACTGACTGATTGGTTTCTTGGCTGAGACTGTGGTCACTTAGTTGGCAGCCAAAAACACGAAGCAGTGTTTTTAGGAGAGGATGGGACAAAATATTTAGAGTGTCGAGAGGGTCCATAAAGTTTTGCAACTGAAGACATAAAAGCTGCTAGAGTTTAAAAATAACTTGGATCTGTATTTGAACTAACATTAATGTAGAGGGCCAAGAGCTGGAAAACAGGATTCAACTTGATTGTTTTAATTTGGCTGGCAAAGATGCGCTGGGCCAAATGCTCTCCTTCCATTGCTGCAAATTTCCACGATACTCCAAAATCATGTCCAAGATTTCTGAAGAAGGGTCTTGGCTTGAAACATCAGCCTTCCTGCTCCTCTGATGTTGCTTGGCCTGCTGTGTACATCCAGCTGTACACCTTGTTATCGCTATTGTAGAGCATCTATGTGTCCCACTGTTATTTTACTATCGTGCCAGATGTGTCGTACATGATTTCTCTGCAAGTTGGTATGACAAATTAAAATGATGAGACATTTTTATTCTCTTAATGATAAAACTCAAAATTCCAACTGCACCTATGTTCACTCCTGTGCTGTGACATGTCTTTACAGATTGAAAGGTGCATTTTATTTCAGTTGGGCTGATTCTTGGATTTCTGCCAGACTTCAGCAGTTTGAGGTTTGCTGTGACAATTCCATGCCTTTTGACCTTCAACACAATCACAATGAAAATGACGTGGAAATTACAATATGGATACTGTGTGTGTGTGTGTGTGTGTGTGTGTGTGTGTGTGTGTGTGTGTGAACCTTGTGATATTTGATATAATCAGTGGCGTTACTTTGGAGAGGTTTTGGTCTCCCCTTTGAATATTGAAGTGGAATGTAAAGCTCTTCCAGAAGTTCGCTAATGACATAGAACATCAGTCTGATGAAAACCTACCTCTTCCCCTTGCTACTATCTACTTGTTATTGCAGTATCAGTTTCTGAGACATGCCTTAGAATCCATGAAAGACGTGAAGAAAGGCAAACAGTTGCCACTCACTCTAACCAACGTTTTTGTATTAAGATTTTACCCTCTACATGGACATGAGTCTTAATCCCATGTGCCCACTCTGTTCCAGTGAATGCTTTATTCATCCTTACTTTGACCACTTGCTTAACCTATTCCTAAATATTGACTTGGCTGCCTGTTCAGTCATTAATTCTGGTTGCACGTTTTGAACTCTATGTGTTTGATGCAGCAGTTGGAAACAAGGGCTTGTGCTGCTTTAGTTATACCATCAATAGAGACTTTAAATAGTCATTAAAGAAAGGAAGAACTGGCACTGAATAAATTACCTGGGGTTTTTTTGTATTCATTCTTAGAATGGAGCTGCTGCTGCCTGGCAGGTATTTATTGCCCACTCATAGCTGCCCTTGACAAGGTGTTGGTGAGCTGCCTTCTTGAACCATGGCTTGGAGGGCAACTTGCAGGTGGTTGTATTCCCACAAATTTGCTGCCCTTATCCTTCTAGATGGTAGTATTTATGAAAGTGTTGGTTTCTAAAGAGCCTTGGTGAATTTATGCAGGGGATTTTGTAGATGATGTGCACAGCTGCTACTTCCCATCACTGGTGGAGGGAATAAATTTTTCTCACTATTGCTTTGTTAACTGTAGCAGCTTGCTGTGCCTAAATTGACTGCTGCATTTCCTGACATTGCAATAGTGACTACACTTCCAAAATATGAATACTGCTGAGAAAAGGCATATATTGCTCCAGTTTTTCAACTTGCACTTAACAGGACAATTCACATCAAATAGAATGTAAAAGGATCAACTATTATAGTCAATAAGAAGGGAGTCCTGGTGTTTTCCCTGTGGAAACACCTCAGAGTCCACTGTAATTGCTTTATTCATCTTTTACTTCAACCATTTGCTGTACCTGTTGCTAAATATCGATGTGGTTCCACTTCCAAATGAATCAGCACTCTCTTTGTGTACAGCTTTTCCCTTCACTTCTTGCAAATTGCCCCAATAAGTGCAAGATGAAAAGGATAAACAAAATGTATTTTTTCAAGTTCTGTATTACTAACTGATTACTGCCAAAATACTTCATTGGCAGTAAAGTGCTTTGTAATGTCCTGAGGTCATGAAAGGGAAGAAAGAGAAGGCTTTCTTTCTTAACATTGTGCATTTCACAGCTTTAGGATATCCCAAACAACTTCTGGCCAAGAGAATAGTTGAGAATTGGAGTCACTGTCGTAATGTGGAAACACGGCAGTCCATTTGTGCGCAGTGAGATCTCACAAACGGCAACATCACAGTGACCAGAAAACCCCTTCAGTAATATCAGTTCAGAGCTTAGTATTGACCAAAACACCAGGATAACTCTGCTTGACAACAGAGGCATTATATTACCTGAGAGGGAATACGAGTATTTAACAACTAGACACCTGAAGCCACAATTTCCAAGGGTAGAGTGTTGGTTCGAATGGTATCATCCAAAGGTCAGCACCTCCAACAATGGAGCACTGGGTATGTTAGCCTAGATTTTCTTCTCAGGTCTATAGATCCTGACTTGAACAATGACATTCTGTCTTAACGGTTGGAGTGAAACCCACTGAGCTGCAGCTAATATCCAATGATTGATCTGTATAGTGAGTGAAAGGAAAATGGTGTAAACACCACACTGTGCAGCCTGCTCTCATTCACTCACTCGGAGCAAATTTTCAGAAACTTGCCAGTAGATTGCGAGTGCACCTTCTTATTAAGCTGCTGCTTGTAGCCGCTCCTGCCAGGAGACCTGCTGTCATGGTGTGCCAATTCTGTCTGTCTTATGCCACCCTCATACATCGGTTGTGGTTTGTTGGCAGCCATTCTGTGACCTGTTCCTGGGAAGATAGGGTTCTTCTGTGAGGAAAGGTTGGATCTGTACCAGTTGGAACTTAGAAGAATGAGAATTGATCCTATGGCAATATATAAAATCCTGAGGGGACCTGATACGTTGTGTACAGGGAAAATGTTTCCTCTTGTGAGGGAATCTCAAAAAAGGGGTACAATTTAAGAACAGGAGGTCTTCTTTCTATGATGGAGACGAGGAGGATTTCCATCAGAGGGGTATGGGTCTGTGGAATTCTCTTCCCCAAAAAGTATTGGCGGCTGTACCATTGACTTTATTCTAGGTTGAGTTAGATGGTTTTTTGATAGATGTGGGAGACGAGGGCTTGGGGAAAAGGGACAGAGGGGCTTGAGTCCACAAGCAGATCAGCCACTGGATGGTGGAGCAGAGTTAAAGGGCTGAATGGCTTTCTGTTGCTCTCAAATGACATGTTCCTATATTCCGTTCTAACATCCATCATCCAACTGCACATAGGTTGACCCCTCTTCCTGCTGCTGTCCAGAATCTCTTAGCTTGTAAGCTCAGATCAAATAGGCAAAATTGTGACTCTTTTTTTCTGGGTGTCACTTATTAAACTTGGAGAGAGGAAAAAGGAATATATGAGTACCTTTTGTTCTTCTCATTTTAGATTCAATCTTTTTATAATATTTCTGAGAACTGCTTGAGAAACAGAGTCATAGAATCATACAGCATGGAAACAGACTCTTCAGTCAAACCAGCCCGTGCCAAACATATTTTCGAGCTAAACTCGTCCCACCTGCCTGCTCCTGGTCCATAACTCTCCAAATCTTTCCTGTTCATGTACGATTCTAAGTGTCTTTTAAGTGTTATAGCATCTAACTCAGGAAATGAATAGTTTTATTGTGGGTGCATGTGGAATGTACTGTATCATGGTGAGGGAAAGTAAAAGGTGTATTCAGATTGAGGAAATGAATGCTGGCCTGAACAGAATTGGTTGCTTTGTATGGCCTTATTGATTTTGCTTGCCTCTCGTACCTTGTCATAAAACTGCTTATAACTTCAAGGAAGGAGAATAGCAATTGCTGTGGGTTTTGCAGAACACATTGTAAGTACATACAGATTTATTTTTTAAAAAAGCTATTAAACCAAAGAAATGGAATTGCACAATAAATCAGAAAGTAATGTGGCAGCCTAGCTGCTTGTTGAAGCACTTAGACTTTGTATAGATGGCTTTGTGCTTTGCCATCCACTTTCCACAATGGTTAAAATCATAAAATTGTACAGCACAGAATGAGTCCATTCAATCCGTTATGCCTGGGTTGACTGGCGAAAAGAGATTTCTGATCTGCCCCACTTGCCACTGTTTTCTCTGCACCACTGCAAATAGTTCCCATTTTAAACTACTTCATTCCTCCTGCCTCAGAGCATCTTGCTTTCATTGTGCTGCTTGGGTTGCCCTAGAAACACTATTGGCAAAGTGGGTGGCAAGAGAGCTGATTCATTCTGAATGCCTCTTTTTAAAATATTATTTATTTATTGAATGTGGGCATCACTGATACGGGGCCAGCATTAATTGCTCATGAGCAGATGCTCCTGAGCTGCCTTTCAAAACCACAGTATTAGCAAAGCAATGATAAGGAGGGAGCTGCAGAATTCTCAATCAGTAAAGATGATGGAATGGCAACAGTTTCATGTCAGGATTGTGTGTACATCCAAAGATTGGAGGGAAACTGAGAAGTGATGCCCCCGTGTGCCTGCTGTCCTTGCCCTGCTGGTTGGTCGATGTTGTGGGTTCTGGAGAAACCTTTGAAGAAATGTTGTTGCGTTACTGCACTGTATATTGTAGATTCCAGTTGGAGCATCCACATTAAGGCATCTACTTGCATCCTCATTCGAGATTCTCTATTCTGAGCGTAGGGAGCCACTTACTATGCTAGTATTGTATGGTGCTGACTGTTTACAAGCTGCCAATCAAGATGAAGTCATGGAGAAAAGAAATAGCTGTGATGTGAAGGTACATGACCGATTCCATTGTTACTGTATTGGCTTAGTAGAAATATCACCATTGCGTCAAAAGGTTGTGGATTCAAGTCACTTTCTAGAAATATGAGCACGTTTCACTGCAGTATTGAAGGAGTGCTGCAATGTCAGAGGTACTTTTTTTTGGGTGAGAAATTAAGTTCAGGTTTGGCCTTCACCAAATATTGTACTTATTTGGCTGAAAAAAATGCTTTGGAGATGTCCTGAAGCTCAGAGAGAGATTATATAAAGGCAAGTTATTTGTGGATTTCTGTCGGAGAGTTGGCTCCAGTTATATTTTCTCAACAGCTCATTCTTCTGTGTGATTTGAAGCTAATATTCGTAACTTTCAAATTTTACAATCTATTCCTGAAATGTTTGATGCCCTATAAGGCACTCTGTATTGTTCATCTTTTTAAAAATGAAAGAAGAGGAATTCTGTTGCATGAGGATTCTCCAGTGGCTTGTATAATATTGGGCATAGTATAATTTCATTTAGAAAAATGATGAGATTACAACCATATTTAATAACTAAATACCATGCTTCACTTTGCAGAAGTCATGATAATACAAATTAGGTGCTTTTTAATAATGTGGGGTACATCGAGCAGTTAAGTGTAATTTGGATGAGTAGGTGCAGCTTTACAGAGTCCTCCTATGATCTAAAATACAGAGATGCTCATTGTATTTGGAGTGGCGATTGGATGGGAGGAGGAGGCTGGCCTTATTTTATCTGTATTTATTATTATTTCCAGAAGCCTGGAGCTTATCAAACCAGAGTAGTGCTTGATATTTCAATGTGTTGACCTATCTACCAGTGGAAAGAAAAGTTATGAAAGTACCAGATGCTGTCATAAAATGAATGAATTACATGTAATTTCTACCCCACACTCTCACAATCCTGATGGTTAATGTGGGTTATAGTTCAGTGAAGAATTTCTGGCAAAGAAAACAAAGTGCTTTATTCTATTGAACTATCAGACAAACATCAGATGAGTTTGTATCATTGAGTGACATGTTTTATTGGTGTTTGAGGAGTGAATGATCCTCCCTGACAGAAGCAAGAGACTCCTGCCCATTGATGCTTGATGACTGGCTGTAGCCAATTACTTGTGAGTGAATTTGAATGACTGTGACATCCAATAGGCAGAGCTGGTGGATGTGTCTTTTTAATATCGCAATTGCATTTCATAACCATATTGGAACACATGTATGAAGGCACAAAACCAATCCTTTTCCCTGACTGAAGACACTGGCATTTACCAGAGCTGTGGTTCATGATGAACCAATCACTATCAAATGACAGAGAAATAATACCATTTCAAAGCGAAGTTCACCCAGCTTTCAGCTGCATTGAAGATCCTTTCTTGTGGAGTGAAATAGAAAGTTCTATGTTAAGAAACGATGATTAGTCAAAACATAGCCTTTTACAATTAAATTACAAGCTGAAATGAGGCAGTACTGCCAAGTATGAGCAATGTATTTTTTCACGAGTAAAGCTGAGTCTGCAGTCTTAAATACTAATGTGCATCATTGCATTATCCCTTTGTATAAGTTATTCAAGATTAAGGTTAAGAGTCATGGTATTTGAATGTAGCAGAATGCACACTCATCCAGCAAACATCGGAGGGCTCGCATATCTTTCACACATCTTATATGAGGCCAACATTTGAGAAAGAACACCAGCTGCCAGGATTTGGTTCTCCAATTGAGCACCCACTATTTGCAGGAGTGTCATGAGACCAAGAATTGACTTGTTCTCAGTGGGAGCATCACAGGGCACAGAATAGTGACCATACATTCTATCAGGGCTGTAAATCTGAAACGTCAATTTTTCTGCTCCTCTTATGCTGCCCGACCTCTCATGTTCCTCCAGCTCCACACTATGTTGACTCTGACTCCAACATCTGCAGCTCTTGATATCTCCGAGTGACTGTGCATAGCAACCTTTTGAAAAGAGATATCACTTATGAGCAGCGGTTGTGGGTAGCTCTGATTCCCATTCCTTCCTTTCATCTGGCATGCAGAGATTACTAGTAATGTCTTCTTCATCACTTAGATCCGATAACATATCACAGACTGGTCTGTGTCATTCAATTCCAAACCAGACAGTTTTTGTACTGCCTGAGCCTTTGGTGGATATAAAATAAAGATGGTACTGGGGAAGGATCACCATAGCCTTTTAGCTATTCTACCCTCGTGGCCAAAACGACATAGATTCCCGAAGGTTGTACGTTTGGCATGGTATGTATGAAGTAAATACTAATAGTACGGAAATTGCTCTGAGATGCCTCAGAGCGGAATATGTTGTAAGGAGGAAAGTTGAATTCTAATGCACTTTCCATTACATTCAACTTGAAATATTTCAGCATATACTTGGTTGGTTAGCTGAGTTGGCTGGATGGCTGGTTTGGGATGCAAAATGATACCAATAGTGTGAGTCCGATTCTTGTACCGGCTGAGTTTACCGTGAAGGACTGTATGCCAGGGAGAAGTTGTAATTTCAATAATATTTGAAAAAACAAAGCTGTCAATAGGAAATTCTGCATTTTCACCGAGTTATCTCTTCAAAAGTCAGGAGGATACAGCGCAGAAACAAAAAGAAGGGGAATGGGTCAAAGCATCGCAATGTGGACAAGTCTGAGGCCGATCTCCTTAATGATGAGACCAGCAGCTTCAAAAGATTGGTGTGTCAAGACAAACAGACTATTACAGGATAGAGTTCAAGTAGAAAAGATTGCTTTTATCTCAAGGCAGTTCAAATTCATGAAGCTTGGCCAGACTGCATCTGGAATTCAATGTTCAGTTTTGGTCAGCATGCCTCAGAGAAGGCCTTTTGAGGAAGTAAATTGTAGATTCACCAGAATGATAGCAGGGCTTAAAGAGTTAAGTTATGGAGACCGGTTGTCTGGACATAGCTTATCTCTTCAGTTTAGATGGTCCACATTGATCTCAACAAAATATTTAACATGATGAATAGATTCATTAGGATAAATATAGAGGAACTGTTTCGTCTTGGGGTGAATCCAGAACAAAAGATTAATACTTAATATTGGAACCCAAGCTGAGCAGGAGCAGCTGTCTATACAGAAGAGAGGGGAAATCTGAAATTCTCTCCAGAAGGCTGTGTTTGTGCATCATTTTAAATTTTCTGATAACATGGTGTGAAGCTGAATGAACACAGCAGATTCTCCAGCATCGGCAGTTCCTACTATCTCTGAAAAAATTTTCTGAGAGTTTTCTTTTGTTCAGTGAGGTTTTGAAGGAATTTAGAGCAAAGCGTGGGAAGATGAAGTTGAGCTGGGATCATCAATAATCCAATTGAATGATGGAGCCGGCCTATTTGAATGTTTTAATGAACATTATTTGTGAAGCGTGTACATCACATAGAGGTTTCAAGGTGATGACGTCTTGCTTTAATCTCTTCAAACTGAGAAAGACAGAACTTTAAAATAAAGCAATGTAAACAAATTAACTCAGTATGTACTCGGGCTCAGATACAATAGTATTTTCAATTGGCAACATCAATGTGATATAAAACCCATGATAATCTCAACGGACATAAGATGAACTGACTACTCTGACACATATCAGTTATGGTCAATAAAACTTGTGATCAGCAGTCAACCCACAATTGAAACTGATTCATGTCATTGGGTGCCTTTGTTTCCGATTAGTAGTAAACCTAAGGACATCTACATGCTACTGTAAATGTCAGCAAAGAAATCACTGGTGAGGAGTGAAAAAGTTGACGATGTGAAGACTAAATGCAAGGGTGCCCGTTATAATACCTTAAATTACAGGAAGAATAAAGTATTTGTTTTTCTGTGATATAAGATGCTCAAACAATGTGTGTACGATACATAGGTCAGGGTGTTTTCTATTGCATGCAAATACCATAGACTTTTGCCTTTATTCGGAAAAGATAAAAAAAAAGGTGTGCATTAGTATTTCAGTGGGAGGACTCTGCTTTGCTCCTGGAAAACATATTATTCATACACCACTGTAGAATATTGCCAAATTTTCCCTGTAGCTCGAGGTTAATTTCAAAGACTATGTTTTGACAACTTAATATGATGCTTTTCGTTATATTAATTTTTAAAATTATATTGGGCCAAATTTTTACAGGAGAACGAAAAATAGGTGAACCTGGATTTTAGATGTTATTTTCTCTCTATTTGATTGCTTTATAATTCTGATGGAATTACTGTGTGCCCTGTGTCTGCTTCATATGCTCTTCAGGCTCCAAATGCCTCAAGTATTATATTTTAATTATAGGAATAGGACAATCTAACTGTTGTTCAGTATGATATTTATATAGATTGAAGGAATTACTCATGGATGATGATTAAGTACTATCGATGGAACGCCCCCCTCATTTGTAATGACTGTCAGGCTCTATCTCCTTATCACTATGAATTCTCACATTATTTTACTGTTCTCTGTTCATTTAAACCCCAGTGGATCACTGAATCAATTGAACAGGTAATGGCAGGAAGGCAAACTGCTCAGACACACACAAACTGGTGTTTCTGTATCATAGGAGGCCTTACAGCTCCTTAAGCTTATTCTATCTTTAACTTAGATAACGGACAAACTGAATCCGAACTCCATTGACCTGCCCTGATTCCATCTTGCTTCATTTTGCCAAATGAAAATCTACCAGTCTCTCAGTTCTGAAACTTTCAATTGAAATTTAACCTTTTTGGACGTCAGAGTTCCAGATTTCCGTCACACTGTGTACAACGCTGCTTCCTGACGGTGCCCAAGATCGGCCTAGCCCTGATGTTACGTTTATGCTGTGTCGTTCAGAATTCCCAAACCAAATGAAACAGCCGGAACATTGGAACAGGAAGAGGCCATTTAGTCTCTCAAGCCTGTTCTGCCACTTTGTGAGATCATAGCCAACATGTGACCCAACTCTGTCTTGCCACCTTTGCTCTATGTTCTTTGATACCCTCAGCTAACAAAAATAAATCAATCATTTTTTAAAAAAAATTGACAATTGTGAAGTAAGGTCTAAATGCAGCCACCCTTTGGATAAAACAATTATTCCTGAAAGGCCTGACTCAAATTTTTTGAAGACGCTCGCCGCCATAGACTTTCAAATGAGCAGAAACATCTTTTTACGACTTTTCCCCTTATTATTTGAAAATCTTCAATCAATTTATGCCTTAATATTTTTGAATTATAGCAGGTACAGCCCTTGTTTGTGTAATCTCTCTTCATTATTTCGCCCTTGTAGGTTTTTAGAAGTATTATTCTGATAAACCTACATTTACAAGGTTAGAATATCCTTTCTAAGACATGGTGTCCAAAACTCCTCTTGAGATGTGGTCTGTCTGGAGCTTCATATCACTGAAGCATGATTTCTATCCTGTTGCATTCTAGTAAGGCCATTAGCCTATTCAATTATTTCATTTTCCCCTGTCTACCCAATAGAGTGCTTTAATCACCGCACATACCAGGAAGCAATGGGAGATCTGTTGATTCCCCTCAGCAAAATGTTTTGCCTCAAGTTGGTACCTTTGGGTGGAAGGTATTCGAAACTGAGGCAGATATTGAACCTGTAATGTTCTGTCCATGACATGGACTTACCTGTGGAATAATTTGCCTCTTTTTGAAATTAAAGTTCAAAACACATTCTCTCAGCTAATTCACTCCTTCTTCAATGCAATGAAATTGTCTTTAGCTTTCCCAGTTTTCTATTTCTTTCACAAGTTGAAAACCCAAGTCAGCCTCCTGCTGCTTATGGACTGGGCCGTATCATGCAGTACATGCTGTGGTTGCTGATTGGTTTGTGGAATTGTGACTAGTTGTGGATGCTACAGGTCATCAGCCTGACGACAGCTCTCTGGTTCCTGGGAAAGTGAACAGCTTGTGGGTGTGAATGATACCGTGGAAGCCTTCAGGCCTCAGAAATGGAAGGTAGAGTCTCTCTTTGTCTCTGCAGTAAATAATACTTGGAACTAAAAGAAAGCCAGTTGTTTCGCTCAACACTTGTTGTAAGCTGTTGCTTTTAACCGATAAGCCAAAGACTTTGTAATTTGTGAACTGGTCGCTCTGTGCCTCCTATGAAGCAGTGAAGGAAACAAAAAGAAAGATCAGAGAACTGAAGGATTCGGGAAACAAAATTTTTATTTATTCATTCACAGGGTGGGGGCGTTGCTGGTTAAGCCAGTATTTATTGCCCTTCCCTCTTTGCCCAGAGTCAACCATGTTGCTGTGGGTCTGAAGTCACGTGTAGGCCAGACCAGGTAAGGAAAGCAGTTTGCTTCCCTAAATGACATTTGTGAACCAGACGGCTTTTTCCGACAGTCAACGATGGATTCGTGGTCATTGTTTAGACTCTTAATTCCAGATTTTTAAATTACATTCAAATTCCACCGTCTGTCACGGCAGAATATGAATCCAGGTGCCCAGAATATTACTCGGGTCTTTGGCTACACAGTCCAAGGCCCTCCTTGGCCCCATTCCTCCTTATCTTGGCCAATCCCTCCAAATCTAAAACTCTCTGTGATTCTTTCATTCCTTCAAATCTGGCTTCTTCCACATCCTTAATTTCATAGAATATAACATAGAACATTACAGCACAGTAGAGGCCCTTCGGCCCTTGATGTTGTGCCGACCAGCCAGACCAATCTGAAGCCCATCTAACCTACACTATTCCATATGCTTGTCCAATGACGTCTTAAATGTACTTAACTTTCCTTTGTCTTCACTGTTCCAGCAGTTTTAGCTTCAGGTTCCTACTGCCTTACCATTGTAATTCCCTCACAAACCTCTCTCTGAATCTCCACTATCTGTTTCTGCTCACTTAAAGTGCTCACCTTTTGGTCACTTGTCCTTATATATCACGATGTAGCTCAATGTAAAAAATTACCCAATGACTTCTCGTGAAGCAACTTGGGACTCTAAAAACACTACATATTAACAAGTTATTCTTGAGTGATAATGGGAACTGCAGATGCTGGAGAATCCAAGATAATGAAATGTGAGGCTGGATGAACACAGCAGGCCCAACAGCATCTCAGGAGGGTCTAGGCCCGAAACATCAGCTTTTGTGTTCCTGAGATGCTGCTGGGCCTGCTGTGTTCATCCAGTCTCACATTTTATTAACAAGTTATTCTTGTTGTATTTAACAGCATTTACATCCAGTATGGACTGGCTTTATTGAAGTTCTTGTCTCCCATCCCATATTAAAATAGAATGTTCATGTGTTAAAACACTTCCAGATGGAAACCATTGTGTTAATTATATGCAGCATCAATCTGAGAAAAAATTGACTTATTTTGATTGGGTAACATTCTGTGAAATATGTGCCCATTGTAAAGGAGTGTGTTATGATCCCGTGACCCTGTCACACATGCAACACAAATTTAATTGGCTCCATGATTCTTGTGTGTTTCACCTTATTGCTTGATGACCTAGCCATTCATTTTAATCAATGCATCAATGTGGCTTCTAGTAGTCAGAACCTTTTGTATTTCAGTTAATTTGAGCTTGCCTCTACTTTTACTTTTATCATGGTTTTAGCCTTATACAAAAAGATGAAAAAATGACAATTCTTGCATTTATTTGGCATATTTCATTATTTTGGGATGTGTTACAACCTAAGAGACACTTCTGAAGTGTAGGTGCGGTTGTGATGGAGGAAATGTAGGTTGACAGGGCTGCACACAGCAAGATCCCAGTAATAGCAAGGATACCAGGAAAAACTTGACAACAGCAGCCATGGGATCCTTTATGCCAAGCATCATCATACAGAAGTGCTGAGAAAATGGGGAGGCGGCAAGGCGAAGACAGTCTTACTGTCTGAGGAGTCCCGAGGACGAGGGCAATGTACTGAGGTCGTTGGTTCAAAGCCTGCCATGGCAGTAACTGAAATGGAATTAGTGGCAACCACGTTGAATGTTGTGAAAACTCATTTGGTTCACTAGTACCCTTTAACTGCTATTCTTAGCTGGTCACTTGCCCCCTGCTTGTGACTTGATACCCACAGCGATGGGTGCCTGCTCTCTGGGATGGCTTAGCAAGGCACCCAGTTACATCAAAATTTGACAAAACGTAAAGAAAAGAATAGACCACTGTATGGTCAAAACAACGAACCCTGGACTGTTTCTGGGTCTCCCTATCTGGATCAAAACCATTCTGCCTATACTTGCAGAGGGCCGAGCAGGACTTGATTTGTTCTTTCAACACGTCAGAGCAAAGCATTAATGTCTGTGATTGGTACTGAGGTAAAATGGGGCTGGTCTTCTGGCAGTTCCTTGAAAATAGAAAGGCACAAAATTTCAGTCCCTTGTCCAACTCAAGATAGCTACTGTACTTAACCCCTTAGAAGTGTAAGTTTTGTAATTGATACCACAGAATCCCTGCAGTACTGATAGAGGCTATTCAGCCCATCAGGTCAGCACCAACTCTTTGCAGAGTATCGCACCTGCCTTATCCCTGTAACCCAGCATTTACGAAGCCTGCTCATCTCTGGACACGACAGACAATTTGGCCCCCACACCTCAGGAAGGACATACTAGCCCTGGAGCGTGTCCAGCGGAGATTCACACGGATCATCCCTGGAATGGTAGGTTTAACATGTGGTGAACGGCTAAGGATCCTGGGATTGTGCTCATTACAGTTTAGAAGTTTGGGGGGAGATCTGATAGAAACTTACAAGATAATGTGTGGTTTAGAAGGGGTGGACGCTAGGAAGTTGTTTCCGTTAGGTGGGGAGACTAGGACCGGTGGGCACAGCCTTAAAATTAGAGGGGGTAAATTTAAAACTGAAATGAGACGACATTTCTTCAGCCAGAGAGTGGTGGGCTTGTGGAATTCATTGCCACGGAGTGCAGTGGAGGCGGGACCTTGGATGCCTTCAAGGCAGAGATCAACAAATTCTTGATCTCAGAAGGAATCAAGGGCTACGGGGAAAGTGCAGGGAAGTGGAGTTGAAATGCCCATCAGCCATGATTTAAATGGTGGAGTGGACTTGATGGGTCGAATGGCCTTACTTCCACTCCTATGTCTTATGGTCTTACGGTCTTAATTTACCATGGCCAATCCACCCGACCTGCACATCTTGGGACTGTGGGAGGAAGCTGGGGCACCTAGAGGAAGCCCACGCAGACAAAGGGCAGAATGTGCAAACTCCACACAGACATTTGCCAGAGGTTAGAATTGAACTGGGTCCCTGGTGCTGTGAGGCAGCAGTGCGAACCACTGAGCCACTGTGCCATATTAATAGTGATGTCAAACAGATAGCCACATTTGTCTAAAACTGGAGTCTGTGGCTGGTGTACACACTGGGAACTGAGTTAGGATCCAATGAGCCAGTGCTCCTTAAACATCTTGCCACTGTGACCCATTTTGAGGCCTAAAACATCTTGCATCCCCTCTGTGAGGCATGTATGGGTGCGGGGTCATTGGGGGAAGTTGAGTTGTTGGGTGGCCTGTGAGAACAGGAAACTGTTAGAATAGGCACACAGTTGATAGAACATGGTCAGAACTTTGTGAATATCATTCCTACCTCAGAACCTGTAGCCTCAACATTTCAGATCATTTTGGGAAAGATCACATGGAGTGCTGCGCTACAGCTGCAACACTGAGTTTCTGCCACTAGTTGTCCTCAGTGAGCAACGGGAAGTCAGAGATCTTTTACAATGATGGAAGCCAATGAACATGTTCCAATGTTTTCCGTAGAGCCAGCCGGTTTCGAAGGAAAAAAAAACATGCCTAGCCCTCAGAAATCTTTCAAAGTAACTCTTAGAGTAGATCATCTTACAGTACAATGACAATTCGTAGACAAAGCTGGTGGCTACCCATGCACAGAAAGATCCCACAAATAGGGAATGGAGTGATTTAACATTTACATAGATTTTTACAGCATAGAAACTAACTATTCAGCTGATGTGGTCCATTTTGGTGCATTTGGTTGATGCTTATTTCAGATGGGGAGGATAGGATGCTAGTTGAAAAAGAACAGTGGTGAAAACCACCAAATATATGCAATTAGATTATTCATTGGTCCACATAAAGTAAACCATTGCTGCTGTAATTCTGATTTGGAATTACTTGGCATGGCATTGGCAGTCTTAGAATCTCTAAAACAATAGCTCATGTGATGGATAATGTCATACATTTTCAGTATGGAACCAATTCCCTACTATCAACCCATATTCTACCTGACCTAGGAGTGCTTGATATTGGTACAAGATGCAAGGTCTGGAAAGCCTTTCCTTTTCTCAGCTGAGACATCCTGGCAGATAGAAAACATGATAATTTCTGGGAAATGTTGCCAAGTACGCTGTCAATTTGAAACTTCCCTCCTGAAGAAATACATTCTTAAGCAACACTTATGCAAGTTTGCTATTAGTTTTAATTGTTCTATTCAGAAATAAGCTTCATGCTGGCAGAAAGGCTATTTCATTTTAAAGGGTGACTTCTCTTGCAGCCATATTTGCTGACAACAACATCATTGTCCTTGACTTCAGATCAACCACAACTTCACTTTTGTTGGAATTTCCTAGAATCATAGAATCCCTACAAGATTCTGCCGAGTGAATCTGCACCGACTTTCCAAAGAGCATCCCACCCAATTCATCCTATCCCTATAACCCTGCATTTCCCATGGCTAGCCCACACACCCCTGGACACTATGGGCAACGTAGAATAGCCAGTCCACCTAACCTGCACATCTTGTGGAAGGAAATTGGAGCACCTGGAG
Organism: Stegostoma tigrinum; assembly: GCF_030684315.1. Classification (NCBI taxonomy): domain Eukaryota; kingdom Metazoa; phylum Chordata; class Chondrichthyes; order Orectolobiformes; family Stegostomatidae; genus Stegostoma; species Stegostoma tigrinum. The sequence goes on along the minus strand of NW_026728108.1, from coordinate 331,206 downwards.
GAAATCCACACAGACATTTCATTTCAAATAAAGCAGCATTATATTTTTAAATAAACAAAAATGTACCTACTGCAGGGTTTGGGATGACACTCTCATACATGACAACTCCCACGAACTAAAGTTGCCTGAAAAAAAATCATCTGTCCATGTTTGCCATTGTTCCTTTAAGAGGTGAGTCCACTCTTCTCTGGCAGGCTATTAAAATTCTGTCTTTTTTTTAATGAAGCAGCTTTTTATCACTCTTTCTCCCCAGCACTCGATTGGAAAAGAGCTCTCTACAGCTAATTGACTTGAGGAGTTGTTGATAAGAATGGTCATATTTGCGACTGCTGTCACTTAATCTAATTACAAATTGAAGCTTCTCCTTTCATGACAAATAAGATGTACAGCTCTCCCTCTTTCTCCCCCCCCGTCCCCCCACCTTTCTAAACACCACTCTTTTCTTCCGGCTTTTAAATGCCAAGAATAATTATAGTTTTGCAGACGTAGCGGGGAGGACAGATTTGGGAAGAAACATAGAATTATGTGTACCCAACCTTGGAGCCTGATGTTTTTCGACTCGGCTCACTCGTGACCTTAAACAGATGTCTGAATAAATGCTCTCTGATGAAGGGTCTAAGCCCGAAACGTCAGCTTTTGTGCTCCTGAGATGCTGCTTGGCCTGCTGTGTTCATCCAGCCTCACATTTTATGATCTTGGATTCTCCAGCATCTGCAGTTCCCATTATCACTATGAATAAATGCTGATCTCCCACCTCAGTAGTTCTTTTAAAGAGTGTTGCAGAATTGGTGTTTTGTAGTAATGGGGATAATTTTAACAGCCAGGTTTGACTGATGGTCTGCAAACAAATTCTTGCACTTGAAAGGACACCATCTGATGGAAATTAAATACTTTGCAGTGGTGCCTATAAGCTCTACCAGCCTGTTAAAGACTTTGTGGGATTTTGGAGTGCAACACTGCTTTTGTATAATGGCTGTGCCTACACTGCACTGCTAGATGCATATTGACTAAAAAACCTCAAATCATGGCTAACTTGCTGCCTTTCCTTGTCTGACATATGAACTGGTGTAGGCCAATCAGCTTTTCTGTTTGTTATTACAGAGATTCCAGCGCAGACAGGCAGTGTACCTTTAAAACAGTTACTTGACATCATGTGTAACACTCTTGCATAAAGATACCCACCTCACCTTCAGTCAAGCTCTCAGACAATTAGGTCAGTCTGGCATGTTCAGTCAGCTACGTGCATGTAATTTGTAGTAACATCAATAAGCACTGAAACCAGACTATGAGTACGAGATGCTATAGCAGTGTAAATAGTTAGTGTTGTTAATGAACTTCAAGACATCTGTCTCAAGGAGTACCCAGTCTTTGTGGTATATGTTATGTGAGCTAACATATAGGACAGCACTCAGACCATATCATATCTAGAAGACACATCATTCTAAAGCTGGTGCTATTATGCAGTTAGATTAAGGTTGATTGGCCTTAAATCCCAAGGCAGCAGATGGTGAAATTTTAATTCAATAAAATCTGGAGATAAAAAAGAGACTAATGGCAGCAATCAAATTATTGCTAATTGTCATGAAAATTCAGCTGGTTTGCCAGTGTCCTTTAGGATACGACATCTGCTGTCTTTACCTGGACTGGCTTACATGTGACTCCAGACCCATTGCAATATGGTTCACTCTTGACTGCCCCCTGAAATGGCTCGGCAAGCCAGTCAAACTACTACAAAGCCCATACAAAGGGACTAAAGTAGATTGACTGGTCAGCGTCAAACCAATGGTAAACCTAACCCCCCCTGACGCTGCAAAGCCTTCCTTATTAACATCTGCACCAAAATAGGGAGAGCTGTTCCACAAACGAGGCAATCAACAACCTGTCATTCTCATGCTCACTGAGTCATAGCGGACAGACAATAACCCAGACACCACCATTACCACCCTGGGTGTGCCCGGTCCAACAGGACAGACCTGACAGAGATGGTAGCACAGAAACTACAGCCAAGAAGCAATTACCCTGCGAGTCCCTGGTTTTGATTCTAGCCCATATGAAGTCTGATGGCGTCAAATCAAACATGAGCAAGGAAACATCCCACTGATTACTACCTACAACCACTCCTCACCCTTTCTCCACAGCTGCTCCATGTTGAACATCACTTGGAGGTGGCATCGAGGGTGTTGAAGGCACACAGGGCTCTCTGGGTGAGGGACTTCACAACTAACTCTGCTCTGGACTGTTTCATTAAGTACCCTACTGATCGAATTGGTCAAGTCTGAAAGGATGAGCCTGCTTGACTGGATCTGCGGCAGGTGCTGAAAGAACCAACAAGAGGGAAAAATCTATTTGATCTTGTTCTCACCAAGAGGTGTCTGTCCCTGATTGTATTGGTGAGAGAGACCACTGCACAGTCTTTGCGGAGACAAAGTCTTGTTTTGGCTTTGAGTGTACCCTCCATTTTGTCATGTGGCACTAACACCATGGTAGATGGGACAGGCTTCAAACACATCTAGCAGCTCAAGACTGGGCATTCCAAAAGGGCATCAGCTTAAGACTGGGCATTCAGAAGGGGCATCAGCTCAAGATTGGGCATTCAGAAGGGGCATCAACAGCAGCGGAATTTTACTCTTACATAATCACATCCAGACATATCCCCCACTCTACCCTTACCATCAAACTAGGGCAACAACCCTTCTTCCATGAAAAGGGCAGGAGGACATGCTAGAAGCAATGCCAGACATAGCTAAAAATGAGGTGTCAACCTGGTGAAGCCACAACATGGGACTACTTGCATGCCATTCAGTGATAGACAGAGCTAAGGTCAGCCCAGAAACAAATCAGCTCTAAGCTCTGCTTTCCCAGCACATCCAAACAGCTGACAGCAAACTGGTGCCACTGTCTTGATTAGTATAACCCCAACAATACTTGAGCAGTGTGACTCCAGCCCAGCTAAAACAACCCACTTGATTGGTACCCCATCCACCAACTTCAACAGTCATGCCCTCCAACCACAGGATGGACAGTGACAGCTACCATGTGGAAAAAGCAGTGAAATACTCTCTACAGCTCCTTTGACAGTACCTTCCAAATCTGCGACCTCTCCCAGCTCGAAGGATTGGGCCAGTAGATACATAGGATCACCACCACCTGCAGGTTCCCCTCCGAGTCACACATGATCCTGACTCAGAAATATTTATCATTATTCCTTCACTGTCAACTGGGGCAAAATCCTGGAAATTCCTTTCATGTGGTGTTTCTACATTTCAGAACATGCAGTGATTCAAAAAATGCTTCTCACTACCTTCGCTGGTAGTCAAAGGTGATTATCGATGAACAATCAATGTTAATGTAGCCAGAGATTCCCAGGTCCCGTGAATGAATTTAAAAAAAATAGATTTCCTAACTTGATTCTGTATTCCTTACTACCCTTACCTAAATAAATAAACTCAGATTTGAGATTTTCAGTTGATCCTCACATTTAACAGCTTTTTGAGGGGGTTTGAGTTGGTGGGGGTGAGGTCCCAATTTCAGGATTCAACTCTGCAGTGGGTGAAGAAATGCTTTCTGACATCAGCCTGAACAGCCTAGCTCTAAGTTTAACATTATATTCCCTTATTTCAGACTGTATGACCAGAAAAAAATAGTTTCTCTTCATATACCTCATCAAATCATTTTAAGCAGATCAATTTGTAAACTCCCTAATCTTCTAAATTTGGGAATTAAGCCAAGTTTTTGCAGCCTGCCCCACACTTTAACTCTTGTAGCCCCAATATCATTGTGCAGACAAAAACATCCCAAATACCCTCTGATAATCTGGAATTGTTAAGCAAAGCTGAGAGAAAAATATTGACCTACACTGTATTCAAACTTGGGCACTGCTACTGAATTTCTTGAAATAATACCATGAAATATTCAATCCAATGTTGAGGTTGAAATTGACTGATTCCTGGGATGGCAGGATTGTTGTATGAAGAGAGTCAAGATCAATTAGAACTGTATTCAGTGCTGTTCAGCAGATTGGGGGTGGTGGGGGGGGGGGGGGGGGGGGTGCGTCCGAAACACCTGTAAAATTCTAACTGGAATAGGCAGAGTAAACCCAAGAAAGGATATTTCTGAGGAGTGGGGAGTTCAGAACCAGGAATGATAATGTAAAGATATGGGTAGGCCATTTAGGACTTAGATGAGGAGAGATTCCTTCACGCAGAGAGTGGTGAGCCTGTGGAATTCACTGCCAAAGAAATCAGCTGGGGCCAATACATTGAATATTTTCAAGAAGGAGACAAGCATAGTTCCTGCAGTGAAAGGGATGAGACAGTATAGTTAAAAGAGGGAACAGGGTACTTGAGTTGGATGACCAGCACGATCATAATGGCAGAGCTGGCTCAAAGGGCTGAATGGCCTACTCCTATTCCTTTTTTTTGTGTTTCTATCCAGAAAGGGTATAATAGAACAAAAACAAAGATGCTGGAAAAGCTCAGCAGGTCTGGCAGCATCTGCAAAGGGAAAAACAGAGTTAATGTTTCGGGTCCAGTGACCATTCCTCAGAACTCTTCAGGTTTTTTTAATATGGGAGTATGATAGAATTGGTTTTTGCCAGCTCAGTCTCATCATGGCCTTCTCAATGTTTCATCGTATAGGATATATTTCCTGACTCCTGTGTAGAATTATGTTGAATTTACAGCACAGAAACAGGCCATTCTGCTCAACTAGGGTAAGCTGCTATTTATACTTCGTATGAGTCCTCATACCTTCCTCATCTTCACTTTATCAGCACGTCCTTCTGCTCCTTTTTTATTCATGTACTTGTCTAACTTCCATTGTAAGCCCACCATTGTTAGTCACCATCATCAGCTATCCCTGCATTTGAGGATGATGTCTACTCAGGATTGCAAATTTCTGCTGTGGGTCTTCATGTGGCTGAACTGTAATCAACATGGCTTAGAGTAGGATTTCCAACCTTCTCGGATTTCTCTGGAATTCCTTGAGGATTGAAGATTGTGAGAGAAAAATCCAGGGACGTTGAAAATGGTGTTTCTTTAAATACTTCAATTTCTTAATTAAACAAATTTTGGAAATAGAGGAAAACAGTCCAGTACTTGGACATCTTGTGTGATTATAGTCCAAGAATATGTTCAGTGGCAATTCCGGTTGACAGTCATGCGGTAAAAGATCTTTATCTTGGTAAAAGAAATTTCAATGTTTTGCAATGTGTTTTTGTAAAAAAATAACTCATGGGATGTTGGTGACAAAGTCGACATTTGCTGATCATCGTTTATTGAACTTGCGAAAGGGGCTGCCTTGCTGAATTGCTGGCAGTTTGTGCAGTGAAAGTGCTCTCAGTGATGCTGATAGATGGGGTGGTTTCCGAACTCATTGCAAAACATGCATTTACAATGCAATTTCTACACATGGAGCTCTGAAACCAGCTGGAACTCACTGATGTCAGGCCCAGCGAGCTCAGGACCCTCAATGTCAGTTTCATCCTATTGCAGCTCAAGGAGCGTGTAACCTTGAAATCAGAGCTAGGCTGTTCCAGACGTACTTCTTGAACAAAGGTTGCTGAAAGCATTGGAAAGCTCTTCCCCTCAAAACCTATCGAGGTGGGAGATCAATCCTTTTTGCCTGTTTGAGTTTGGAATGCATATTTATTGTTCATCCCTATCTGCGCTTGAGAAAAAGGTCATGAACTGCCTTCTTGAACGTCTGCTTTTGATGTGGTGTAGGACATCACAGTGTTGTCAGGGAGGGAGTTTGAAGGATCTGACTCAGCAGCAAAGAAGCAGCGATATAGTTCCAAGTACGTATAGTGAGTGATTTTAAGGTGGTGCTCCCATGAGTCAGTTCTCCTTGTTTATCTAAATAGTAGTGATCACCAGTTTGGAAGGTGATTGAGATTTTATAAGAGTCTTATTGAAGCAAGTTGGGCTTTTGGAGTTAAATCAGAGAACAGTCATGATGTAATTGAACAGTGGAAGAAGTTCAAGGACTGAATGGCCTCCTGTTCTTATTTTCTGGACAGATAAAACAGAGCACGTGCACACACAACTCAACTTTCCTGGATATGACTGACCGCCTCAGTCAAAAGGTTGAAAATTAAGTGTGAAGTAAAAGTGCCATTATAATTCACACAAAACCAAAGCAATCAATTTGTACGATTAAGCACCAACTTCCCTGTTTGAGTGCAAGTGTTCCTTCTCTTCATTGTTGAACTTTGATTGCATTTTTAAATTTTTTAAAATGACCTTTGTTTTGCTTAGTTCTTTAACTAAATGAGACATTAGATTTTCATCCCAAGTACAGAAAAACCTCATGCATAGATTGTTATGTGGCCTATTTTCAACCAGCTATTGTTTCAAATCTGGCCTTGCTACTGTTCCAGGCTGTCAGAAATCTAATGACTTTGATATAGTATTTTATTCAGGAAAGCTGCTGCTGTTTCTAAGACACAAGGAGCCTAAAGGTTTACGGTGACTTAAATAGACCTGGCAACAGCAACACAGCAATGTCACATGCCGACTATCAGTTGTCACCCTTCTATTGACAAGTGTTTTTGTTTCCCATTGTAATTAGTTCCGTTCAATGCAATGTGTTTTCCTAGCTAGCTCAATGACGAGGTGAAGATCTCTGCCCTTAGTGTCCTGGATGATTGTCAAATAAACAGATATTCTGATCTGTCTTTATGAGAGCAGATTTTTCTTTAACTCTTGATTTATTTCTGTTTTGTTAAATCAACAAACTTCTGGTTTGGCAACTTTTTTTGTTTCTCTCCGAGTGTGAATGTTATTGATAAGTGGACCAAAATGATGCTTTCCAGGATTAAGTAAATGCAGTCAAGTGTCTGGATGATCCTAAGGAACCTATCTTTAGGAACCTATCAGCAGAGCTGCTAAAACTGGCACGAACTAACAGATTCTGTACACTTCACATTCACTTGTCATCTGTAATCAAAGTTGCATTTGTATAGTGCCTTTGCCATAGCTACCAAGCCCCAAGGCATGTCAGAGGAGCAGAATCAAACAGGGAGCCATACTGAGTGAAAGAAAGTGTTTGAGAAGTATCTTATAGGAGGAGACAGGGATAAAGAGGTCTCTGGAATGAATTCCAAACCTCAGGTTGGAAATGGCTAAATGCTTGACCAGCAATGGGTCAAAGGAGTAAGGCTTGCACACAAGGCCTGAGTTGTAGGAGATCAGAGATCTGCTTGTTTAAGAGGAGGTTGTAGAAGTAGTGTCCTCATCAACTGACCAAATGCAGCTTTGCAGAATACCACACTGCCTACATGAAAATCTGTTGGATGTACTACTTCTACATATCTAAAGCCAGTAATCAACAGTAACAATGCATTTAGCTGTAGCTGCTCTTGTATGCTAAATGCTGATTTCTAATATGCGCTCATTTATCAGAGTGTGGCTGGAAGATATTTTGATTTGTCTCATGTAAAGTTTGAAGATCAGGTCCTCCTCACTGATAATTCAGTTCGTAGAATCCCCACAGAATGGAAGCAGACCATGCGACCCATTGAGCTCACACTGACCTTCCAAAGAGTATCCCACCCAAACCCAACCCCCTATCACCGTCACCCTGCATTTCCCATGGTTAACCCACCCAGCTTGCGCATCCCTGGACACTATGGACAATTTAGCATGGCCAATCCACCTAACCTGCACTTGTTTGAACTGTGGAGAAAACCAAAGCACCTGGAGGAAACCTACACAGACAGAGGGAGAACGTGCAAACTGCACACAGACACTCATCTGCGAACCTGGGTCTCTGGCACTTGAGGCCTAACCACTGAGTCACCATACTGCCCCTTCCGCTGTATATCAGAAACCCAATTTTTCTCCTTTATCTCATTGGTTCTACATTGCTACAGGCCAAGAAGCATTCTCATTTCCTTTGCCATTTTCACAAGTTTCTTCCAGAGAGGTGGAAGGACTGTTCACACACAACAGCCAATGGCCTCAATCCAGTTTTTAGACGGCCCACTGGTCAGTGTTGAATCTTTTCAGAATGCCGTCTTTGCATCTGTATATTCTGTTGGTGCAGAACCAATTTTGACAACAGAAAATGGGGTCTTGTTTGCTTCCAAATGTTTTGTGGCTATTTTGTGCTGGAGAATTGTGATAATAGCTGTATATTTGTCTTGGACTTCACCTCAATCCAAGCTGACCCAAAGCCCTGTTTGAGATTCTGTGAAATTCCAGCACTGACAGATTTAATGCAAAGAACGGCACAGATCCATAACCATCGGCTTAACGGAGCTTTCATCAACTTAAGTTCAGAAGACTATTTTTAACTTCTCTCTAATCTGTCTATATTGCAGTATAATTTTTTTTCTAATGTTTCTACTGTAAAAATGCACTTGTATCCAAACAATGCAACATTGTTTTCCATGACCACTTAATGAATATATGGCAGAGATCCTGAAAGCTTGCAATCACGTCATTGTTATGAGATTTTCGTTATATGAGGAATCCGATATTGTGCTCGATTTTTCATCTCCCTTTTGTCGTGATTCTATTCTGTATTGCAAACCATTATCTTCAAACCCAAAACAAACTACGCTTCCTGGCCACAGATTCCTTTTCCTGGCATCTGTCAGAGGCTGGAGCCTGTTTGCGCACTCGGTGGTGTCATATGTGACTCTGAGATGAGCTTCCAATCACTTATCCACAACGTAGAGTCAGACCTGCCCAATTCCCCCTTTGTAACATCATTTGATTTTGCCCCTCTGAGCTCTTTCCTACCACCAACGTCACCTCCAACCCACTCCTTTTTTGTGTCTCTGTTTGATTAAAACCTGTATAATTTTTTTTTAGTTCCCCACCGCATCCCAAAACCAGTTCAGTTCGTCCCCTCCCCCCACTGCACGACACAACCAGCCCAGCTCTTCCCCTCCACCCACTGCATCCCAAAACCAGTCCAGCCCGTCTCTGCCTCCCTAAACTTTTGGGATGCAGTGGGTGAAGGGGAAGAGCTGGGCTGGTTGTGTGGTGCAGTGGGGGGAGGGGACGAACTGGGCCCAGTTCGTCCCCTCCACCGACTGCACCACACCCATCCCTTCCTCCCACCCCAAGCCACACCTCCATCTCCTACCTACTTACCTCATCCCACTTCCTTGACCTGTCTGTCTTCCCTGGACTGACCTATCCCCTCCCTAACTCCCCACCTATACTCTCCTCTCCATTTATTTTCTTTTCTCTCCATCTTCGGTGTGCCTCCCCCTCTCTCCCTATTTATTCCAGAACCTTCACCCCATCCCCCTCTCTGATGAAGGGTCTAGGCCCAAAGCGTCAGCTTTTGTGCTCCTGAGATGCTGCTGGGCCTGCTGTGTTCATCCAGTCTCACATTTTATGATCTTGGATTCTCCAACATCTGCAGTTCCCATTATCACTTGACTTTGTGAACTGGCTGTGGTATGAGACCAACTCTAGTTGAAGAGATGCATTTCATAGGCATAGAGATATAAAGATTGCAGGAGATTTGTCTCGACATGGTCGGGGAAGAAAATCCATTGAGATAGACTTTACTACTCCTGGTGGATTAGGAAACTATAAAAATTGAGGGAAGTACCTGGAGAGGGCCACTTGAAGCTGCTAGAATGTAAAACATGGAAATACAAATCCATTGTAGGGTTGGAGCTACTGCATATGGTTTACAATGTGCATGGAATGTGCAATGTGTGGGTAAGTTTAAAAGGCAAATGATCCTTTTTGTAGTTCAAAATCTAAGTTGTCTTTCATAATAATGCTTAATCAATGGTGTTTTGGTCATCTTTTGCAGTACAGGTTTTAAAATATAAGTTTCAGTAGTGTTACTGTTTTTAACTATTAAATGGAATTCTGGCTTTCTTTTTGAATGTCATTGAGCTCAACAGTTATCATAATACAATCAAAATTTGTGTTTTCATGGCCAAAACATGGTTACATTGTTGCTTGCAGTAGTTTGCTGTTTTCTACTTTACAGTGGTGACTACAATTCAGAAAGTATTTCATTGGCTTTGATTGCTTTGAGATGCCCTGAACTTGTGAAAAGCATTGCACTAATGCAGTTTTTCTTTAAGACTGTTCCAATTAGTCTCTCAGGATGGTTGGATGACAAAAGGTTGTTGAATACTGATTCAAGGTAGTGGAACTCTAAGTCTGGGAGTGGGAAATAATGGAATCATAACTGCCGAGATTTTTTCCCCTTTTTGCTTTCTTTCTTCTCATGGGGAAATAAAGCACCCTATCCCCTGCAGTGCCCACTCTTTCGGTCCATTTTTTAAATAGAAATTATGATTGACCTACTTTTCTAATCAAACTGTTCAGAACTGCCTAACTTTCTAATGCTAGAGATAAACAGCTGACAATGGTACACAAAGTATGCTTTTCTTTTCCCATATTCAAAGTTCTTCACCTTGCTCAGATTTAAACAAGCTGGATGATCTGCAGTTCTGAATAAAGTTGCTGTGATAGGTACATTAGTATGATATAAGGCCCATAAATGCAAAATTAGTAGAGGGTTAGCGCAGAGCAGTCAAATCTCTGCAATGCCAACAGAGGCATTCATGACCAGCAACAGAAGCATCCACTGGAAACCTATTTAAACACAGAGAGCAGGATTCACCTTTTTAAGAGCTGCAAAGATCCAAATGGGTGATGTGAACGAGTAAATATCATTCTTAACAATTCTCATGTGTTGGCTTTTACAGGATGTTTTAATCTTTCAGATCTGGGTCAGATTGTTTTGCAACAATGCTTGTTATGAGAGCAAATTGGCCAATTAAAGCTGAATTAATGCAAAAATGTTTACGCATTCTGAATTGATGTTTGAAATAATTCGTGTATTAAAAATGAACTGTACTCATTAGAGCGCACTCCAAACGTGAAATAATAAGCAGGAACCGTCCATTGTGCAGTGAGAGCTGCTGATTGTGGCTGCGTGTTGGAGCTTTTAAGGTTGAAAACTGCCCTTTGCTTCACCTTAATAATAAAATGTGAGGCTGGATGAACACAGCAGACCCAGCAGCATCTCAGGATGCTGCTTGGGCCTGCTGTGTTCATCCAGCCTCACATTTTATGATCTTGGATTCTCCAGCATCTGCAGTTCCCATTATCACTTTGCTTCACCTGCTGGTCTATTTTAGACATGACTGGCAGAACACTCCAAAGACATGAGCCTCTGGCATTGCCTTCAATGTTCCAAGTGTCTTTCACGGAAACCCGTGGCTCCTTCATGATTGAAAATCAGTAAGTAAGTGGTCTCTCAGTGCATGCTGGAAACAACAGACTGGCATCAGGAAATGACGACAAAAGCTTTTGGTTTGTCGCAAACTCCTAAATGGCATCCTGATATCTGTCAGGCAAGCCACCACGCTAGTCTGCATTTGTTGTATTTTCTGCAGTGAACAACATTTCCACACAAGATGGTTGACATAAGCAGTAGGAACTGCAGATGGTGGAGAATCTGAGATAACAAGGTGTAGAGCTGGATGAACACTGCAGGCCAAGCAGCATCATAGGAGCAGGAGACCTGATGTTTCGGGCCTAGGCCCTTCTTCATAAATTTCTGAAGAAGGGCCTAGGCCCAAAACGTCAGCTTCCCTGCTCCTATGATGCTGCTTGGCCTGCTGTGTTCATCCAACTGTACACCTTGTTATCTCTGGCTGAGATAGGAACAGGAACTGGACCTCAGCCTGTTACTCAAACTCTTCAAGTGCCTGAAACCACTGCACTGCTTGTAGGAGGGAGTAGCAGGGTTGTGTCTGGGCTCTTGCCTGGGGCTCACCCACTCCCATCTGTTTTCTTTCACTTTTTATTCTTTTTATTTCTGCTTTTTTTTTCCTGGATTATCTTTTTGACGTGTGAGTCACCCGGATTGACATTGCAGTGAGCACGGGCCACGTGAAGACTGGTAGCTGCTTCCTGGCAGTCAGAAACCATGGCAATGGCATCAGGGACGTCCTCACGTGGGGCCAGCAGCTGCTGTGCACGCTTCAAGATGGCGGCACCGGCAAGAGAACACCTTGGGTGAAGGCAGCCAGAGCGAGGCTCTTGGCGAGGTGGTCGCCAGCAGAGCCAGGGACTCCTGGATGTGGTGGGCCTAGAGTGGGAACTCCTGGCATCATCAAGGTGGCAGTGCGGGCAGGCACCGCTGATTGCAGGCCTGGAGCAGGGACCCCTGGTTATTGGCAAGGTGGCGACGGATTGCAATCGGGAATTCCCGTATGTGGGGCGATTATGTGTTGAGCACGGGACTTGGTGACAGTGATGTGAGCCCCGTGGCAAGGCTCCTGAAGAGTGGCGACACCTATGTTGGTGGACCTGGCACAGATGGTGCAAGACGGCGCAAGAGGGCTGGCAGTGCAGATGTCTTTGGTGAGCCGGCTCAGAGTCATCCTGGAGGCAGTGGAACAAAAATTTTCTTTTTACTCTTTTTATTCTCAGACCATCCATAATGGCACTGTATTGCGGAAACAGTTGGAGCTTTTCACTGTATCTTACCGTATTATTCACTGCAAGTGACAATAAATAATTCAATACAATTCACTGCGGGCAGCTAGAGGTGGGCTTTAAATATGGGTATAGCTACCATCACTGAAAACCCACCAATTAATAATGGACCAGGAGCTGTATGAAAATCTATCATGCTAGTACAGCTATAAAATACAAGACACAAACCGTTCAGTGTTGTTTTTTTTCTTCGCCTAATGTCCATCACTTCCATTAAATTCAGCGTTCAGTATAATACTGCAATTGTGCTTTCTGTGTTTGAATTTTCATTTGGAACGTTTTTGCATTTCTCACTGAAATTTCTTCGCATGGCGCTTTCATCTTTTGGTGCTCTCTCTCTCTCTCTCTCTCTCTCTCTCTCTCTCTCTCTCTCTCTCTCTCTCTCTCTCTCTCTCTCTGAGTCTCTCCAGCAGTGTTAGCTGTTGCTTGTCCTTTGAATGCAGAAACTTGGTCATTTCTGCACAAACATGATGAAAAGGTTCTGTGTCTAAGGGGAAATCCATTGATACATCAGGATAGTTTCTGCAAGTTATTATCTCCTACCCTCAGAAGTGAAATTTATGAGATATATTGCCTGGTAGTTCAGGGGTTCAAATCCCACAGCAGGGGACGACATATAGAGTGCTACACTGCCTGAGGTATTGTAATTAAGATGAAACATTAACCCTCTCAGCTCGATGCAAAAAATCCCACATGTAATCATGGACATTCTTCTTGCTAATCTGGCTGGGATTTATTCCCACAATAAGTATCATGAAAGCAAACAAAAAAAAAACAGATTTTCTAGTCGTTGTCATGTTACTGTGTGTGTGTTCTTATGTTTATTTTTATTCAGTTGTGGGACGTGGGCCATCACTATCTGGGTCAGCATTATTGCCCGTCCCTGGTTGCCCTTGGGAAGGTGGTGGTGAGCTGCCTTCTTGAACCACTGCAATCCGCATGCTGTAGGTTGACCCACAATGCTGTTAGGGAGGGAATTCCAGGCTTTTGACCTCGCAACAGTGGAAAAAAAACAGTGATATATTTCCAAGTCAGGATGCTGAGTGGCTCGGAGGGGAACAGGCATGTAGTGGTGTTCCCATGTATTTGCTGTGCTTGTCCTAGATGGAATTGGTAGTGGATTTGGAAGGTGCTGTCTGAGAGTCTTTGGTGAATTTCTGCAGTGCATCTTGTAGATAGTACAGAGTGCTGCTACTGAGTGTCAGTAGTCGTGGGAAAGGATATGGGACCAATCAAGCATGCCGCTTTGTCCTGGAAGGTGTCAAGTTTCTTGAATGTTGGAGCTGCACCTGTCCAGGCGAGAAGGGTGTATTCCATCATATTCCTGACTTGTGTCTTGTCGACGATGCACAGGCTTTAGGGAGTCAACCACAGTATTCCTCGCCTCTGATGTGCTCTTGTAGCCAATCTATTTGTGTGCCAAGCCTAGTTGAGTTTCTAGTCAGTGGTAACCCCCAGGAGATAATGGGAACTGCAGATGCTGGAGAATCCAAGAGAATAAAGTGTGAAGCTGGATGAACACAGCAGGCCGAGCAGCATCTCGGGAGCACAAAAACTGACGTTTCAGGTGTAGACCCTTCATCAGAGAGGGGGATGGGGAGAGGGTTCGGGAATGAATAGGGGGAGAGGGGGAGGCGGACCGAAGATGGAGAGAAAAGAAGATAGGTGGAGAGGAGAGTATAGGTGGGGAGGTAGGGAGGGGATAGGTCAGTCCAGGGAAGACGGACAGGTCAAGGAGGCGGGATGAGGTAGTAGGTAGGAAATGGAGGTGCGGCTTGAGGTAGGAGGAAGGGATGGGTGAGAGGAAGAACAGGCTTGGGAAGCGGAGACCGGCTGGACTGGTTTTGGGTTGCAGTTGGGGGAGGGGATGAGCTGGGCTGGTTTTGGGATGCGGTGGGGGAAGAGGAGATTTTGAAGCTGGTGAAGTCCACGTTGATTCCATTGGGCTGCAGGGTTCCCAAGCGGAATATGAGTTGCTGTTACTACAACCTTGGGGTGGCATTATTGTGGCACTGCAGGAGGCCCAGGATGGACATGTCGTCTGAGGAACGGGAGGGGGAGTTAAATTGGTTCGCGACTGGGAGGTGCAGTTGGTATACTGTATCCATTGTACCCTGTGTGGCTTCCTCTACATTGGGGAAACCAAGCGGAGGCTTGGGGACCGCTTTGCAGAACACCTCCGCTCGGTTCACAATAAACAACTGCAACTCCCAGTCGCGAACCATTTTAACTCCCCCTCCCGTTCCTCAGACGACATGTCCATCCTGGGCCTCCTGCAATACCACAATGATACCACCCGAAGGTTGCAGGAACAGCAACTCTTATTCCGCTTGGGAACCCTGAAGCCCAATGGTATCAATGTGGACTTCACCAGCTTCAAAATCTCCCCTTCCCCCACCGCATCCCAAAACCAGCCCAGTTCGTCCCCTCCCCCCACTGCATCACACAACCAGCCCAGCCTGTCTCTGCCTCCCTAACCTGTTCTTCCTCTCACCCATCCCTTCCTCCCACCTCAAGCCGCACCTCCATTTTCTGCCTCTGAACCTCATCCCACCTCCTTGACCTGTCCGTCTTCCCTGGACTGGCCTATCACCTCCCTACCTCCCCACCTATACTCTCCTCTCCACCTATATTATTTTCTCTCCATCTTCGGTCCGCCTCCCCCTCTCTCCCTATGTATTCCAGAGCCCTCTCCCCATCCCCCTCTCTGATGAAGGGTCTAGGCCCGAAACGTCAGCTTTTGTGCTCCTGAGATGCTGCTGGGCCTGCTGTGTTCATCCAGCCCCACATTTTGTTGTCTTCCTTTAGTTTGTTGTTTGATTACGAAATATACATGGTGAAAGGATTACCACATAGCACATTTTGCAGCATACCACATTAGTGGCGCCGATACGGTCATCAATGTAACGGAGGAAGAGATGGGGTTTAGGGCTAGTGTAGGTATGGAAGAGGGATCGTTCCATGTAACCTGCAAAGAGGCAGGCAGAGCTTGGGCCCATGTGGATACCCTGACCACCCACTTTGCCTGTAGGAGGTGGGAGGATTTGAAAGAGAAGTTTTAGTTTTCAAGGACCGCAACTACCCCCCACCCCCCCCGCAGTGGTCGAAAACACCCTAGACCGGGTCACCCACATTTCCCACAACTCACCCCTCACACCCGCTCCCCGTAACAACAACCAAAACAGAGTCCTCCTCGCCCTCACGTACCACCCCACCAACCTTTGGATTCAATGCATCATCGCCGACACTTCTGCCATCTGCACTCTGACCCTACCACCGAAGACATTTTTTCCCTCGCCACCCTTAGGTGACTCCCTTACGCGCTCCACACTCCCCTCCAGCACCCCGTACACGCGGCACTTTTCCCTGCAACTGCAGGAAGTGCTTCACCTGTCTCGATACCTCCCCCCTCACCCCCATCCCAGGGGCCAAGAAGAAATTTCCACATCAAGCAGATGTTCACCTGCACACCTGCTAATGTGATATACTGTATTCGCTGTTCCCATTGTAGCCGCCTCTACATCGGGGAAACCAAGCGGAGGCTTCGGGACCTTTGCAAGTCACTAATGCACGAAAGAACTGCACCTACCAGTTGCGAACCGTTTCAACTCTCCCTCCCAATCCTCAGATTATATGTCCATCCTGGGTCTCCTGCAGTGCCACCAGAAGATTGCAGGAGCAGCACCTCATATTCCGCTTGGGAACCCTGCAGCTCAGTGGTATCAATGTGGACTTCACAAGCTTCAAAATCTGCCCTCCTGCTCCCGCAACCCAAAACCAACCCACCTATTCCATCCTGCCACCTCAAGCCCCACCTCCACCTCCTACCTACTAGCCTCTTCCCGCCCCCTTGACCTGTTCGTCCTCTCTGGACTGCCCTGTCTGCTCCCTAACTTCCCACCTGCACTCCATCCATGCTTCTTTGACCTGCCTGTCTCCTGTCCACCTATCTTTTCCTTTAACCAACTTCTATCCGCCTCCCGCTCTCTCCCTATTTATTTCAGAACCCCCTCTCCCTCCTCCATTTCTGAAGAAGTGTCTAGGCGTGAAACGTCAGCCTTCCTGTTGCTCTGATGCTGCTTGGCCGGCTGTTTTCGTCCAGCTGTACACCTTGTTACCTCAAAGAAAATCTCAGTGGCCCTGACCAGTTTTTCAATTCCTCTCACAAGGGAAGTACCAGAGGGTTGGAGAACAGAATGTGGTTTGACTTATCAAGATAAATGCAAAACTATTCAATTCCACTGGAGGTTTGAGATACAGTGTTGATGTTTGTTCTATGTAGTAGCCTGGCCTTAACTTGTCCTGTGGTGAGATGTAATTTGAAGGGGATGCTGTGCTTTTTTTTTTCTCATTTTGGTACGGTATGTGTTACTTGACCTTGTCAGCCTATTTTATAGAGTCATAGTCGTACAGCGTGGAAATGGGCCCTTAGGTCCAACATAATCCCAAACTAAACTAGTCCCAACTGCCTCTTCGTGGCCCATATCCCTTCAGCCTTGTCCTATTTATAAACCTCGATCAGGTCACCTTTTATCCCCTTTGCTCCAGTGAAAAAAGTTCCAGCTGACCCAACCTTCCTTTATCACTGAAACCTTCCATGCTCAGCAACAATCTGGTAAATTTCTTCTGTGCCCACTCTTGCTTAATAATATCCTTCTAAAATAGGGCAACTGTAAATTTGTACTGTAGAAATCTTCAAGACGAGAAAAACATTAAAAGCAAACAAACCAGGAAATGAAGGGATCAAATTGTAGTTCAGGAAGTGGAAAAATGGAAGTGGCTTGAGTGCAGCAGGTTCTGGACTAACGTACACTGTAGTTCTGAAAGGGCATTTCACCGGTGTGAGTGGAAAGTTGTAGATGAAATAGTGACTTGAATCTTCAAGTACGCTCTCTCTCCAATTGATGTTGGAAACTCCTTCATGTTTCTAATGACGCATCCCAGGTTTCGCTGCTGTTGTCTAGCTGATAGCCAGCCTTCAAACTGTTTCAAAGAGGAAAAGAACAAAGAAAATTACAGCACAGGAACAGGCCCTTTGGCCCTCCAAGCATGCGCCGTTCCAGATCCTTTATGTAAACCTGTCGCCTGTTTTCCAAGGATCTGTTCCCTTTGCTCCCTGCCCATTCATGTTTCTGACTAGATACATCTTAAATGACGCTATTGTGCCCGCCTCGAACGCCTGCGTTGACAACGCGTTTCAGGCACCCACGACTCTCTGCATAAAGAACTTTCCACTCATATACCTTAAACTTTTCCCCTCTCACCTTGAAATTGTGACGTCTAGTAATCCCCCAACTCTGAGATGGAAAGCTTCTTGCTATCCACCCTGCCTATACCTCTCATGATTTTGTCGACATCAATCAGGTCCCCCCCTTCAACCTCCGTGTTTCTCATGTAAATAATCCCAATCTACTCAACCTCTGTTCATAGCTAGTGCCCTCCATACCAGGTAACATCCTGGTGAACCTCCTCTGCACCATCTCCAAAGTATTCACGTCCTATTGGTAATGTGGCGACCAGAACTGTACGCCGTATTCCAAATGTGAATCAAAGTCCTATAAAACTGCAACATGACATGCCAACTCTTATACTTGATACCCCGTCTGATGAATGAAAGCATGCCGTATGCCTTCTTGACCACTCTATTGACCTGCGTTGCCACCGTCTGGGTGCAATGGACCTGAACACCCAGATCTCTCTGTGCATCAATTTTCCCCAGGGCTTTTCCATTTCCCGTACAGTTCGCTCTTGAATTGGATCTTCCAAAATGCATCACCTCGCATTTGCCCGGATTGAACTCCATCTGCCATTTCTCCACCTAACTCTCCAATCTGTCTATATTCTGCATTCTCCAACAGTCCCCTTCGCTATCCGCTACTATCTGTTTTGCATCGGTTTTGCACAAAACTAGATTTCTGTTCTATTTTTGCAAGTGAATTGTTTCAAATTAGTTGCTGTTCTTTGTAAATCACAATCATGAATGCACATCCAAGCAGTGGGGAGAGGGTGAGAATGGATTTGAGACGTCATGAAGTCGGAGATTTGTTATAATCCGCAAATATTGTCATGATAATTTTTAAAATTCACGAGCATGTCATTGATGTTGCTTTCTTGGGCTGCATTTGCTATCCATCCAGAATTGCTGTTGAGAAGGTTGTGGAGAATTGGCCTGTTGAATAGCTGCAATGCACGTGGTATGAATATATTAATGAACTACTGAGGACAGGAGATGAATTGCTTTTACTCAGTGGAAATGAAGTAACAGTCATACAGTTCCAGATCAGGATTCTGCTGATTTTGACAGGGAACATGCAGATTCTGGAGCTGCTGTTTAAATATTTTTGGGTGGTAGGGTTCACACAATTATCAGGTACTGTGGAAGGAGTTTGATGAATTGGTGCATTGTCTCATTGTAACTCCCCATCTCAAACAACAGTTCATTCTAGATCCATTGTTAATTGTAAATTTTCAGTTCGACCGAAAGGAAAAACAGTATTGAGGGATATGGACCAAAGGCAATATGGAGGTAGGCCACAATTAAGTTATAACCTCATTGGATGGTAGAAAGTGTTTGAAGGGTTGAATGGCTGACTTGTTTTCCTATATCCTTACGTAAGAAGGGGGATCAATCAGTGGGATGATTTGACTGCATTGCTGTCGTTTATCGATAGTGTTGTCGGAGTCGCACTCGTTCAGCTGAGTGAAGAGTATTTCATTGACACCCGGATTTGGAGTTTATCGGCAGTGGACAGATGTTGAGAAGTCTACTTGCTGTAGAATCTATTGTCTCTGATCTACGGTTCCAGTCACATTGATTAACATAGATCCAAGAACACTTCAGCAGAGGAACAGGCCCTTTGGCATGCAATGTTGTGCTAAACATGATGCCAAATTTAGCTAAAGCCTTCTGAATGTCCTTGATTCATATCCCTACATTCCTTGCATATTCATGTACGTATATAAAAGTGTCTTAAACGGCCCTATTGTATCTGCTTCCACAGCCACCCCGGCAGTGCTTTTCAGACTCCTACCACTCTCTGTATATAAGAATTGTCTCTGACATCTCCTTTGAACTTTCCTGCTCTCACCTTAAATACATGCCCCCAGTTTTAGACATTTCAAATCTGGGAGAAGGGTTACAGTCAGAATCTGTCTATGCATGTCATAAATTTGTAAACCTCTATCAAGTCTTCCCTCAACCTCTGCCACTGCAGAGAAAACAGCCTGAGTCTTTCCAGCCTCTCCTTTCTAGCTCAAGCCCTCAAATCCAGGCAACCTCTTTTGCACCGTATTCAAAACCTCCACGTCCTTCCTGTAACATGACGACCAGAATTGGATACAATTCTTAAGAGTGCAATACTTAAGGCCGAACCAAAGTGTTCTAAAGCTGGAACATGACATCCTGATTCTTGTGCTCGATTCCCGAACTAATAAAGGCAAGCATGCCATGCGTCTTCTTTGCCACTCTATCAACTTGTGTGGCCCCTTTCGGGGAGCTATGAACTGAATCCCAAGATCCCTGTGTCCACAAATGCTGCTCAGGGTCCTGCCATTAACTGTATATTTTTCCTTAACATTTAATTTCCCAAAGTGGAGCACTTCACACTTAATGGATTAAAATTCACTTGCCATTTCTGCAATGGATCTGTATCCTTCTGTATCCTTTTATGACTTTCTACCCTAACTACCACTCTACCAATCATTCTATCGTCTAAAAACTTACTAACCCATCCATCTATCTTGTCACCTCAGTCATTTTATATATATACCACAACAGCAGAGGTCCCAGTACAGATCCCTGCAGAACACAATAGTCCTGGATCTGCAGCCTAAAAAGCACGTTTCCACCACCACCCTCTGCCTTCTCTGGGCAAGCCAGTTGTGAATCCAAGCAGCTAAGTGACCACGGACCCCATGGATCTTAATCTTCTGGATGATCCTACGGTGAAGCGCCTTGTTTTAAGCCTTGCTAACATCCATGTCCACAATATCCACCACTCTATCTTCAATGATCACATTAGTTACCTCCTCAAAAAATTCAATCAATTTACTAAGACATGACCTGCCCTGCACAAAGCCATGCTGACTGTCCCTAATTGGGCCATGCTGTTCCAAATACAGATAAATACAATCCCTAAGAATTCTGTCCAATAGCTTCCCAATGAACGATGAGAGACTCTCTAGTCTATAGTTTCCTGGATTGACCCGATTTACCTTCTTGAACAGAAGAAGAACATTTAGCAACTTGCTCGTCCTCAGTACATCTCCAGTGGTTACCAAGGATACAAAGATATTGCTGAATGCCCCGACAATCTCCTCTCTCACCTCGCTCAAAATCCTTGAGTAGATACCATTGGGTCCTGAGGACTTATCCACCTTAATGCTCTTTCTTGATCTCAAAATGCTGTTATCGTATGAGCATGCTCCACACAAATCCCACTATCCTCCACACCCTTCGCCTGAGTGAATAGTGATGCACAGTACTCATTTCGGATCTTGCCCATATCCTCTGCTTCCGTACACAAGTTCCCTCCTTTGTCCTGAATGATCCTACTTTCTCACTATTTATCCCCTTGTTTTTGATGTATGCACAGAATGCCTTGGGATTTCCTTCAACCCTCCTTGCCAAGGTCATTTCATCGCCCTTTCTTTTTCTGCTTTTTCTAATGTCGACCCTGTTCGATTTTAGTTTCCTAACCCTGACATATTTCTGTTTTTGTCCCTTTTGACTAACTTCACAACCTCCCCAATTATCCAAGGGTCTTTACCTCGCCATCGTTGTCCTTCCTCCTTCCTGATCCTAAACTCATAAGCAGGCCTTTAAACAATTCCCATATGGCAAATGTGACAGCTCCCCCCAATTAACACTCCCCAGCTCCTACCTAAAATTGATATAATTTACTCTCCCCCAGGGTCCTGACTTATCCTTCTTCATAGCAATCTCAAAATTGAAGGAGTTGTGATCACTATTTCCAAAATGCTTTCCCACACTTCTCACCAGTTACCTGACCAGGACAAAGTCCAGCATGGCCCATCTTCTATCCATATACTGTGTCAAGAAACTCTCTTGGATAGACTTAATTAAATTCTTCAGCTCACGGATTCTGTGACAGTCAAAGAGAAGCAGTGAATTTTTCTAACCTCATTTCCAACATCTGGCGCATAGCCTTGCATGGCTTGGATAGCACTTGTACATTTAAAACAAAAATGTAAGGATGATGTTCAGGTAAGGACATGGAATTTTGTCATGTGGTCATATTCTCTCTTGTTGGAGCTGATTGCTGCTTCGCACTTGTGTGGTGCAAATGTTACTTATCGTTTATCAGGCCAAGCCTGATCGTTGTGCAAGTCTCACTGTATTTTCTCATCGTTGATTTCACTGTTGGAAAAGTCATGAATTCTGCTGGACACCTGGACAATATTCAATGAACATTCATGTCTCCACTTTGGTTCAAATGAAGACATGACTTCAGCCAGTGCAGGTATCCAGTGAATGCCACTGACTCAATTTTCTATTCGTCTGCTTCACACCACATTCAATCAGAAGTTGGCTTGGTGGAAATGACAGATTGCAGTTTCCTTCCTTTTCAAGCTCAGGATCTCTGATCGTATTTGTGGTAAATCCTGAATGAGGTTATGAGAAGTGTGAGCCTGACAAAAAGGAAACTGAACCTTAGTGTGCAGCTGTTTGACAGCACTGTCATCCAGATGTTGCATTACTTGGCTGATGATTGAGAATACATTGAGGCCATAATTGGTCAGCACAATTTGTCTGACTATTACATGATAGGTCATCTTTCTCTGAAATGTGAGTGTCGCAAGTGTTTAAAAATGTACTGGAAAACATTTACTGTTGGTGTGCTGACCTTGGGGCACATTGTTCCAATACAGTTTGTGGGATGCTGCCAGGTGTCATGGCATTTGCAGTATCCAGAACATTCAGTCTTGTCATTGCGTGAAATAACTTGAATTGCGTGTAAGTTAAGATCTGTGGTGCCTCCTCAGGATGAGGGCAAGAAGATCATCCAGACTGATGCTCTGAATGGTTTCATCTGCGTCTTCACCTTTTGTTCGTAACATCTTGTAATAACTGCCATGTAGCCTGATGAGAAACTAAAGCTCATCTTGATTCATTTGCATTCGAAGGTGCCTATTTTTCCCAAACAAAAGGACCCATCACTGAGCGGGAAGTATGGAGCATGTTATAGACATCAGTGGTGAGACAATGGTGGATCTTGACCAGAAAACCATTGTTATGTTGGTGAAATGCAAACAAAAATCTATATGATGTAAACTTTATTCTCAGCTAATCCCTTTCTCAAATGACAGATTCTGATGTTGGTTCCTGGAAAGCCTCCATTGTTGGAGGACGAGAATCCGTATCCACTTGAAGCAGCATAGGCTTCTGCGATGACTGTGGAAACCACTGCTTATGCCTTGCTTCAAGCATTGTCAAGGAATGATATTGACTATGCAACACCGATTGCGAGGTGGCCAACGATGCAACAGAACTATGGTGGTGGATTTCACTCGACGCAGGTAAATGCTTGAGATCACAACAACAGGCATTCAGATATTTCCATTGATCATGTTACTAACTGGTGGTTGTTGCTGTTTGCAATCAAACTGGACACTGCATTTTCATCTGCAGGTTTGGTGCATTGGCACAAATTCCAGTTCTTCAGTGGTGTTAATCCTTGGTTAAATTCTTACATGCACTTTGACTGTGCATCACTTTTCCTCTTGGCATTGTCCTTGAAAACGATCTGTTTCTGGAAACCTTCACTTACTTGTCATAGGATCATTGAGGGACAGCATAATAGAGTGCTGTGGCAATGGAACAGACCCTTCAGCAAATTGTATGTGCCCTCACAAGATGCAAGTCCCGAACTATTCTCATCACATTTCCCAGCACTCGACCCAGAGCCTTGTATGCCTTGGCATCGCAAATGCCCAATCAAAGACTTGTTAAATGTTATCATGCTTTCTGCCTCTACCACCCACACAGTCGGTGCGTTCCACATTCTCACCACAGGTTGGGTGCAAAAACAACTAAGTTTCCTCAAGAGATAGTAGGAACTTGCCAATGCTGGAGAATCTGAGAGAGCAAGGTGTCGAACTGGATGAACACAGCGGGCCGAGCAGCATCAGAGAAGCAAGAAAGCTGACGTTTCAGATCGAGACCGTTCTTCAAAACCCGGGGAGGAGAAGGGTATTCTGTAAAAAATAGGGAGAAGTGGGGAGGCAGACAGAAGATGGAGAAAGGAGAAGATAGGTGAACTGTCCCGTGCTGTCCACTCACTGTCCCCTGCTCCAGAATCATAGAATCAGAGAATTGTACAGAATTGAACAAGCACTTCATTCCATTGTGTCTGTAACCACTGAAGCCACACTAAGTTCACATTCGGCTCATGTTCTAGCAATAGGCCTATTGCCTTGAATGTTATTTCATTTTACGTGCTGTACCAACCCTTTTTCTTTAACGTGAAAAGATTATCCACCTCAACTGAAGTCCCAGACAATGAATTCCAACCCCCCAGCACCTTCTGGGTGTCTTTTCTTTCCTGAAATTCCTTCTGAGCTTTTAGCTTAAATGTATGTATCTCTTCTTCTACCACCACCGCCCCCCGACCGACCCCATTATGGACCTTCTTTTTACCTCGCCCCTACCCATATTAATCTAAACAATTTTTTCAGGACCTCCTTCAACCTTCTCTACTCGAAAGAAAACAATCCAACCTTATCCAGATAAAACAGTGATGCTAGAGACAATGGGAACTGCAGATGCTGGAGAATCCAAGAGAACAAAGTGTGGAGCTGGCTGGACACAGCAGGCCAAGCAGCATCTCGGGAGCACAAAAGCTGATGTTTCAGGCCTAGACCTTTAATCAGAGATCGGCAACAGTTATGCTGCCCGGCCTGCAGTGTTCCTCCAGCTCCACACTGTGTGATCTCAGACTCCAGCATTGCCAGTTATTGCTAACGCAAACTTATCCAGACTCTCCAAAGAGTTAAAATGCTTCACCCCCTCAGAACATCCTGATGAATGTCCTCCACACATGCTCAAATGCAAACTCCTCCTTTCTATAATGGAGAGACCAGAACTGCACTGAGCACTTCAGCTGGGGCCTAACAAAAGTCCTGTACAGCTCTTGAGCCATATGCTTTCTGAACTGTCCCTTTAAGCTGCCATTCCATGTTCAGGAATCTGTGGACAAGCACCCCAAGATCACACCATTCCTCTGATCTTCCTAGTGTCCTGGCATTTCTTTGAATGATTCCTTGCCTTGTTAGTTTGTCCAAATTGCCTTCTTGATCAGGGTTAACATTCCATCTACCGTTGACCTGCCCATTTGACCAATCTGTGACTTTGGATTCAACTTGCTGTATTTTCCTGGACCCCCCGAGCTTTACCTTCTTTGCCACGCTCCCATTTGGGACCCTGTCCAAGTCTTTGCTGAAATCTATTTTCACTACATCAACTCCCATCTGCACACTCTGTCACCTCTTTGAAAGAATCATCTAAGTTTGTGAGGCGTGACCTCCCTCTGACAAAGCTATGCTGACGGTCGCTGATCAGACCCCACTTCTTGAAATGGAAATTACGTCTGCCGTTCAGAATTTTCTCCAATATTTTCCTTTCTACTGATGTGATACTCACCGGTCTGTAATACTCTGCTTTATGTTTGTCACGCATTTTGATAAGTGGAACGATGTTACCTGTTCTCCAGTCCTTTGGTACTTTTGAAAGCTCTGTATGACGGCGAGTGGAATTTTTTCTCTCATCTCCCTGGGCATCGTGGCATACACCTCATCCAAACCTGGGATTTGTCCAATTTTAAATTCACCAAAACACCTAACATCTCCCCAGTCTCTGTTAATTCTGTCCGAGAATTGTGTGCTCCTTCTCACATGTAAAAGCTGATGTGAAATTCTCGTTTAACACCTGTCATTGCCCTCCAGTTCAAACCGTTCATTTGCCACTTCATCCCTAATGAGACCTGGTTTTCCCTGGGTTTTCTCTTTCCCTCTGAGACACTTGTAGAAGATTTTGAGATTCTCCCTCATCCTAATCTTGGTCACCAGTGTTCTGTTGCCCTGTATTTGTTCTCTGATTTGCTGCGACGAGATGCCCCTGCACACTATACATCATCATCATCATGGTGGTTTCTCGCAGATATGGATGACACTCTCCCACTCTCACGCTGAATTGATCGCCGGCTGCACAGACCGATGCAGCTACCGTCGGCTCTGTTGCGCTCGGGGCAGAAGGCAGTCGTGGGAAGGGGTGAGGGAGGTGTTGGTGTGGCTGCATGGCTTCCGCTGCTTCCAAAGGCAAGCCGCAAAGTGTTTGATGCCTTCCCAGGTGCTCTTCAGGCTTTAGGCCGTCTTAGGCCGGCGATTCCCAGGTGTCTGCAGGAATGTCGCACTTCACCATTGAGGACTTGAGTTTATCACCGAGTGCTTCCTCTGCACATCTGGGTCTCGCCTGCTTTTTTGAAGCTGGGATGAGAACATGCGGAGAGTCTCGTGTCAGTCATACAGATGAAGTGTCCAGCCCATTGTAGCTGATCGAGGATGGTCAGTGCCTCAGTGCTGGGGATGTTGGCCTGGTTGACGTTAGTGCGTCCACAGGGGCTCTTGTTCCCTTGATGACTGTTATACACCTCCCTATTCCTTTTTATCTGGTCAAAGAACAAAGAAAATTACAGCACAGGAACAGGCGCTTCGGCCCTCCAAGCCTGCGCCAGATCCTATTGAAAGTAGCGTGTTGATGCATTTGTGTAATGATTGTGTTTTGTTTGAGCCCTAACATTGAAAGCAGTGTAAGAATGTGCAGCAGGCAAGGTGTCATGAGATTGAGCCTTCATACACTTGCAAGATGTTGAAAATTTGCCATTATTTATTAAAACACTGATAAATTTCCATGATCAACATTTCTGTTACACTGCAATGATTATCCCGTGGCATGTAAAATCAGAAAGATTCACTAAAATGAGACTGGGTCATGCCCTAGCCTTGCGGAGTTGGGTCAGCATGCAGGGAGAATGTTTGCATTTCATCTATGTGGAAGTACTGAAATATTTCCATGAATCTAAAAGTCACTTTTCCCTTCATTGAAGGACACAATCATTGCCTTGGAAGCTTCATCATGATTGACATTGCATTTCTGAAGAGGGAAGAAGAAATCAACATGCAAATTCAATTCCATGGTTTTGGAAGTCCCATTGAGAACACGATTCATGTGCGCTGGCATAATGCTCTGACCGAGAAAGAATCGAAGGTGAGTTTGTAGTTTGGAAGATCGCAGCAATTTATGCATCAACTTCTTCATCAATAATGTTCCATTGCTTTCAAACTGCATTTTCCACTCTGCAAGATAATAACTGTTAGAACAAGCAACAGGATGGGTAGATGGGCTATGGGGAATGCAATGGCACAAAACCCAATCCATTCGACAACATATTTCAGATATGTCGACAAATTAAATATTCCAGCAAAGGGATAAAACAAGGAAGATGAGAGTGAGGAGGCAAGAGTTCTGATGACAAAAGAACACGAACTTAACTTGATCCATTTGAGCAAAAAAGCAGGCACACAAACAAATAATCAGCTAACAATGCACATGTGCAACGGAGGCTACAGGGGGACTAAGAATGCCGAATTGTTGTCATGCGTTTTGCTGAAAGGGTGATTGAAACAGATTCTGTGGTAAATTTGAAGAAATACAGATAATGCATCTCAGGATGTTGGAGAAAGAACATTTATGGACTGAGGCAAATTGTATTGCCCTTTTCAGGAGTTATTTGGGTCAAAATGAATTCAAAGACTTTCTTCTGTGCTGAAAGCTTTAGCTTAGTTGCAGCTGGATCACAATTTCTGTTCCTGGTAGTATTTAGCAAACTGTTAAAAGTGAATGTCACTGCACAGAATTCCAAACATGACTCCAATCAGTAGAGAAAATATCCAAGGGGTATGATGAGTTGTATCCTCTCATGTTGAACAATGCAGCTACAGATACACTGGAGGCACTGATGATAATCTTCCAAGAATCCTTAGATTGTGGAAAATTCTCAGAGGATTGAAAGATTGTGAACATAACACCTTTATTACAAAGATACTTCAATAAAATAGTGAGCAAGTATTGCCAATTTTGGTCAACCTGGGAAGATGTTCATGCCGGCAATGAAAGATGAAATAACAGGGTACTTAGTGTGCTATAACATCCTACAGAGTTAACATCCTTTCATAAAGGGGAAATAATACTTGACAAACTTGCTACAGTGCTTTGAGAAGGAAACAAACATTACTGACGAAGGACCACCAGTTGATGTCGTACATTGAGATTTCAACAAAGCATTTGATAAGGTACAGCTCATAAGGTGTCTCAAAAGAAAAGAGCCCACGTGTTCAAGCGTAGTATGTTAGGATGGACAGAGGACTGCATCGTACATAGAAGTAGAGTCGTAGCAGCAAGATGGTAACTTATAAGTCATGTACGGCCACAGAGTGAATGCTGCGGAGGCCGTACACCTCATGTTGACTGGGTTGATTTTGGAAATGGCGTAGGGGATTGCCATGCTTAGGAAAGTTGGGCGGGCTGGGACGACATTCATTGGAGTTTATAAGATTGAAACAAATCTTATTTTTTCAACATTTAAGATGCTTAAGAGGCTTGATAGTGTATATCCGTAGAGATTACTCCCATTGTGAAAGATTTTACGACCAGAGGCCACATTTTCAAATTGGTTGCCTGTTAATTTAGGGGAAGAATTACTTCTTTCAGGTTGTAGCAATCTATTGAACACTTTGGCAGAGAAGGTTTTAGAGGTAATGCCATTAATTATATGCTCGGCTGAGATGGCCAGGTTAATTTTTAAATCAAGGAACAACAACAATGAGAAAAGGGTAGTCTTGACAATGCATTCATGAAGGCGTTTTTTTTTCTCTCTTGGATAAGATTTGAAAATGAAATGTATACACTTCCTTTTCATCTGGGAATAAATAACTGTTCTGAACGATTTCCATTGACGAATAGCAATCTGACAAGCATCACAATGTAAAGAGATTTTTCGCTTCTTTTTAATTGTAACTGTATTCTTTGGAATTAATTCGGCATATATTATTTACGTCTCAGGAAGTATGTTCATCACTGCATCTCAAAAAGTGGTGTGTTGTGTGACAACAGCTTTTTAAAGATCACTTCAATGGTTGTAACACGCATTAAATTACACTGTTGGCCAATCTGTCCATGATTATTTCATTATCTTATGTTTCAAACAGACAAGGAAATATTGGTGATGCAATGAAGAGTTTGATTCTCAAATATAATTGTTGTTCTAGCTTCCGCTTGGAAGAAAGATTCACATCAAGTTGACTGGTCAAGTAAATGGGACACTGACTGTGAGTACTTTGAATGTTCGAGTTATTCCTAAAATGAAAGTTATGACCTTGATGATTTCTCTTTCATGCAGATATGAAGAGACTATTTTAAAATATCCTCTAGGTTAGTGGTTCAGGCATAAAAGTGCAATATGTATATTTAAGTATATACATGTACATGCGTAATCTGAAAAGATAATGAGTATAAATCACTTGTTACAAGGTGAGAATGAGTTATCCAGATAGTAAGAACTGCCAGTGTTGGTGTCTGAGATAACACATTGTGGAGCTGGAGGAACACAGCAGGGCAGGCAGCATCAGAGGCTCAAGAAAGGTGAGGTTTTGGGTCAGGACCCTTCCTCAGAAATGGAGGGTGGAAGGGAGCTCAGAAACAAACAGTGTGGAGTGGGAGGAGGTGCTGGGGAAGGTAGGTGGGATGGTGATAAGTGAGTACTATCCAGATTGGAACAGATTTCCCCCAGCGGGTATTGAATATGAATTCCAAATCACTCTCAAAATCTTAGTGACTGTTAACATTCATGTTTTTTGTCTGTGTGTTTCAGTAATTGCATGACAGTTTGAATGGTTCTTTGAGAGTGAGGAACCTATGGACTCTCACACACCAAGATGGAATTTAGTTCAAAGAGTGACTTCAAAATAGTTGCTTGCTTTTAAAATCTTGACCATTTTTGCTGTCCAGTTGAATGAATTTAGCTTCATACTGCTTCAATAGGAATTAGTGTTTAATAGGAACATATTTGTGAAACTTACAGTTCCGTAAGTTTTAGCATAAACTGGTGCAGCCTTTCGGTGCTTGCAAAAAGGCTTACCTCTCCGTTAATACCGAAGGAAAATTGGAGTTTAAAAGTAAATTCACCCGCTGTCAGGGAATGAAATGATAATGTTGACTCAAATATAATTTTTAAGAAAGTAATATATTTGTGAAACACTAAACTCCAATTAAAATTTGGATATGCTTGTTTTATACATGGTTGGATATTGGATTCATTTTAAATGAGGGTGAAGATCACTTTAAATCCAGCATATTTGTGAAGAAAAGAAATAGCATGTCAAATAAAATTAACTGCATGACTCTACATAGCCCTATATGTAGAATTTCGTTCTGAACTATGAGACAGTTATGATCCCGTACTCCCTCAGTGCTCATGGCAAGAGTAAGACTCCTGTTTGACGTGCTATGCACTGCATGGAATGGCGGCGACATCAGATTCATTGATGCTTGAGAATCAAAAGAATATGACGATAAGATTTAAAATCAAAATCTCATTGAACACTTCAAGGAATGTATTACAGGAAGGTGGGGAAAGCATGTATGACTAATAGAAGGTGGTGGCACAGATCAAGTAGACCTGTGTGCTAAAACTTATGACAAATTTCACATTGAATGGAACAGTTTAAACAGGCTGGAGGAAGCAGACATGCCAGCTCAAACTTGTTGAATTTGTGCATTCTGTTCGTAAACATCAGCAAAATTGTGGGAAACATGTTTATTCTTTCTCTTTTATTGCACAGAACCATACAATGAGTCTGTTTTGATGAGGAACTTAAAGATTACGAGTCCCGTCCGTTTGACTCAGAGTTTGGTACCATAGGTTGGTACGATCTTCGTTGGAGAAGGAAAAGGGATGTTCCAGATACAGAAAATAGTCAAACCATTTACTACAAAGTCCGTTTCTGGTTAGTATTAATTAATGCAGTTAACATTTTTAGATCGATATGATTGCACAATGGAGTCAATAAGAAAATTCCATCTGATATTCCACAAATTTTAAGTGGATATTAAAGCCGCTGATTTCTTTTTCATGCTGTCTGCTGCTTTTAAGAATGGTTGTCTTACTGTCGAAATGTTTAGCTTTGACTCCATGGCTTCTTCCATTAGCTCACATTGAAACACATGTTTCTTCAGCCAAAAATGTACGTTTACCCGGTGTAGCTCGACCAACCTTCCCCTGTGGTCGTTCCCCTGAAATCCCCTGCGGTCGCTCCCCTGAAAAACAAGTATACCGTTTTGGATACTGTTCCGGGGGATGACTTACCAGGGGCATGCAGTAGGGTGCAGGTCTCTGGCACAGAGTCTGTCCCTCTTGCACAGAAGGGAAGCGGGGATAGGAAGAGAGTGATAGTCATTGGGGACTCAATAGTTGGAGGGACTGATAGAAGATTTGCCGGGAACGAAAGAGACTGACGATTGGTGTGTTGCCGACCAGGAGCCAGGGTCCGTGATGTCTCGGATAGTGTGTTTAGGGTCCTGAGGGGAGAGGGTGACCAGCCCCAAGTCGTGGTCCACGTAGGCACCAGCGACGTAGGTAGAAAGAGGGATAGGGATGCCAGGCAGGATTTGAGGGAGCTAGGGTGGAAGCTGAGAGCTGGAACAAAGAGCGTGGTCATCTCTGTTTGTCACCCGTACCACGTGATAGCGAGGCAAAGAACAGGGAGAGATTTCAGCTGAAGACGCGGCTGCAGGGATGGTGCAGGTGGGAGGGCTTCAGGTACATGGGACAATTGGGGCTCATTCTGGGGAAGGTGGGACCTGTACAAACAGGACGGTCTCCACTTGAACCAGAGGGGCACGAATATCCTGGGTGGGAAATTGGCTAGTGCCATTCGGTTGGATTTAAACTCGCTCAGAAGGGGGATGGGAAACTGAGGTGTAGTCCTAGTACACAGGAGGATGAGCGTAGGGAGGACATGGTCAGGACCTCACTGTCACAGGAGTGTGCTGGCAGACAGCAAGCTGGATTGAAGTGTGACGACTTTAATGCCGGGAGTATCCGGAATAAGTTAGGTGAGGTTGCAGCTTGGATAGGTACCTGGGACTTGGATGTTGTGGCCATTTCGGAGACATGGATAGAGCAGAGTCAGGAATGGATGTTGCAGGTTCCAGGGTTTAGATCTTTGATTAAGGTCTGGGAAGGTGGTAAAAGATGGAGGTGTGGCTTTGTTGGTCAAGGACACTATAACGGCGGCTGAAAGAACCTTTGAGGACTCGTCTACTGCGGTGGTATGGGCTGAGGTTGCCAAGGAAAGTTTGTCGACTGAGTCAGTGTGGGTGGAAGTTCGGAACAGCAAGGCAGCAGTCACTTCACTGGGGGTTTTCTACGGCCCCCAAATAGCAGTTGAGAGATCAAAGAACTCATTGGCCGGCAGATAGTTGAAAAGTGCACACGTAGCAGGGTTGTTGTTCAGGGTGACTTCAACTTTTCCAATATAGATTGAAACCTCCTGAGTGCAGATGGTTTGGATGGTGCCGTTTTTGTCAGGTGTGTTCAGGAGGGTTTCCTTACTCAGTTTGTGGACAGGCCGAGGAGGGAGGCCATTTTGGATTTGGTGGTCGGCAATGAGCCAGGACAGGTGTCAGATGTCGTGGTGGGAGACCACTTTGGCGACAGTGACTACAACAGCCTCACATTTACCATAGCCATGGAAAGGGAAAGGAGCAGTTACCAGGGGAAGATATTTAACTGGGGAAAAGGAAACTATGATGCTATCAGACAGGAGTTGTGAAGTAGAGATTGGGAGCAATTGTTCCACAGAAAGGGCACAGCAGACATGTGGAGCTGTTCAAGGAGCAGTTGTTGCGAGTGATGTATGAATTTGTTCCTCTGAGACAGGTAAGAAGGGGTAAGATTAAGGAGCCTTGGATGACGGGTGCAGAGGTGCTTCTTGTCGAAAAGAAAAAGGCAGCGTACGTAAGGTGGAGGAAGTGAGGGTCTAGCACAGCTTTAGAGTATTACAGGCCTGCTCGGAAGGAGCTCAAAAGATATTGCCTGTACAATTGTTACCTGTTACAACCTTTGCGTCCACGCTTGCTCATTCAATGGTGTCAAGATGCCAGCAGTGAGTGTACCTTCTCCATCCCCTAATGCCGTCAGCTCACACAAGACATAGTCCTTACTTAAAATCTTCTGATCAAACAAAGTTCATTGTTTTGGACATTTTAGTTACCTGTCATGAAAGGAAAACTGATTCTGACTGGCGTGAACTGCAGTGCAAATGAATATAATCTGCGAAACGAGATTCCTTATGGGCTTGCATCTGCTAGAAATGATTGCTTTTCAAAGACGTTGCATACATACATTTATTTCTCCTATCACCTTAGATTATATTTTTGTTTGTGCGTGTTGTGTGGGCTTCCAGTCAGGCCCATAAACACAGGTTGATGCAGTCACTGTTATAACACGGTATTGAAGGAGAATTTGTGATCTTTGGAGTTTCATTCCAGTGTATGAAGGAGTGCATCATCAAACCACTCCAGATCTCTACTGGTGACTATATTGTTGCAAGTTTTCAAGTGTTACCGATGGTCACATAAAATATGGCCTTTTTGTTGTTGCGCTATTCATCTTAACTGCACCATATCTCGTATTTAGGCTTGGAAACAATTTCTATTTTTTTGATTTACTTATTCAAAATCATTTATGATTGTTGTCATGATATCTACGATATGTTATTTTGATTGGACATAGAGGATTGGATCTGTCTTACCCCAACTATTAATGGAAATAATGTATGCGCTTTTCAAACCCCTTCTGGGCAAGGTAGTTGCTCAGTGGTTAGAGCTGCTCATGCACTGGGGAGCCAATTGAGATTCCAGTCTTGGGTAACTATCTGTGTGGAATTGTCACGTCCTCCCCGCGTCTGCGAGGGGCTTCTGCCAGGTGCTGCAGTTTCCTCCCATTGTTCAAAGATGTGCAGGTCCTTATATGTGATTTGTGAAGCATTTCTTAAATGTTTCAATCCTGCCAGCATCCAGTGCCTTGGACAAAATAACTGGAGGTGAATAAAAGATACAGTGCCTTTTGACACCATTTCCTGCTGGATTTTCATCAATCCTGCTTTATATCGGTGACAACTTCCATGACCTTTTTTGATGCTATGTCTGAATTGACAGTCTAGTTCCAAATATTTGTTGTGCAGTATTACAAGGTCTCTGTTACAGCATACCCATGAATGCCCACTTCAAAAGATACTTCCATATCATAGAACCCCTACAGTGTGGAAACAAGCCCCTTTTGACCCAACAAGTCCACAGCCACCCTCCAAAGAGCATCTCACCCTGACTCATTCCCCGACCCTTTCCTCAGTAACCCTACATTTCCCATGACTAACACACCTAATCTACACATCCCGAAACACAATGGGCAAGTTTGGCATGGCCCATACAACTAGCCTGCACATCTTTGGACAGTGGGAGGAAACCAGAGCACCCAGCAGGAACCCATGCAGGCATGGGCAGCATGTACAAACTCTGCACAGAAAATCACGCAACGGTGGGATCGAACCTGTGTCCCTGGCGCTGTGAGTCAGCAGTGCTAACCACTGAGCCACCGTGCTGCCCTTGGAGTTAGACAGAGCTTGCTTGTTCTTGGGTGGCCTCAAACTGCCAACCTCCACTTAGTGGCAAAAGTGCTGACCAACTGCACTCATCTTCACTGGTTTTTGCTTTGTATCATTGAATTCAATCCTTCAAACTCTATGATAAATATTTAACTTTCCATTGATATGTGAGCGTTGTTTTTAGTACACAGTATTGGTTTATTATGTTTCATTGGTACATCATGAATACTGTATGTATATGCAAATGGGCAAGTTGGTAATGATGCAGTCCGCAGACCTGGAGGATAATAACACTGTCCTTCAATCGCCCACGATGCCCTCTGCAAATTGGTAGAAAACAAAAATTTCTATAAAATTAATCTCTCCTCCCGTCAGTCGATCAAAATTAATTCAGAATTTTGTACAGGCCAATAACTGTAAGATTACATGGGCCTAAACAAAACTACTGGCTCATATTAGTTCAGTGAAGTGAAAGGGCAACAATAGAGGCAGTAGGAACTGCAGATGCTGGAGAATCTGAGATAAGAAGGTGTAGAGCTGGATGAACACAGCAGGTCAAGCAGTATCATCCGGCTCTACACCTTGTTATCTCAGATTCTCCAGCGCCAATTTTCTGAAGTAGGGTCTCGTCCCGAAACATCAGCTTTCTTGCTCCTCTGATGCTGCTTGGCCTGCTGTGTTCATCCAGCTCTCCACCTTGGGCAACAATAGAGTATGCTTTAAGTCACTAGATATGTTACGTGGGTTTGTCTTCCTTAGGGTGGAGTTAGTGGAACCGAAAAAGATGTCTCCCTCACAGCGTTTGTGACAAAAGAATTGCATTGTTCCTTGGCGGCCTTTCAACAGAAGAATATTCAGAGATTTCACGAGTGGTAAGAATGTAACTTCTTTTACTTCTCTTTATCTCACTTTTTCCAAAATTGGAAAATAGATTTTAGAAATAACATCGAGCTGATGAAGTGTGAAAAGAAAAATAATTCCAAGCAGTGGTGGGAGTTGGTCAGTGAGGTGGGAGGAGTGGATAGGTGGGACAGAAGGCGGACAGGTCATGGAGGCGGGGATGAGTGGAGGAACTAGTCTTGGGATGAGGCTGACGGGTGGGGAGATTTTGAGGGTGGCAAAGTCCATATTGAGGCCATTGAGTTGGAAGCTCCCGAGGCGGAATATGAGGTGCTGCTCCTCTAGTTTCTGGGTGGTGTGATTGTGACACTGGAAGAGGCCCAGGATGGACATGTCGTCCACGGAGTGGGAGGGGGAGTTCAAGTGATGCAATGATTTGGATATGAAAATAGGTGTGGTTAGTAAGTTTCCCAATGATTGAAGGTGTAGTAGCCAGCCAAGAAGGTCACCTCAGAATGCAATGGGACATTGACAAGGGCCAATAAACTGAGGAGTGGCAGATGGAGTTGAAGTTAGACAAATGTGAGGTGCTACATTTTGGAAAGGCAAATCAGGGCAGCACGTATACACTGAAGGTTGTGGGGAGTGTTGCTAAATAAAGAGACACTGGAGTGCAGTTTCGTAGTTCCATCAAAGCACAGCCACCGGTAGAAAGGATATGAAGGAGACATTTGGTGTGCTCACCTTTATCGGTCAGTGAATTTAGAATAGGAGTTAGGAGATCACTTAGCAGCCATGTAGGACGTTGGTTCGGCTGCTTTTGGAATACTGCAATCGCTTTTGGTCTCCTTGCGAGAGGAAGGATGTCGGCGCAACATTGAGGGCCGAAGGGCCTGTTCTGCGCTGTATTGTTGTATGTTGTAAACTTGAAAGGGTTCAGAGAAGATCTACAAGGATGTTACCAGCATCGGAGGTTGGAGGTATACCGTGGGCTTGAACAGGCAGCGATTACTTGGAACTTTGGAGTTGAGGGCTGACCATATAGAAGTTTATACAATTACGAGGGACGTGGATAGAGCGAACAGCCAAGATCTGTTCCCCGGGTTGCTGGAATCCAAAACTGGAGAGAATAGGTTGAAAATGAGAGAGGGAAGATTTAAAATGGACCGGATTTTTTTCATAGTGGTGCATGTATGGAATGAGCTGCCAGAGGAAGTGGTGGAGGCTTGTACGTTTAAAAGGCATGTGGATGGGTATATGAATAGGATGGGTTGAGAGGAATATGGGCCAAATGCTGGCAAATGGGACTAAATTAATTTAGGATATCGGTCAACATAGACAAATTGGGCCAAAGGATCTGTTTCCCTACTGTACATCTCTCTGACTCGAAGTGTCTTTCTTCTGAACCACGTGGCCCATAATTAGAAAAACTTGAATCAGGATTTGGGAATGTGACAATTCTAATTGGATCTGTTTGATGAAATTAACTCTGTAGGTAATGGTGGTTGAATTATGATTTATAAAATTTGAGTTTATTGCAGCATCTTATAGATTAGAGGAGACACATGTAATCAAAATTGAAAATCAAAACTTGGTAAAATTTTGCATTGGAAATACATGACCAGCCATTGGAGGAGATTCATGATCATTGCATTCAAGTGAGAACAACAAATGCGATTCAGTGACTCAGTGAAATGGGATGCAGTGACTGAGATAAATGGGATGCAGTGACTGAGATAAATGGGATGCAGTGACTGAGGTAAATGGGATGCAGTGACTGAGGTAAATGGGATGCAGTGGCTGAGGGTAATGGGATGCAGTGACAGATGGAAATTGAATGCAGTGAGAGAGTGAAATTGGATGCACTGACAGATGGAAATGGGATGTAGTGACTGAGAGAAATGGGATACAGTGACTGAGATAAATGGGATGCAGTGGCTGAGGGTAATGGGATGCAGTGACAGATGGAAATTGAATGCAGTGAGAGAGTGAAATTGGATGCACTGACAGATGGAAATGGGATGTAGTGACTGAGAGAAATGGGATACAGTGACTGAGGGAAATGGGACGCAGTGACTGAGTGAAATGGGACGCAGTGACTGAGGGAAATGGGATGCAGTGACTGAGGAAATGGGATGCAGTACCTGACGGAACTTGAATGCAGCATCAGATGAGAAAAGGGATGCAGTGACTGTGTGAAATGGGATGTAGTGACTGGGTGAAATAGGATGCAGTGAATGAGTGAAGTGAGATGCAGTGACTGAGTGAAGTGAGATGCAGTGACTGAGTGAAATGTGATGCAGTGACTGAGTGAAATGTGATGCAGTGACTGAGTGAAATGTGATGCAGTGACTTTTGGAAATGGGATGCAGTGAGTGATGGAAATGGGAGGCAGTGATTGAATGAAATGGGTGCAAGTGACCGTGGAGATGGGATGCAGTGACTTGGGGAAAGGAGATGCAGTGACTGTGGAAACGGGATGCTGTGACTGAGGGTAACGGGTTGAGGCGGCTAAGTGAAATGGGACGCCGTGTCTCTGTGAAATGTGATGCGGAGACTGTGGGGAAATGGATGCAGTGACTGAATGAAATGGGATGCGTTGACTGATGGAAAGGAGATGCCGTCACTGTGGGAAATGGCATGCAGTGACTGAGTGAAATGGGAAGCTGTGAATGAGTGAAATGGGATGCCGTGACTGATGGAAATGGGATGCAGTGACTGAATGAAATGAGATGCAGTGACTGAGGGAAATGAGATGCCCTGATGTAGGGAAATTGGATGCACTGGGTGAGTGACATGTGATGCAGTCACTGAGTGAAATGGGATGCACTGGCTGAGAGAGATGGGATGCAGTGACTGAGTGAAATGGGATGCAGTGACTGAGGGGAATGGGATGCAGTGACTGAGGGGAATGGGATGCAGCGACTGAGTGAAATGGGACGCAGTGACTGAGTGAAATGGGACGCAGTGACTGAGTGAACTGGGACGCAGTGACTGAGTGAACGGGGATGCAGTGACTGAGTGTCCTGGGATGCAGTGACTGAGTGAAATGGGATGCAGTGACCGTTAAATGGGCTGCAGGGACTGTTGGAAATGGGATGCAGTGTCTGAGGGGAATGGGATGCAGTGACTGAGGGGAATGGGATGCAGTGACTGAGGGGAATGGGATGCAGTGACTGAGGGAAATGGGATGCAGTGTCTGAGTGAAATGGGATGCATTGACTGATGGAAATGGGATGCAGTGACTGAGTGAAATGGGATGCAGTGACTGAGTGAAATGGGATGCAGTGACTGAGGGAAAGGAGATGCAGTGACTGATGGAAATCGGAAGCAGTGACTGATGGAAATGGGATGCCGTGACTGATGGAAATGGGATGCCGTGACTGATGGAAATGGGATGCCGTGACTGATGGAGATGGGATGCAGTGACTGTGTGGCATTGGGTGTGGTGATTGATGGAAATACATTCACTGTCTCAGTTGAATAGGATTCACTGTCTCCATTAAATGGGATGCAGTGACTGCGTGAAATGGGATGCAGTGAATGAGTGAAGTGAGATGCAGTGACTGATGGAAAGGAGATGCAGTGACTGATGGAAAGGAGATGCAGTGACTGAGTGAAATGTGATGCAGTGACTGCGTGAAATGTGATGCAGTGACTGCGTGAAATGTGATGCAGTGACTGCGTGAAATGTGATGCAGTGTCTGCGTGAAATGGGATGCAGTGTCTGCGTGAAATGGGATGCAGTGTCTGCGTGAAATGGGATGCAGTGACTGCGGGAAATGGGATGCAGTGACTGTGGGAAACCAGATTAAGTGACTGTGTGAAATGTGATGCTGTGACTGTGTGAAATGTGATGCTGTGACTGTGTGAAATGGGATGCAGTGACTGTGTGAAATGGGATGCAGTGACTGTGTGAAATGGGATGCAGTGACTGTGTGAAATGGGATGCAGTGACTGTGTGAAATGGGATGCAGTGACTGTGGGAAATGGGATGCAGTGAATGAGTGAAATGGGATGCCGTGACTGATGGCAATGGGATGCCGTGACTGATGGCAATGGGATGCCGTGACTGATGGCAATGGGATGCCGTGACTGATGGCAATGGGATGCCGTGACTGATGGAAATGGGATGCAGTGACTGAATGAAATGAGCTGCAATGACTGTGTGAAGTGGGATGCAGTGACTGTGGGAAATGGGATGCTGTGAATGAGTGAGGTGAGATGCAGTGACTGTGGGAAATGGGATGCAGTGACTGAGGGAAATGGGATGCAGTGACTGAGGGAAATGGGATGCAGTGACTGAGGGAAATGGGATGCAGTGACTGAGGGAAATGGGATGCAGTGACTGAGGGAAATAGGATGCAGTGACTTTTGGAAATGGGATGCAGTGAGTGATGGAAATGTGAGGCGGTGATTGAATGAAATGTGTGCAAATGACCGTGGAGATGAGATGCAGTGACTTGGGGAAAGGAGATGCAGTGACTGTGGAAACGGGATGCTGTGACTGAGGGTAACGGGTTGCAGTGGCGAAGTGAAATGGGACGCCGTGTCTCTGTGAAATGTGATGCGGAGACTGTGGGGAAATGGATGCAGTGACTGAATGAAATGGGATGCAGTGACTGAGTGAAATGTGATGCGTTGACTGATGGAAAGGAGATGCCGCCACTGTTGGAAATGGCATGCTGTGACTGAGTGAAATGGGAAGCTGTGAATGAGTGAAATGGGATGCAGTGACTGAGTGAAACGGGATGCAGTGACTGAGGGGAATGGGAAGCAGCGACTGAGTGAACTGGGACGCAGTGACTGAGTGAAATGGGATGCAGTGACTGAGTGAACTGGGACGCAGTGACTGAATGAACGGGGATGCAGTGACTGAGTGTCCTGGGATGCAGTGACTGAGTGTCCTGGGATGCAGTGACTGAGTGTCCTGGGATGCAGTGACTGAGTGTCCTGGGATGCAGTGACTGAGTGTCCTGGGATGCAGTGACCGTTAAATGGGCTGCAGGGACTGTTGGAAATGGGATGCAGTGACTGAGGGGAATGGGATGCAGTGACTGAGGGGAATGGGATGCAGTGACTGAGGGGAATGGGATGCAGTGACTGAGGGGAATGGGATGCAGTGTCTGAGTGAAATGGGATGCATTGACTGATGGAAATGGGATGCAGTGACTGAGTGAAATGGGATGCAGTGACTGAGTGAAATGGGATGCAGTGACTGAGTGAAATGGGATGCAGTGACTGAGGGAAAGGAGATGCAGTGACTGATGGAAATCGGAAGCAGTGACTGATGGAAATCGGAAGCAGTGACTGATGGAAATGGGATGCCGTGACTGATGGAAATGGGATGCCGTGACTGATGGAAATGGGATGCCGTGACTGATGGAGATGGGATGCAGTGACTGAGTGAAATGGGATGCAGTGACTGTGTGGCATTGGGTGTGGTGATTGATGGAAATACATTCACTGTCTCAGTTGAATCGGATTCACTGTCTCCATTAAATGGGATGCAGTGACTGTGTGAAATGGGATGCAGTGAATGAGTGAAGTGAGATGCAGTGACTGATGGAAAGGAGATGCAGTGACTGATGGAAAGGAGATGCAGTGACTGCGTGAAATGTGATGCAGTGACTGCGTGAAATGGGATGCAGTGACTGCGTGAAATGGGATGCAGTGTCTGCGTGAAATGGGATGCAGTGTCTGCGTGAAATGGGATGCAGTGACTTAGGGAAATGGGACACCGTGACTGAGTGAAATGGGATGCAGTAACAGAGTGGAATGCATTGCAGTGACTGATGGAAATTGAATGCAGTGACTGATGGAAGTTGAATGCAGTGACTGCGTGAAATGGGATGCAGTGACTGTGTGGCATTGGGTGTGGTGATTGATGGAAATACATTCACTGTCTCAGTTGAATAGGATTCACTGTCTCCGTTAAATGGGATGCAGTGACTGCGTGAAATGGGATGCAGTGAATGAGTGAAGTGAGATGCAGTGACTGATGGAAAGGAGATGCAGTGACTGATGGAAAGGAGATGCAGTGACTGAGTGAAATGTGATGCAGTGACTGCGTGAAATGGGATGCAGTGTCTGCGTGAAATGGGATGCAGTGACTGCGGGAAATGGGATGCAGTGACTGTGGGAAATGTGATGCTGTGACTGTGTGAAATGTGATGCTGTGACTGTGTGAAATGGGATGCTGTGACTGTGTGAAATGGGATGCAGTGACTGTGGGAAATGGGATGCAGTGAATGAGTGAAATGGGATGCCGTGACTGATGGAAATGGGATGCCGTGACTGATGGCAATGGGATGCCGTGACTGATGGCAATGGGATGCCGTGACTGATGGCAATGGGATGCCGTGACTGATGGCAATGGGATGCCGTGACTGATGGCAATGGGATGCCGTGACTGATGGCAATGGGATGCCGTGACTGATGGCAATGGGATGCAGTGACTGAATGAAATGAGATGCAGTGACTGAGGGAAATGAGATGCACTGATGAAGGGAAATTGGATGCGCTGGGTGAGTGAAATGTGATGCAGTCACTGAAGGAAGTGGGATGCAGTGACTGAGGGAAATGGGAAGCTGTGAATGAGTGAAATGGGAAGCTGTGAATGAGTGAAATGGGAAGCTGTGAATGAGTGAAATGGGCTGCAGTGACTGAGTGACATGGGGTGCAGTGACTCTGTGAAATGGGATGCAGTGACTGAGGGAAATGGGTTGCAGTGACTGAGTGAAATGGGAAGCTGTGAATGAGTGAAATGGGAAGCTGTGAATGAGTGAAATGGGAAGCTGTGAATGAGCGAAAGGGGATTTTGTGACTGAGTTAAAGGAGATGCTGTGACTGAGGGAAATGGGATGCACTGTCTCAGTTCAATGAGATTCACTGTCTCAGTTCAATGAGATTCACTGTCTCAGTTAAATGGGATGCAGTGACTGAGTGAAATGCGATGCAGTGACTGTGGGAAATGGGTTGCAGTGACTGCAGGAAAGGATTGCAGTGACACTGGGAAAATGGAGGCAGTGACTGAGGGAAATGGGATGCAGTCACTGAGTGAAATGGGATGCAGTGACTGAGTGTAAGGGGCTGCTGTGACTGAGTGTAAGGGGCTGCTGTGACTGAGTGTAAGGGGCTGCTGTGACTGAGTGTAAGGGGCTGCTGTGACTGAGTGTAAGGGGCTGCTGTGACTGAGTGTAAGGGGCTGCTGTGACTGAGTGTAAGGGGCTGCTGTGACTGAGTGTAAGGGGCTGCTGTGACTGAGTGTAAGGGGCTGCTGTGACTGAGTGTAAGGGGCTGCTGTGACTGAGTGTAAGGGGCTGCTGTGACTGAGTGTAAGGGGCTGCTGTGACTGAGTGTAAGGGGCTGCAGTGATTGAGTGAAATGTGATGCAGTGACTGAGTGAAATGGGATGCAGTGACTGAGGGAAATGGGATGCAGTGACTGAGTGATATGGGGATGCA
Source organism: Stegostoma tigrinum (assembly GCF_030684315.1). Taxonomy (NCBI): domain Eukaryota; kingdom Metazoa; phylum Chordata; class Chondrichthyes; order Orectolobiformes; family Stegostomatidae; genus Stegostoma; species Stegostoma tigrinum. The sequence continues at coordinate 288,665 of NW_026728108.1, read as the reverse complement.
TTGACTGAGGGAAATGAGATGCATTGACTGAGGGAAATGAGATGCATTGACTGAGGGAAATGAGATGCATTGACTGAGGGAAATGAGATGCATTGACTGAGGGAAATGAGATGCATTGACTGAGGGAAATGACATGCAGTGACTGAGGGAAAGGAGATGAAGTGACTGTGGGAAATGGAATGCTGTGACTGAGGGTAATGGGATGCACCGTCTCAGTTCAATGAGATTCACTGTCTCAGTTAAATGGGATGCGCTGACTGAGTGAAATGGGATGCGCTGACTGAGTGAAATGGGATGCGGTGACTGAGGGAAAGGAGACGCGGTGACTGTGGGAAATGGGAGGCAGTGATTGAGTGAAATGGGATGCAGTGACTGAGTGATGTGGGATGCAGTGGCTGAGTGAAATGGGATGCAGTGGCTGAGTGAAATGGGATGCAGTGGCTGAGTGAAATGGGATGCAGTGGCTGAGTGAAATGGGATGCAGTGGCTGAGTGAAATGGGATGCAGTACCTGACGGAACTTGAATGAAGCGTCAGATGAGAAACGGGATGCAGTGACTGTGTGAAATGGGATGCAGTGACTGCGTGAAATGTGATGCAGTGTCTGCGTTAAATGGGATGCAGTGTCTGCGTTAAATGGGATGCAGTGTCTGCGTGAAATGGGATGCAGTGTCTGCGTGAAATGGGATGCAGTGTCTGCGTGAAATGGGATGCAGTGACTGTGGGAAATGGGATGCAGTGACTGAGTGAAGTGAGATGCAGTGACTGAGTGATATGGGATGCAGTGACTGAGTGAAATGGGATGCCGTGACTGAGGGAAATGGGATGCAGTGACTGAGTGATGTGGGATGCAGTGGCTGAGTGAAATGGGATGCAGTGGCTGAGTGAAATGGGATGCAGTGGCTGAGTGAAATGGGATGCAGTGGCTGAGTGAAATGGGATGCAGTGGCTGAGTGAAATGGGATGCAGTGGCTGAGTGAAATGGGATGCAGTGGCTGAGTGAAATGGGATGCAGTGGCTGAGTGAAATAGGATGCAGTACCTGACGGAACTTGAATGAAGCGTCAGATGAGAAACGGGATGCAGTGACTGTGTGAAATGGGATGCAGTGACTGCGTGAAATGTGATGCAGTGTCTGCGTTAAATGGGATGCAGTGTCTGCGTTAAATGGGATGCAGTGTCTGCGTTAAATGGGATGCAGTGTCTGCGTGAAATGGGATGCAGTGTCTGCGTGAAATGGGATGCAGTGTCTGCGTGAAATGGGATGCAGTGTCTGCGTGAAATGGGATGCAGTGACTGTGGGAAATGGGATGCAGTGACTGAGTGAAGTGAGATGCAGTGACTGAGTGATATGGGATGCAGTGACTGAGTGAAATGGGATGCCGTGACTGAGGGAAATGGGATGCAGTGACAGATGGAAATTGAATGCAGGGAGAGAGTGAAATTGGATGCAATGACTGTTTGGGAATGGAATGTAGTGACTGAGAGAAATGGGATGCAGTGACTGAGTGAAATGGGACGCAGTGACTGAGGGAAATGGGATGCAGTGACTGAGTGAAGTGAGATGCAGTGACTGATGGAAAGGAGATGCAGTGACTGATGGAAAGGAGATGCAGTGACTGCGTGAAATGTGATGCAGTGACTGCGTGAAATGTGATGCAGTGACTGCGTGAAATGTGATGCAGTGACTGCGTGAAATGGGATGCAGTGACTGCGTGAAATGGGATGCAGTGTCTGCGTGAAATGGGATGCAGTGACTTAGGGAAATGGGACACCGTGACTGAGTGAAATGGGATGCAGTAACAGAGTGGAATGCATTGCAGTGACTGATGGAAATTGAATGCAGTGACTGCGTGAAATGAGATGCAGTGACTGCGTGAAATGAGATGCAGTGACTGCGTGAAATGAGATGCAGTGACTGCGTGAAATGAGATGCAGTGACTGCGTGAAATTGGATGCAGTGACTGCGGGAAATGGGATGCAGTGACTGTGGGAAATAGGATGCAGTGACTGTGGGAAACCAGATGAAGTGACTGCGTGAAATGTGATGCCGTGACTGCGTGAAATGGGATGCCGTGACTGCGTGAAATGGGATGCAGTGACTGAGTGAAATGGGATGCAGTGACTGAGTGAAATGAGCTGCAATGACTGTGTGAAGTGGGATGCAGTGAATGAGTGAAGTGAGGTGCAGTGACTGATGGAGATTGAATGCTGTGTCTGATGCAAATGGGATGCAGTGACTGAGGGAAATGGGATGCAGTGACTGAGGGAAATGGGATGCAGTGACTGAGGGAAATGGGATGCAGTGACTGAGGGAAATGGGATGCAGTGACTGAGGGAAATGGGATGCAGTGACTGAGGGAAATGGGATGCAGTGACTGAGGGAAATGGGATGCAGTGACTGAGGGAAATGGGATGCAGTGAGTGATGGAAATGGGAGGCAGTGATTGAATGAAATGGGTGCAAGTGACCGTGGAGACGGGATGCAGTGACTTGGGGAAAGGAGATGCAGTGACTGAGGGTAACGGGTTGCAGTGGCGAATTGAAATGGGACGCCGTGTCTCTGTGAAATGTGATGCGGAGACTGTGGGGAAATGGATGCAGTGACTGAATGAAATGGGATGCAGTGACTGAGTGAAATGTGATGCGTTGACTGATGGAAAGGAGATGCCGACACTGTTGGAAATGGCATGCGGTGACTGAGTGAAATGGGAAGCTGTGAATGAGTGAAATGGGATGCAGTGACTGAGGGAAATGGGATGCAGTGACTGAGGGAAGTAGGATGCAGTGACTTTTGGAAATGGGATGAAGTGAGTGATGGAAATGAGAGGCAGTGATTGAATGAAACGGGTACGAGTGACCATGGAGATGGAATGCAGTGACCTGGGGAAAGGAGATGCAGTGACTGTGGAAACGGGATGCTGTGACTGAGGGTAACGGGTTGCAGTGGCTAAGTGAAATGGGACGCCGTGTCTCTGTGAAATCTGATGCGGAGACTGTGGGGAAATGGATTCTGTGACTGAATGAAATGGGATGCAGTGACTGAGTGAAATGTGATGCGTTGACTGAGTGAAATGGGATGCAGTGACTGAGGGAAATGGGATGCGCTGACTGAGTGAAATGGGAAGCAGTGGCTGAGTGAAATGGGAAGCAGTGGCTGATTGAAATGGGATGCAGTGGCTGAGTGAAATGAGATGCAGTGACTGAGGGAAATGGGAGGCAGTGATTGAGTGAAATGGGATGCAGTGACTGAGTGAAATGGGATGCAGTGACTGAGTGAAATGGGATGCAGTGACTGAGTGAAATGGGATGCAGTGACTGAGGGAAATGTGATGCGTTGACTGACGGAAAGGAGATGCCGTCACTGTGGGAAATGGCATGCAGTGACTGAGTGAAATGGGAAGCTGTGAATGAGTGAAATGGGATGCCGTGACTGATGGAAATGGGATGCAGTGACTGAGGGGAATGGGATGCAGCGACTGAGTGAAATGAGATGCAGTGACTGAGGGAAATGAGATGCACTGATGTCGGGAAATTGGATGCACTGGGTGAGTGAAATGTGATGCAGTCACTGAGTGAAATGGGATGCACTGGCTGAGAGAAATGGGATGCAGTGACTGAGGGAAATGGGATGCAGTGACTGAGGGAAATGGGATGCAGTGACTGAGGGAAATGGGAAGCTGTGAATGAGTGAAATGGGAAGCTGTGAATGAGTGAAATGGGCTGCAGTGACTGAGTGACATGGGGTGCAGTGACTCTGTGAAATGGGTTGCAGTGACTGAGGGAAATTGGTTGCAGTGACTGAGTGAAATGGGAAGCTGTGAATGAGTGAAATGGGAAGCTGTGAATGAGTGAAAGGGGATTTTGTGACTGAGTTAAAGGAGATGCTGTGACTGAGGGAAATGGGATGCACTGTCTCAGTTCAATGAGATTCACTGTCTCAGTTAAATGGGATGCAGTGACTGAGTGAAATGGGATGCAGTGACTGAGGGTAATGGGACGCAGTGACTGAGTGAAATAGGATGCACTGTCTCAGTTGAATAGGATTCACTGTCTCCGTTAAATAGCATGTAGTGACTGAGTCAAATGGAATGCTGTGACTGAGTGAAATGGGAAGCAGTGGCTGAGTGAAATGGGATGCAGTGACTGAGGGAAATGGGATGCGCTGACTGAGTGAAATGGGATGCTGTGACTGAGGGAAAGGAGATGCAGTGACTGTGGGAAATGGGTTGCAGTGACTGAGGAAAATGGGAGGCAGTGATTGAGTGAAATGGGATGCAGTCACTGAGTGAAATGTGATGCAGTGACTGAGTGAAATGTGATGCAGTGACTGAGTGAAATGTGATGCAGTGACTGAGTGAAATGTGATGCAGTGACTGAGTGAAATGGGATGCAGTGACTGAGTGAAATGGGATTCAGGGACCGACGGTCATGGGATGCAGTGACTGATTGAAATGGGATGCAGTGACTGAGTGAAATGGGATGCAGTGGCTGAGTGAAATGGGATGCAGTGACTGAGGGAAATAGGATGCAGTGGCTGAGTGAAATGGAATGCAGTGGCTGAGGGAAATGAGATGCATTGACTGAGGGAAAGGAGATGAAGTGACTGTGGGAAATGGAATGCTGTGACTGAGGGTAATGGGATGCACCGTCTCAGTTCAATGAGATTCACTGTCTCAGTTAAATGGGATTCAGTGACTGAGCGAAATGGGATGCGCTGACTGAGTGAAATGGGATGCGGTGACTGAGGGAAAGGAGACGCAGTGACTGTGGGAAATGGGTTGCAGTGACTGAGGAAAATGGGAGGCAGTGATTGAGTGAAATGGGATGCAGTGGCTGAGTGATGTGGGATGCAGTGGCTGAGTGAAATGGGATGCAGTGGCTGAGTGAAATAGGATGCAGTACCTGACGGAACTTGAATGAAGCGTCAGATGAGAAACGGGATGCAGTGACTGTGTGAAATGGGATGCAGTGACTGCGTGAAGTGTGATGCCGTGACTCCGTGAAGTGTGATGCCGTGACTGCGTGAAGTGTGATGCAATGACTGCGTGAAATGTGATGCAGTGACTGCGTGACATGTGATGCAGTGTCTGCGTGAAATCGGATGCAGTGTCTGCGTGAAATGGGATGCAGTGTCTGCGTGAAATGGGATGCAGTGTCTGCGTGAAATGGGATGCAGTGTCTGCGTGAAATGGGATGCAGTGTCTGCGTGAAATGGGATGCAGTGACTGCGTGAAATGGGATGCAGTGACTGCGTGAAATGGGATGCAGTGACTGCGTGAAATGGGATGCAGTGACTGCGTGAAATGGGATGCAGTGACTGTGGGAAATGGGATGCAGTGACTGAGTGAAGTGAGCTGCAATGATTGTGTGAAGTGGGATGCAGTGAATGAGTGAAGTGAGGTGCAGTGACTGATGGAGATTGAATGCAGTGTCTGATGCAAATGGGATGCACTGACTGAGGGAAATGGGATGCACTGACTGAGGGAAATGGGATGCAGTGACTGAGGGAAATGGGATGCAGTGACTGAGGGAAATGGGATGCAGTGACTTTTGGAAATGGGTGTATACAGTTGTATAGGGTGCTGCTGAGGCTTGGTGTGGAGTAGTTTGTACAGTTTTAGTCTCCTCACTTGAGAAAGGATGTACTGACACTGGAGGGGGTGCGAAGGAGGTTCACGAGGTTGATTCCAGAATTAAAAATGTTGCTGTATGGGGAGAGATTGAGTAGACTCCGATTGCAGTCACTGGAATTTAGAAGAATGAGGGGTGATCTAATAGAAACTTTTAAAATTAGGAAACACATGGATCGGAAATTGTTTCCACTGATGGGCGAAATTCCAACTTGGGGGCACAGCCTCAAAATAAGTGTGAACAGATTTAAAACTGAGTTGAGGATGAGCTTCTTCATCCAAAGGGTTGTGAATCTGTGGAATTCTCTGCCCACTGAAACAGTTGAGGTTCCCTTGTTGAATGTTTTGAAAGCCAAAACAGATAGATCTTTGAACAGGAAAGGAATTGAGGGTTATGGTGAATGGGAGGGTAAGTGGAGCTGAGTCCGCAAAAAAGATCAGCGGAACGAGCTGGAAGAGACAGATGGCCTACTCCTGTTTTATTTCTTATGTCCGTATGTCCTTAGATTGCCATCCTTGTCATTCCTCCTTCCCTGGAATAGGCCAGTTCTGAACGCTGATCAGTCGGTCTTTAAATAACTCCCACGTATCAAATGTTGACTTGTTCAATAAAAGCTCCTCCCAATTAATACTGCTCAGCTCCTACCTAACACTGATGTAATTTTCCCTCCCCCAATTTCGTCCCTTCCCACAAGGTCCTGATTATCCATGGCTGTCTTAAAATGTAAGGAGATGCGATCGCCCATTTAAGAAGCTCCTGCTTCACTGTTTTTCCCAAGTGGGAGTCAGCTACAGGCTTTCTTGTTCCACGATGGGGGAGGAAATGGCCGAGAGGTATTATTGCTGGACTGTTAATTCAGAGACTGAGATAACATTCTGGGGACCTGTGTTCAAATCCCAGCACAGCAGATGGTGGAATTTGAATTCAATATAAAAGAAAATCATGAATTAAGAATATAATGATGACCATGAATTCATTGCCAAATGTCAGAAAAACTCACCTGGTTCACTGATGTGCTTTCGGGAAGGAAACTGCCACCCTTACATGATCTGGCCTACATGTGACTGCAGACCCACAGCAATATGATTGACTTTGAACTGTCCCCTGGGCAATTAGGGATGGACAATAAACACTGCGTAGCTCGGGATGTCCTCCTCCCATTAACAAATAAATAAAATTGGATTCTAGATCTTCCGATCCAAGATCGTTTCTTGCTCTCAGACTAATTTCTTCGCTTACAGTCACTTTCCCTCCTGCCTGTCTTTTTGGAATGTCGTATAGCCCTGCGCACTTAGCTCCAGTGTTGATCTCCTTGTAACCATGTCTTTGTAATAGCTATAAAATCATGCCCGTCAACCTAGAAATGTGCTATTAATTTGTTGATTTTGTTCTGAATACAATGAGCACGCAAGCAAAGAGCCATGAATTTAGCTTTATCACTTGATTTCACCTCTTGACACTATTTACAGCTGTTTTCTGTTTGTACATGCTGTCTTTTCCAGTAGCACGCTGAGTATTGTTATCCCGATAGTTCTTTCGTATCAGTCCGTGTGTATTCCTGGGCGAATGTGCTCGTGTGGTCTCAGGAGTTGGGGAGGTCACGGCTCTGGGACAGCCGTTTCATCGCTCTGTGCTGCAGGTAAGAAGAAAAGAAAATCTCTTGCTCTGAGCTCTGCAAACCTGGGCAATGTCAAAAGGGAAACAAGGTCAAAAGAATTTCAACAAGAATCTCAAAATTAACTGCTGAATTCATATCAACATTACGGGCATCGCCCAACTTCGTGGCCACAACATCCCACTTTCTATTCTTCACAAACAATCCAAAGGCTGAAGTATCCGTATCCCTCTTAACTTTTATGGTTTTTGAGCTAATTTCTTGTTTCTAACTTGTGCATATTTGTGGTGCCTTATGACTTCTTGCATTTAGCAATTGATAAAACTCACTCTCTCACGAGTTCAGGAGAAGCTAGTTTTATAGAATCCCCAGTGTGGAAACAGGCCACTCAGTTCAACAAGCCCACAGCAACCCTCCAAAGAGCATCCCACCTAGACCCATCCCCATTCCCCTACTCTATCCCTGTCAGCCTGCATTTCCCATGGCTAATGTACCTAACCTACACATCCGTGGGCACTGTGGGTAATTCAGCATTGCCAATCCACCTAACCTGCACATCTCTGGACTGTGGGAGGAAACCAGAGCACCCAGCAGAAACCCACACAGACAAGGGGAGAATGTGCAAACTCCACACAGACAGTCATCGGAGGCTGGAATGGAACTCGGGTCCCTGGTGCTGTGAGGTAGCGTTACTAACTACTGAGTCACCGTGTCACCCTGAGTTATCTTGACTCCTTCTGAAACATAGGAAGGTATCCACAAGACAAAGATCCTTTTTAGTCAGCTTAATTCATACCAACTGAGGTAGATCTAGTTGGGTGTGTAAAGAAGGGGAGTCTTTCACGAGGGAACTTAACAATTTGGGAGACTCAGTCACCGAGGGAGCCTGACCCGAAGACTGGTCAAAACAATAATGATTCGATATGAATTAGTTAGAATGCAGCTGTTAACAGTAATCCTCCATCCCTATGTGGGAGCGAGATTTAACATTCAAAATCAAAACTGAAACTCTTGAACAAGGTAGTTCAAAACAGCCAGTTCTCTGATTGAGGTTGTGGACTTGCTCGCCGAGCTGGCTTCTTCTCATTCAGATGTTTCGTCACCATGATCGGTGACATCATGGGTACAGCCTCCAATGAAACGATGTTATTCTACTCTGTCTGGAATTGACACTGTCCGGTCTGTTACCATGAGTACTGTCATTTCCGGTTTTGATCTGTATGGGTTTGTGTGTGGGGGTCCAATTGTATCTGTTTGTTGGTTGCATTATGGGTGGAGAATCACGCCTCTCAGAGGACACTGCGACAAGGTAACCGTAGTAGCCCAAGCCAAGCATAGACACGCACAGGAATTCCGAGAGGCATGGTTCTGCACCCGTTCTCCAGCCTCACATTCTTGGTCTCCTCAGTCTGAATATGATCACTCAACCATATCCTTGATGACAAACAATAGAGTCTTACTTCCCAAAATCTACAAACAGGACTGTCCAGACAGATCCATTTGTTCTAATGATATCATCTTCTGCTGGAGGGATTCCGAAATGTCTGCATTCTTCCTCAACTGAGCATTCCTTGCATTCGTGGTTGACAGAGCTGTCAGCCACGTCCATTGTGCTGCAGGGTTCCCAAGCGGAATATGAGTTGCTGTTCCTGCAACTTTGGGGTGGCATCATTTGTGGCACTGCAGGAGGCCCATGTTCAGTTTGGTTATGACTTTTGAGGAACGGATGGTCCCTTTGAGATTGAAATTGGAGAAAGATTTCAGGATTTTTTCATGTTCTTGTCTTTCTGTTATGCCCCTAGGAAAAAAGCAATGAAAGTGCCGTTAATGTTTTGCACGGCGAGCTGCTGCACACTAACCGGTCTCACACCATTACCGTCACCTTGCCCTTGTGAAGGCAGATATGGATAAGGTTCTCAAAGCTGATAGAAGATTGAAACCACTCTAATCCTGTGACGATGGTAAGTTTCCCTTCTTTAAAAAAAAATGCTTGCAGCTGAATTCGCATAATATAGAGCACAGTGGCTCTGGTTAACACCACTGTCTCAATTCCACCCTTTGGTGACTTTCTGTGTGGAGTTTGCACATTCTCTATGTGCCTGCATGGGTTTTCTCCGGGTGCTCGAGTTTGCTCCCACAGTCAAAAGATGTGCAAGGTCGGTGGATTGGCCGTGCTAAATTTCCCAAGGTGTTCAGTGATGTGTAGGTTAGGTGAGTTATAGGTGGATGGGTCTGAGTGGGATGCTGTGAGGGGCAGTGTGGACATGTTGGGCTGACCGACCTGTTTCCACACTGTAAGGGTTCTCTGATTCATGATTCCATGATTTTACTGAGCGCAAAGGTACAATATTGACTCGTCATATTTGTCTCACCTCTTTACACATTGATAAGAAAGCTTTAATGTCAGTTTCTATGCATTTGCAACTTGTCTGCTGTCTCTGACAAGGCTGACGATATCTCCTTCTCTAATGCACATCCCCTGTCCCCCAACACTGAGAGGTGACACTTGCTTTTCATTTAGTACAATAAAAAAAACAATAGCCTCCATATTACATCCAGCGGCTTCTCTTAACACTCACACACTGTTCTTTTTTTCCTCCAGGTATTGACCACCCATCATTTCTAATTCCTCATCTCATCTCTCTCTCATGCACTCTCTCTCTCTCTCTCATGCGCTCTCTCTCTCCCTCTGTCTCTCTCTCTCTGTCTCTCTCTCTCTCTCTGTCTTTATCTCTCCTCTCCCTGTTCTCCCCCATCACTTCACTCACAGGCACCAACAGAGGTTCACAGTCACACTATGTTGCACATGCATATTCTGTCCCTCATGCACAAACACACTACACACACACAAAAAAAAGTCAGGAACACAGTCTCTCACGAACACACTCTGTCACATTCTCACTCATTCATACTCCATACCGTCACACAGTCGTACACGGTCTTGCACACATTCTGTGGCACACTTGCATGCACTGTTGCAGGATCTTTTGCCAATGCTCTCACTCTCAAGTACACACATACTACCACAAATCTCTCCCTCACACACTTAGGTTTGCAGATTCACTTGCTGTCAAGCTCACTCACACTTACAGACACACTCACTCCCTCATGCATGCTGTAACACTCCCTTCTTGTGCGAACTCCCTTTCACACACTCTCAAGCACAGTCACTGGCACACACATTCTGTCGTGCGCACACACACACTTTCATGCACTGTCTTTGCACTCTTGAGCACAATCATATGCTCACCTCTCTCTTGCACACAGTCAATTTGATTTGAGTCAGAGATAATGGGAGCTGCAGATGCTGGAGAATCCAAGATAATAAAATGTGAGGCTGGATGAACACAGCAGGCCAAGCAGCATCTCTGATGAAGGGTCTTGGCCCGAAACGTCAGCTTTTGTGCTCCTGAGATGCTGCTTGGCCTGCTGTGTTCATCCAGCCTCACATTTTATTAGCCTGATTTGAGTCATAATTGTCACATGTGCCCAGGTACAGTGTAAAGTTTTCTTCTGCATGCAGTATAGGCAGGTATATCAAACAAGGCGCATTAGTGAAACGGAACATAGTGACAGCTACAGAGAAGATGCACAGAGAGCAAGATCAAAATTAGATTTAAGCTTTTCAGTGTCCTATTCAGATGTCCAATAACAGCAGTGAAGAAGCTGTTCTTGAATCTTTTCACGCATGTATACAAACTTTTTTTACACCTTCCCTTCAGAAAAAGGGAGAAGAGAGTGTAATTGGCGGGTGAGAAGGGCCTTTGATTATGTCAGTTTCTTTCCCGAGGCAGCGGGAAGTAGAGGTGGAATCAACGAATGGAAGGCTGATTTGCATGATGGACTATGCTGTGTTCATGACTCTGCAGTTTCTTGTGATCTTAGGAAGAGCTGTTGCCAAACCATGCTGTGACATGCATCCAGATAGGATGCTTTCTCTGGTACATGAATGAAAGTTGACCTTGCGGACACTCCAAATTACCTTAGCCTGCTGGGGAAATAGAGACATTTGGTGTGCTTTTTTGCCCATTGCGACGATCTGGGTGGACCAGGAGAGATTGTTGGTGATCGACACTCTCAACTATCTCCACCTCAGCAATATCTCTCTCAGTGTCTGATGCAGGCGCTCACACACTCACATTCTGTCACCTATTCTGTCTGTCTGTCTCTCCCTCTCTCCCTCATCGCCCATCTCTTTGTCTCGCTCTCTCTCTCTCTCTCTGTCTCGCGCTCTCTCTCTCTCGCTCTCTCTCTCGCGCTGTCTCTCTCTCTCGCGCTGTCTCTCTCTCGCGCTGTCTCTCTCTCTCGCGCTGTCTCTCTCTCTCGCGCTGTCTCTCTCTCTCGCGCTGTCTCTCTCTCTCGCGCTGTCTCTCTCTCTCGCGCTGTCTCTCTCTCTCGCGCTGTCTCTCTCTCTCGCGCTGTCTCTCTCTCTCGCGCGCTCTCTCTTCCTCCCCCACCCCCCAACCTCTCTGGCTCTCTCTCTCTCTCTCTCTCTCTCCCTCTCCCTCTCTCTCTCTCTCACTCTCTCTTTTTCTCACACACCAACTCATTGCTCAGTATTCCATGGTATCTGAATTGTTGGAAGAATTAACTTAGACTGAGCGTGGATTTTCTCCCAAATTAGTTATGACAAAGCAGAACCAATTCTGCCTGGAAGAAGAAAGGCAGGAGCCATAATAATTAGGGATTGTTTTGCTCGAGGAACCGTGCTGTGATATGCATCCAGATAGGATGCTTTCTGTGGTACATCAATGAAAGTTGCCCTTGTGGGCACAGGCAATTGCCTTAGCCTCCTGTGAAGTAGAGACAACGGTGTGCTTTTTTGCTCATTGCGATGATGTGGATGGACCAGTGAACTAATCTAAGCCCATCCCCCTACACGATCCCATTATCATCCATATGCTTATCCGAGGACTGTTGAAATGCCCCGAATGTGGCTGAGCTAACTGCATTGTCAGGCAGGGGGTTCCACATCCTTACCACTCTCTGAGTAAAGAACCTGCCTCTGATATCTATCTCAAATCTATTATCCCTCACTGTTAAGCTGTGCCCCCGAATACAAGCTGACGTCATCATCCTCGGAAAAAGACCCACACTGTCCACCCTGTCTCATCCACTGATCATCTTGTATGTCTCTATTAAATCCCCTCTGAACCACCTTCTCTCCAATGAGTACAGACCCAAGTCCCTCAGCCTTTCTTCAGAAGACCTTCACTCCGGACCAGGCAACATCTCCTCTGCACCTTTTCCAATGCTTCCACATCCTTCCTGTAATGGGGCGACCAGAACTGTACGCAATATTCCAAATGAGACCGCACCAGTTTTTTGGACAGTTGCTCTGGATCTCAATCCCACTGCCAATAAAACCTAAAACACCGGAAGCCGCCTTCACAGCACTATCAACCTGGATGGCAATTTTCAGGGATCGACATAGATGGACACCCTCTGCACAGCAACACTACCAAGAATCTTTCCATTGACCCAATATTCTGCCTTCCTATTATTCATCCCAAAGTGAATCACCTCACATTTATCCGCATTGAACTCCATCTGCCACCTTTCTGCCCAATTCTGCAGTTCATCCAAGTCTACCTGTCACCTGCAACATTCTTCCACATTGTCCACCACTCCACCGACTTGAGTGTCATCTGCAAACTTACTAACCGATCTACCAATGCCTCCGTCCAAGTCATTTATTAAAATGACAAACAGCAGTGGTCCCAAAACAGATCCTTGAGACAAACCAGAAGTCACCAGACTCCAGGCTGAATATTTTCTATCAAACACCAATGGTTGCCGCCTTAGCCAAAGCCAGTTTCTAATCCAACCTGCTAAATCTCCCTCAATCCCATGTCTCCATGTTTTCTCCAATAGACTACCATGTGGAACCTTATCGAAGGCTTTACTGAAGTCCATGTCCACCACGTCAACTGCCCGACCCTCATCCACGTGCTTGGTCACCTTCCAAAATTACTCAATGAGGCTTGTGAGACACGACCTGCCCTTGACAAATCCATGTCGACTATCTCCCATCAAATTGGTGCTTGCTCGATGACTATAAATCCTATCTCTTATAATCCTTTCCAAAACTTTTCCTGCAACAGACGGAAGGCTCACTGGGTTTATAATTACCTGGGTCATCTCTACTGCCCTCTTTGAACAAGGGCACAACATTTGCAACCCTCCAGCCTTCTGGTACTAAACCTGTAGACAATGAGGATTCAAAGATCAAGGCCAAAGGCTCCGTCACCACCTCCGTAGCCTCCCAGAGAATCTGAAAGTTTCGAAGGATGCTGCGTTGTATCCGGAGGTTGGTGGGGTGGTACGTTAGGATGAGGGAGACTTTGTTTTGGTTGTTGTTGTGGGGTGGGGTGAGAGGGATTTGTTGCAGGAAATGCTGGAGACACGGTCGAGGGCGTTATCAACCACAGAGCGGGGCAAGTTGTGGTCCTTGAAAAATGAGGACATCTGAGATATACGGGAATAGAATACCTCATCCTGTGAGTGCAGATGCAGAGTCAAAGGAATGGGGAATAGGGGATGAATTGTTGCAGGAATATGGTGGGAGGAGGTGTAATCTTGGTAGCTGTGGGAATTGGTGGAGTTGAAATGGATATTTGTTTCTCAGTGGTTGGACATAGAGTGGTCCAGGTAGGAGAGAGAGGTATCAGAGATTGTCCAGGTTTACTTCAAGTTCGGGAGGAAGGTGTTGGTGAAGTGGATGAACTGTTCGAGCCCCTTGTGGGAACACGAGGCGGTGCCAATACAGTCATCAATGTAACGGAGGAAGAGGTGGGGTTGAGGGCCAGTGTAGGTACGGAAGAGGGAGCGTTCCATGTAACCTACAAAGAGGCAGGCATAGCTTGGGCCCATTTGGCTACCCTGGCCACCCTCTTTGTCTGTAGGAAGTGGGAGGAATTGAAAGAGAAACTGTTGAGGGTTGTTCAAGGACCGGAACTTACCCCTCCTCAGTGGTCAAAAACACCCTCGACCGTGTCACCCGCGTTTCCCACAACTCATCCCTCTCACCCGCACCCCATAATAACTACCAAAACAGTGTCCTCGTCGCCCTCACGTACCACCCCACCAACATCTGGATTCAATGCGTCGTCCTCCGACCCTTCTGCCATCCGCAATCCGACCCCACCACCAAAGACGTTTTTCCCACCACCCTTAGGTGACCCCCTTATCCGCTCCACACTCCCCTCTAGCACTCCCGACACCCAGCACTTTTCCCTGCATATCCATAAATGTTGTCATCACAACGTTTAAAATTCACTGGTCCCGATACCTCCCCCCCCATCCCAGGCCCCAGGAAGAATTTCCTCAGCAAACAGATGTTTACCTGCACATCTGCTAATGTGGTAGACTGTATCCACTGTTGCCATTGTGGCCCCCTCTACATCGGGGAAACCAAACAGGTTTGGGGACCGCTTCGCCTGTGCTCAGTTTGCACTAAAGAACTGCACCTCCCAGTCGTGAACTGTTTCGACTCTCCCTACCAATCCTCAGGTAACATGTCCATCCTGGGCCTCCTGCAGTGCCACAACGATGCCACCTGAAGGTTGCAGGAGCAGCACCTCATATTGCGCTTGGGAACCCTGCACTCCATGGTATCAATGTGGACTTCACAAGCTTCAAAATCACCCCTCCCCTTCCCGCATCCCAAAACCAGCCCACCTATCCCATCCTGCCACCTCAAACCCCACCCCCATTTCCTGCCTCCTAACCTCTTCCCGCCCCGGAGACCTGTTCGTCCTCCCCGGACTGACCTCTCCCCTCCCTACCTCCCCACCTTCATTCACCTCTGCTGGCTCCATCCCCACCTCTTTAACTTGTCTGTCTCCTCTCCACCTATCTTCTCCTCTATCCATCTTTGATCCGCCTCCCCCTCTCTCACTATTTATTTCAGAACTCTCTCCCCCTCCCCCTTTTCTGATGAAAGGTCTCGGCCCAACATGTCAGCTTTTGTGCTCCTCAGATGCTGCTTGGCCTGCTGTGTTCATCCAGCTGCACACTTTGTTATCTCTACATCTCTTAACAACCTCATTAAGTGAGTTCTAGAGCGAACTATGCAGGGTAGACTTTGGGTTTATCATTCTAACTTGCCAGTCCTGAAAGATGAAAGTTGGTTTGTGTTGGATGTTTGTCTCATAGCTACGAAAGATACACTGAAAGGATTTTTCAAATCTTTTGTTGAGAATTGTACCCATTTAGTCACTAATCCTTTTCCTTTTTTAAAGCTTCCTTGGTAGTGACAAATTTCAAATATCTGCGGAATTTTATTTGGCTTTGTATTGGTTCTCTGTGATTCTCTGTTCATGGCTCCACGACCTGCTAGCTAATTACAGAATTTATCATTGATGTGCTTCAGTCTTATATATCCCAATTTCAGGAGAAAGTCCAGAGAGACCTTTTAAAGGAAAGGGGTTTAGAAAGAAAATCTATCGATCAAAATCATGAACAGTTGATAAATTATTTGCACTTCATATTTCCAGAACCTACCCCGGAAGAGAGAGCCCAGAGAATTGCCAAAGCTGTCCGCAAACAGTCAACAGAAGTGAAGGAAAATTGGGAGCAATTGAAAACCCGTGCGAGCAACTGGCAGAAACAGGTGGAAAAGGCGTTGGAGAAACTTCAAGAACTGCAGAAAGCGCTGGATGATCTTGAGGCTCATGTGATAACAGCTGACGGGGTCCACACTGATTGGCAACCTGTGGGTGACCTGCTTATTGACTCATTGCAGGATCACATTGATAAAACCACAGTAAGTGCAATTACATTACACTTCACTTATGAACAGATGTAACCAGAATGTTGTATCGAGACGATCAGTAATATGAGTATTCAGTAATATTGATTGAATGGTTGTTAACTGAATTTGCAAATTAAAAGTTAGTTGAGCATGCCTTCTGATGATATCACAACATGAATATCAGTATAATTGAGGATTCTATTAGTCAGTGACATCAGCTGAGTTATCTGCTTGTTGCCATGTTATCAGGGTTAAAGGTAAAGTCTTAGCACGCCATTTGGCGACTCCTTAGAGAGAGACAACTGGTTATGATTTAACCTGAAGATCACCACGCCTCAGTCAAGTAGAGCGGTTGAGGCGAAGACCCTTTGTGGTCAGCTCACTGGTATGGCAATTGAGCCCTCTCTGCAGGGCATCACTCTGCATCACAAACCAACTGAATTTGAATAGAGTTTAGGATTGGAGAGCAATCCATGCAATTATTTTTCTGAATGAATGTTTCTCACTGGGACTCTCTCACCGGCAAACTTTTTAAAAGCCAGCTCAGCCATACAGGCGAGATCAGTTCCTGATCTCAGCTGAATTTTTTGACCTGGGGTGGGTCAGCGTTAGGAGTTCAGTGATTGGAATGAATTCTCATGAAGTTAGCGAGAGGGATACTACACGTGAATAGATCGATGTTTTGAGAAGAGGATGAGATATGAGCAAAAGTTTAATTGATGTGGAAGACCAGCCACAATCATCATCGACGGTGGAGCAGGCTTTTACCGGCCATGCAACATTGTGCTGCCGCTGTTTGACTTGTTCTGTGGAAAGGAAGGAAAATGGTCCAAGTGTCAAAAATGATGAAGACCACATCATTCTACAACCTCAAAATTTGATTGTGTTCAGCATATTATCACTCCTGGTACCCCTAAATCCTGGTCTATCATCTCAGCAGCTCGACTCTGCCCATAAGCTGGTTAGATGTGACATTTTTGAGGGATCTTCCCAAGTCTGAAAATCATTTTTGTTTTTGTAGAATCAGAGTTGGCCAGTGTGGAAGGAGGTCGTTTGGCATATCATAGCTCTTTGAAGTAACTCCCCAATTCGTCCCCCTCTGCTTGGCAATGACTTGAACCACTTATAAAATCTCTTTAATGGAGGGAAACTTTGAAGGCGTCTGAAAGGAGTATTCACAATCCCAGAATACAACTGAGCCTTATTAAGTTGTTAGTTCTGATGATCAAGAGCTTGATGAAAGAGGATTGTTTTAAAAAGTGCCTTAAAAGAGAAAACGTACAGAGGCTAAGAGGTGTAGGAAGTTAGCGAGTTTTGAGAAGATTTGTTGCTCGGGTTGAGGTTCGGGATGTGAGTTTGCTCGCTGAAGGTGTAGGAAGTCTCTTCTTGGGTTTGAAGCCGACACAATTAAATGTTTGGCAACTAGTAGTGGGCCGTTTAAAATCAAGAGTGGGCAAGAGGACATAATTAGACGAGTGCAGATATCCTGAAGTATAGTTGGACTGGTGGAGATTACGAAAATAGCGATAGGCATAGCCAAGGAACGATTTGTAAACAAAAATGAGAATTTAATAAAATTACTGTTAATAGTATCAGTCAGGTAGGAAGTACAGAGAAGAGGATTTGGTTCAAGGTGAGACTCGGGCAGTGGAGTTTTAGACGACGTCAAGTTTTCAATGGGCAAATGTGGGACTCCAACAGGGAATGCATTGGAATTGTCAGGTCCAGAAGTGAAGTAGTTCCAGATGAAGGTTTCACTGCTAATGAGCCAAGACAAGAGACAGGTAGGCAGAATTGAAAAGATGTAAAGAGACAGCTTTAGGGATTGCATGAATGTGTGGTCGGACGTTCATCATGGGATAAACAAGATGCCAAGGTTGTGCTGAGACAAGCGTAATATTACATTGTTGCCAAGGCGGAGTAATGCAATCAGTAGGTAGTGAATAGAGATTGGTGTGGGGACCACAAAGTGGTCTTCCCAGTTTTAAATTGTTATCTCTACATAGTTGCGCAACTTAATGTTCTGTTCAAAAGGCATTACTGACAAGGAAACAGAAGTTAGCCATTTGTTTACTTGTCAATATATCTTGATTTTTCCACCATGTTCTCCAGTTAATAACACAAGATGTGCACTGTACGAACTGAACTGTTCAAACCTTAAAAGGAGATGTTAAAATTGTGGAATATA
The DNA here is from genome assembly GCF_030684315.1 of Stegostoma tigrinum. NCBI lineage: Eukaryota > Metazoa > Chordata > Chondrichthyes > Orectolobiformes > Stegostomatidae > Stegostoma > Stegostoma tigrinum. The sequence goes on along the minus strand of NW_026728108.1, from coordinate 270,475 downwards.
AAGTTAAATTTATTTCTTTGAAAATTTGAATAAATTACATGAAGGTTTGACCAAGACTGCAAGGAATTAGATGGAACATGAGATGAATAAAACAAGCAGTAGTAAGGTGGTATTAGCTGGACGTTCCTGAAGAAAGAGAACGCAGCCAACCTTTCTTCCATCAGGGGGATTAATTGTGTGGTGTCAGACACAGTCGATTCAATCATTCCTTCTGTCTTTACTGTCTGACTGGACTGTGGTTGTAATATTTCCTTTTTTAAACGCTCAAGGTTAGACATACTTCACTTGACATTCTCATTTTATAAATTTTAAGAAGTTGACTTATTGTCAAGTCACGGTAGGATTGAAGACACATTCTGTAAGTGTTTGAAGTCAGAAGTCACATGACACCAGCTTATAGTCCAAAAGGTTCATTTGAAATCACACAAGCTTTTGGAGTGCAGCCCCTTCATCAGGTGCAGTTCGTGAGGTGACCACAGAGAGACACAGCTTATAAGCAGAGAGATCAAAAGATCATAGAATTGGCGTGAGTGGAGTGTCAGATAATAACTCTATACAGGTGACCAAGAGTGTTAGAGGCAAGTAAAGCGTTTATAAAGTCCATGTCAGTGCTGTGTTGTCATGATAATCAGGCAGCGCAACAGGAATGTACAAAAGGTGGCATCTCAGGTCAGACTCTGACTTGTAGTTTCGAGGCTTGTGTTCAGAATCTGTCTTAGAGTTTTAACCTTTATTTCAAAAGCAAGAATTTATAAGATACCACACTGACTGTAACGACAAGTTGTGTGTTTCTTCAACAAAATATCTGCAAACAAACAAACATCCTGGATGAAGACTTATTATCTGACACTCCACTCACACCAGTTGTATGATGTTTTGATCTGAGATAATGGGAACTGCAGATGCTGGAGATTCCAAGATAATAAAATGTGAGGCTGGATGAACACAGCAGGCCAAGCAGCATCTCAGGAGCACAAAAGCTGACGTTTCGGGCCTAGACCCTTCATCAGAGAGGGGGATGGGGGGAGGGAACTGGAATAAATAGGGAGAGAGGGGGAGGCGGACCGAAGATGGAGAGTAAAGAAGATAGGTGGAGAGGGTGTAGGTGGGGAGGTAGGGAGGGGATCGGTCAGTCCAGGGAAGACGGACAGGTCAAGGAGGTGGGATGAGGTTAGTAGGTAGCTGGGGGTGCGGCTTGGGGTGGGAGGAAGGGATGGGTGAGAGGAAGAACCGGTTAGGGAGGCAGAGACAGGTTGGACTGGTTTTGGGATGCAGTGGGTGGGGGGGAAGAGCTGGGCTGGTAGTGTGGTGCAGTGGGGGGAGGGGATGAACTGGGCTGGTTTAGGGATGCAGTGGGGGAAGGGGAGATTTTGAAACTGGTGAAGTCCACATTGATACCATATGGCTGCAGGGTTCCCAGGCGGAATATGAGTTGCTGTTCCTGCAACCTTCGGGTGGCATCATTGTGGCAGTGCAGGATCTGTCTGCTTATCAATTGTGTGTCTGTGTGTTTACCTCCCTGACCGCACCTGATGAAGGGACTGCACTCCCAAAGCTTGTGTGATTTCAAATAAACCTGTCAGATTATAACCTGATGTCATGTGAGCTCTGACTTTGTCTATCCTAGTCCAACACCAGCACCTCCACATTATAACTGTTTGGAACCAAGTCAGTGCAACAGGTACATATCGAACATTTGACTTCGGAAGAATGCCTAGTGCTGAAAAATTCATTAATAACAAAGGATTTCTTCATTGTACCATCTATCGTAACATGCTGCGTCTCACAGTCATAATGAAAGGATGGCCACTTCAATTTCGCAGGGCCAAGAACAGTTATGGACATTTTTAGCATGGGAGGAGGCCATTCAACCTATTTTATCTGTCCCAGCTCTCTCCCAGCACAAGAAAATTAATCCTTCTCTCGAACTCATTCCACATATTTCACAGAATTGAAATATATAGGTACATATTTAGGAGATTTTAACATCAAGTGAGCAGTTCTCGCACTTCACCTCGTCACTAAAAATGGAAAATGTGACTTACAAAGAGTGAGTCTTTATTTTGTTCTGTTTTGATGATGAAGCAGATGCAAGTCGAAGTGCTGGAACTGGCCTCTTGAACTTAGCAACGTGTATGAAATGATTTCTGTGTGCATCTACTAAAAGCAGTTTTATGGAAGGAAAAGGTACCAAAGAAGATTTGGTGTATTGTGCTTGATGCTATTATACGCCAACCTGTGAAAACAGAACTCTACGACTGAGTGTTGAGTTCTGAGAGGGGGCTATCTTGTTTGAATTTACATTGCTAAGCCGAGGCCTATTTTCCCAACAGCAAAATTGGTAATCCAGCAAGAAATGGAAATTTCTCACATTTGTTGGCTGTAAGTGTCTGTTTAAAGTTTCCTTATATACAGGTGCTTAACCTGCTTTTACAGTTGGAACATTTGTTGTGCCAATGAAAATTTTTTGAATGGTTTCACCTCCAGTTTTCCTGTTTATACATATTTGGTATTTTTTCAGGGTAAGGACTATCTGCAAAATCTGAGATTGGGTTTTGAAAGACAGCAGCCTTTGTTTTGGAGAGATAATGGGAACTGCAGATGCTGGAGAACGCGAGATAACACCGTGTGGAACTGGATGAAGACAGCAGGCCAAGCAGCATCTCAGGAGCACAAAAGCTGACGTTTCGGGCCAAGAACCTTCTTCAGAAAATGGGGAGGGGGTGCGGGTTCTGGAATAAATAGGGAGAGAGGGGGAGGCGGATGGAAGATGGATGGAGGAGAAGATAGGTGGAGAGGAGAGTATGGGTAGGGAGGCAGGGAGGGGTTAGGTCAGTCTGGGGAGGCCGGACAGGTCAAGGGAGCGGGATGAGGGGAAATAGGGGTGCGGCATGAGGTGGGAGGGGGGGATGGGTGAGAGGAAGAATAGGTTAGGGAGGCAGGGACGAGCTGGGCTGGTTTTGGGATGCAGTGGGAGGACAGGAGATTTGGAAGCTTGTGAAATCCACACTGATACCATTGGGCTGCAGGGTTCCCAAGCAGAATATGAGTTGCTGTTCCTGCAACCTTCGGGTGGCGTCATTATGGCACTGCAGGAGGTCCAGGTTGGACATGTCCTCTCAGGAATGGGAGGGGGAGTTGAAATGGTTAGTGACTGGGAGGTGCAGTTGTTTATTGCAAACTGAGCGTAGGTGTTCTGAAAAGTGGTCCCCAAGCCTCTGCATCGTTTCCCCAATGTGGAGGAAGCCACAACGGGGACAGCGGATGTTTTGGATATTTCTTAAGCATTGATTTTCATTCAGAGTTGGTTGGATTTTGCTGAAGCAATAGACATAACTCACTATGACATAGACAATGTCAGAGTTAATGTTTCGCGTCCTGTGACCCTTCCTCAGATCTCACTCTTCACTGATGCTGCCAGACCTGCTGAGCTTTTCCAGCAACTTCTGCTTTTGTTGCTGATTTACAGTGCCCACAGTTAGAACATAGAACATAGAACAGTACAGCACAGAACAGGCCCTTCAGCCCACAATGTTGTGCCGACCATTGATCCTCATGTATGCACCCTCAAATTTCTGTGACCATATGCATGTCCAGCAGTCTCTTAAATGACCCCAATGACCTTGCTTCCACAACTGCTGCTGGCAACGCATTCCATGCTCTCACAACTCTATGCGTAAAGAACCTGCCTCTGACATCCCCTCTCTACTTTCCACCAACCAGCTTAAAACTATGACCCCTCGTGCTAGCCATTTCTGCCCTGGGAAATAGTCTCTGGCTATCAACTCTATCTATGCCTCTCATTATCTTGTATATCTCAATTAGGTCCCCTCTCCTCCTCCTTTTCTCCAATGAAAAGAGACCGAGCTCAGTCAACCTCTCTTCATAAGATAAGCCCTCCAGTCCAGGCAGCATCCTGGTAAACCACCTCTGAACCCTCTCCAAAGCATCCACATCTTTCCTATAATAGGGCGCCCAGAACTGGACGCAGTATTCCAAGTGCGGTCTAACCAAAGTTTTATATAGCTGCAACAAGATCTCACGACTCTTCAACTCAATCCCCCTGTTAGTGAAAGCCAAAACACCATATGCTTTCTTAACAACCCTGTCCACTTGGGTGGCCATTTTAAGGGATCTATGTATCTGCACACCAAGATCCCTCTGTTCCCCCACGCTGCCAAGAATCCTATCCTTAATCCTGTACTCAGCTTTCAAATTCGACCTTCCAAAATGCATCACCTCGCATTTATCAAGGTTGAACTCCATCTGCCACCTCTCAGCCCATCTCTACATCCTGTCAATGTCCCACTGCAGCCTACAACAGCCCTCTACACTGTCAACGACACCTCCGACCTTTGTGTCGTCTGCAAACTTGCTGACCCATCCTTCAATTCCCTCGTCCAAGTCATTAATAAAAATTACAAACAGTAGAGGCCCAAGGACAGAGCCCTGTGGAACTCCACTCACCACTGACTTCCAGGCAGAATATTTTCCTTCTACTACCACTCGCTGTCTTCTGTTGGCCAGCCAATTCTGTATCCAAGCAGCTAAGTTCCCCTGTATCCCATTCCTCCTGACCTTCTGAATGAGCCTACCATGGGGAACCTTATCAAATGCCTTACTGAAGTCCATATACACCACATCCACAGCTCGACCCTCATCAACTTTTCTAGTCACATCCTCAAAACCTCGATAAGGTTTGTAAGGCATGACCTACCCCTCACAAAGCCGTGTTGACTGTATTTGATCAAGCCATGCTCTTCCAGATGGTCATAAATCTTATCCCTCAGAATCCTTTCTAACAACTTGCAGACGACAGACGTGAGACTTACCGGTCTATAATTGCCAGGGATTTCCCTATTTCCTTTCTTGAAGAGACGAATTACATTTGCCTCTCTCCAGTCCTCAGGTACGACTCCAGTGGAGAGCGAGGATGCAAAGATCTTCGCAAGTGGCGAAGCAATTGCATTTCTCGCTTCCCAAAGCAGCCGAGGACAAATCTGATCCGGGCCTGGCGACTTGTCAATCTTAATGTTTGACAAAATTTTCAGCACATCAGCTTCGTCTATCTCTATCCATTCCAGCATGCACACCTGCTCTTCAAAGGTTTCATTCACTACAAAGTTGGTTTCTTTCGTAAAGACAGAAGCAAAAAACTCATTTAGGGCTTCCCCTACCTCCTCAGGCTCCACACACAAGTTCCCTATGCCATCCCTGATCGGCCCTATGACGCAGGCAAAACTCTATCTCTGCAGGAAGCATGATGCTGTGTTCTCAAACTTCCCTGCCTTTTTGTCATATAATATTGTCTTTTTAGGACAGAAGTGGCTTTTTTTTGTTTGCTTTGACTTGTGCACATACTTTCTATGCATGTTAAAATTCTACACCTTTTCAGTTCACTGCAGTGCTGCATAATGAAGACTTGGAACAATTTTTTTTTTATAAAGTAGAAAATCAGTGTGGTTTGTTTTCCAAAATGTGATGTGTAAGTGCAACACTTAACAGTGTGTTCATCTAACTATTGTTTCCTTTGATCTTTGTGTTGCAGAAATTTCTAGAATCATTTCATCTCTATTTTTCTTGATATATTTCGCAGCTTTCCTGGAGCAAGTCTGGTTTCCTTCGGATGAGACGACTTTCAGACATAGTCCCTTTATTATGAGATTTAATTGCGGTAAAATGAGGAGGATTTTTATTCACTGAGACACACATGACGATATGTTTAAAGCATTGGAAAATGCATTCTGTTCGGACTGTCATGTTATCTGGTGTTTGTGCCAGGCTTTCCGATTAAATGCAAGTGATTAAGGATGCTAATGATGCCACATGTTATTACAAGAGGAAATGAACATACAAGTCAGGATTTTATGCCACGTTTATACATAGCATATACCATGCAGCATGGATGCAGTGACTGAGTGAAATGGGATGCAGTGACTGAGTGAAATGGGATGCAGTGACTGAGTGAAATGGGATGCAGTGACTGAGTGAAATAGGGATGCAGTGTCGGAGGGAAATAGGGATGCAGTGACTGAGACAAATGGGATGCACTGACAGATGGAAATGGGATACAGTGCCTCAGTGAAATGCTCACAACGAATTGCCCCCTCCAGTCCTGACCCGCTCTCAGCAACTTGCCCCCTCCGTCCTGCCCCGCTCACAGCGACTTTCCCCATCCGTCCTGACCCGCTGACAGCGAATTGTCCCCTCCGTTCTGACCCACTCGCAGCGACCTGCCCCTACAGTCGTGACCCGCTCACACCGACGAGCGCCTGCAGTCCTGACCCGCTCACACCGACTAGCGCCTGCAGTCCTGACCCGCTCACAGTGACTCGCCCCTGCAGTCCTTACCTGCTCACAGCGACTTCTCTCTGCAGACCTGACCCACTCACAGCGAATTACCCCTGCAGTCCTGACCCGCTCATTGCGACTTGCCCCTGCAGTCCTGACCCCCTCTCAGCGACTCGCCCCTTCAGTCCTGTCCCAATCACAAGGACTTGCCCTCTCCATCCTTACCCGCTCACAGCGACTTGCCCCCTCAGTCCTCAGCCCCTCACAGCGACTTGCCACCTCAGTCTTGACCCACTCACAGCGACCTCCCCCCTCTGTCCTGACCCCCTCACAGCAACCTGCCCCCTCCGTGCTGACCCCCTCACAGCAACCTGCCCCCTCCGTGCTGACCCGCTCACAGTGACTTGCCCCTGCAGTCCTGGCCCCGACACAGTGACCTGCCCCCTCACTCCTGACCCGCTCAACATTGAGGAAACCAAGCAGAGGCTTGGGGACCGCTTTGCAGAACACCTCCACTCGGTTCGCAACAAACAACTGCACCTCCCAGTCGCGAACCATTTTAACTCCCCCTCCCATTCCTTGGACGACATGTCCATCATGGGCCTCCTGCAGTGCCACAATAATGCCACCCGAAGGTTGCAAGAACAGCAACTCATAATCCGCTTTGGAACCCTGCAACCCAATGGTATCAATGTGGACTTCACAAGCTTCAAAAACTCCCCCTCCCCAACTGCATCCCAAAACCAGCCCAGTTCTTCCCCTCCCGCGACTGCATCACAAAACCAGCCCAGCCGTTCCCTTCCCCCGACACCAGCCCAGCCGTTCCCTTCCCCCGACTGCTTCCCAAAACCAGCCCAGCCTGTCTCCGCCTCCTTAACCTGTTGTTCCTCTCACCCATCCCTTCCTCCCACCTCAAGCCACACCTCCATTTCCTACCTACCACCTCATCCTGCCTCCTTGACCTGTCCATCTTCCCTGGACTGAACTATCCCCTCCCTACCTACTCACCTGTACTCTCCTCTCTACCTATCTTGTTTTCTCTCCATCTTCGGTCCGCATCCCCCCCTCTCCCTATTTATTCCAGTTCCCTCTCCCATCCCCGTCTCTGATGAAGGGTCCAGGCCCGAAATGTCAGCTTTTGTGCTCCTGAGATGCTGCTTGGCCTGCTGTGTTCATCCAGCTCCGCACTTTGTTATCTTGGATTCTCCAGCATCTGCAGTTCCCATTATCAGTGGCATTTTCCTCTTCATCAAAGTTTGTGCAAAAGCAACACGATATGGGGCGACACGGTGGCTCAGCGGTTAGCACTGCAGCCTCACAGCACTGGGGACCCAGGTTCAATTCCAGCCTCAGGCAACTGTCTGTGTGGAATTTGCACCTTGTCCCTGTGTCTGCGTGGGTTTCCTCCAGGTGTTTCAGTCTCATCCCACAGTCCAAAGATGTGCACGCTAGGTGGATTGGCCATGCTAAATTGCCCATAGTGTTCAGGGGCGTGGGTCTGGATGGGATGCTCCAAGGTTTGGTGTGCACTTGTGGGGCCAAAGGGCCTGTTTCCACACTGTAGGGAATCTAAACAATCCTGTTCCGACACCTCCATGTTATAACCCTGCTGATCACTGCACACAGAGATGTTTGATAACAAAAGGATAACAATAATATTCAAACCCAGTGCTGGAAATGTAATTTAAATGAGTATTTGAAATACAGAGGCCAGTGTCGATCTTCAATTCAACTTTTATTTACAAATGATCTGTCTTCAACTTTAGCACTGCCTCATTCAGAGATAGTTGCCAGGGTGTCAGCGTCTCTGACCCTCACACTTCTTATCTGTCAGCCTGGGCTCCCTGATTTGGGCTGTTCATATGGAGCAATCAGTCAACTCTCATTCTGAGAGGTTCAACTGGCCGACCTGGTCACAAACCAGTGTGGTGTGTTCATCGAAAATCAAACATGTACTAGAAAGGTACCATTACATACTAGTGTAAAGGAAGGCATGACGCTAAACTGGGGAGAGAAGGGAACTGCTAATTGGGGGTGGCCCAGAGAGTAGAAGAAAATCGAATGGGAAGATGACCATTTGAGACTGAGGGAGAGAGATGTAATTGCCTGAATGAGGCATTGCAATTGCGAAATGGATTTTTGTGTGTACACCATGTTCAGTTTCCCCGATCTGTGCTCCTCTTTAAATCATTAGTATCTGAAATTTCTGTATCATTTCCAAATGCTCTGTCTCTAATGTTATGCTGTTGGAATTGGTTGAACTGCAGAGATATCATTTATTTGCACAAATGTGTTCAGTGAAATGAGTTGCATGCTATATATGTATTATTCTTCCTGATTCTATTGTACGCATACAAATTAAAGTTAGTTCCACTTTTGAAGAACAAACTGTTTTTAGATGTATGATGTATCTCATTTGCCTGCCACTTAGTCTTGTTGATGAGTTGTGTTTCTGTTTTGTGAAGAAATATGAATGAGCTGGACCACTAATGGCAATGCCCAATGTGGTGATGTTCCAACATTGCAGCTGGAAGGTGGGGCGGGGAGGGGGATGGGTTTCACAGAACTATTGCAGACGGAAATGGAGAGACAGGTGATGTATGTGGCAGCACCGAGACAGTGAGGAGAATGAAATGCAGCCTGAAGGGGAATCTGGCTGTATTCTCAAAGGCACGGGCTGAATGGAAGAGGACAGAGGATTCACTCAGAGGAAGAGAAGATCAGACTAGACTGATTGTGAAACAGGCAATAATCATTGGCAAGTTACTGATAGGAGGGTGAATCAATCGGGCTCACTTTAAGACTGTTTACAGTTACCATATAGTTTCTGGGAGATGTGCAGATCAGGCCAGGCTCATATAGAAACGCTTCCCGGAGTAATTAACATGGAGACCCCACTGGGAAAGAGTGAGGGGTTGGCCGTCCTGCTTCCACTGCTGCTGGTCATGTCCAGGCCAGTCACTCTGGCCAGAGACTTCAGCTGCATCATCGGCACGAATGAACAATATGGAGGGTATGACAGTGAACTGGACTCGACGTCCAGATTTCTGATGGAAACGGTTGAAGTTGCCAAGCTGCATAACATCTTCAGCACCCCTGCAGACTGAGCACAGAGTAGAAACACCTGGTCATAGCCAGATGTGTCTATACACCCATTGGACAGATTTCCTGTTTGCGCCCACACGTCCTCGATCATATCCATTGAAGTCAAGCCGGTGTTCTTCTCTGACTACTGCCTCCTGCTGGCTGACTGTCACCTACAGGATGACCAGTGGGCTGGCAAGGGAACATGGAAGCTGAATGTGAAACTGTTGACCCCAGAAAAATCATTAAGAAGCTCAAAAGAGAGCACACAGGTTGGAGAAGGATGAAGACCCTTTTTGCACTTGGTGGGAGGCAGTCAAAGGGAACATCAAGAAGTTCTTTGTCCTGAAAAGTGTTCAGAAGATGAGAGAGAGTTGGGCAAAACTGTTCAAACTCCAGAAACCCGTGCAAAACCTACTCTTACTACAGACAATCGGGTCAATGTCGCCGAGGAGCCCCAGGAGGTGTCGAGGCAGCAAGCCCCACTCTCTGCCTCGGAGGCCTCCAAGATAATCTTGCGGTTCAGGGTCTGCACTGTGCAGCAAGAGATCATAACAGTCAGAGACAGACAGCACTTAAACAGACCGTTTGGTCCAACTTGTTCATGCTGACTCGATATCCTAAATAAATGTAGTCCCATTTGCCAGGATTTGGCCCATATCCCTCTAAACTCTTCCTATTCATTTTCCCATTCAGATGGCTTTTAAATGTTGAAATTGTACCAGCTTCTCGTCCCCTCTCTTGCAGCTCATTGCACGCATGCACCACCCTCTGCATGAAAATAATGTTCCTGAAATCCCTTTTAGATCTTTCCCCTGTCACTTTCAACCTATGCCCTTCAGTTATGGACTCTCCCACCCCAGGGAAAAGACAATGTCTATAAACCTTATCCATGCCTCTCATGCGGTTACCAATCTCTATCAGGTCATCCCTCAGCCTTTGATGCTCCAGGGAAAATAGCCCCAGTCTGTTCAGCCTCGTCCTTTAGCTTTAACCCTCCAACCCAGTCACCATCCTTGTAAATCTTTTCTGAATCCTTTCCGGTTTCACAACATCTTTCCGACAGCAGGGAGACTGGAATTAGAAACAGTATTCCAATGGAGGCCTAATCAGTGTCCTTTACAGCTGCATGTGACCGAATGAGATGTGTTCACATTCCTTCTTGAAGAGGCTAAAGGAGAGCCTTGTGCTCAGTAGCCTGAAGGATGAACAGAGCTCGATAAGTTTGTCTCAATCTGACATCCTGAAGCTCAGCAAATCCTTTTAAGCCAGTCCCTAGGACACTATGCCCACAGACAGTGCCGTGACTCCCAGTCATTCCTGTCCTCGATCCTGGGGGTCTTTGACAACACCAAGCAGGGGAGCCTGGACTGACCATTATCTCTGGATGAGCTGGGGAAGGCCTTCGAGTCCTTAGAAAAGAATAAAACTGTGGGAGGTGATGCCTTTCCAGCTGAGTTGTATTCAGCTCTTTGGGGGTTGAGTGGCCAGGGCCTGCTGGAGCTTGGTGTTGTCAGGATGTCAGATTGAGACAAACGTATCGAGCTCTGCTCATCCTTCAGGCTGCTGGAGCTGTACGACAGTATGCTTCTGTCAGGTACTATGCGCAAATCCATGAGGAATGGTATCATCACCCTGACCTACAAGTGGAAGGGAGTGAGGGAGGAAGTTAGAAATCAGCGACCAAGATAATTGGCGAATGTAGCCTACAAACTCCTGTCTCAGTCATGTGTAACTGGGTCAGGTCTGCTCTGCGATTGGTGATTGACCCTGACCAAACCTGTGCTGCAGCGGACAGGACGATCTCTGAGAGCCTCGCGCTCCTAGGGATACGATCACTAGCAGGCAGAACAGAGGGGTGGATACCTGCCTCATCAGCCTGGACCAAGAGAAGGCCTTTGGCAGGATATTGCATACCAACATGTGGGATGTGCTTTATAAAATGGGCTTTGGGGAGAGAATCTGCAATTGGGCCCGACAGATCTACACCGACATCATCAGCGCAGTCTCAATCTGCGTATGGGAATCACAGAGCTTACCCATCAGATCCAGGGTCTGGCAGGGCTGCCCACTCTATCGAGCCCTTTGCTGAGTCCATCAGTAAGGATGTGAGCCTGAGAAGTGTGATTATTCCAGGTACAGCGGGCCTGCAGGTCAAAGCGTCCCTGTAAGATAACGATGTCACCAATCTCTGCTCAGCCCCAGTGTCAGTGCGCAGGTTCATGAGCAGCTGTGACCCTTTCAAACTGGCCTCGCCACAGTCAATCGAGACAAGAGTGAGGCCATGTTCTTTGGGATCTGGCCTGAATGATCCTTCATTCCCTTCACCGTCAGGGCAGATTACCCAAAAGTGCTGGGCACACAGTTCAGAGAGCCTGGGGCGTGCAGAAAGCCTTGGGAGGTGAGGGGTAGGTCATGCCATACAAACCTTATCGAGGTTTTTGAGGATGTGACTAGAAAGGTTGATGAGGGTCGAGCTGTGGATGTGGTGTATGTGGACTTCAGTAAGGCATTTGATAAGGTTCCCCATGGTAGGCTCATTCAGAAGGTCAGGAGGAATGGGATACAGGGAAACTTAGCTGCTTGGATACAGAATTGGCTGGCCAACAGAAGACAGCGAGTGGTAGTAGAAGGAAAATATTCTGCCTGGAAGTCAGTGGTGAGTGGAGTTCCACAGGGCTCTGTCCTTGGGCCTCTACTGTTTGTAATTTTTATTAATGACTTGGACGAGGGAATTGAAGGATGGGTCAGCAAGTTTGCAGACGACACAAAGGTCGGAGGTGTCGTTGACAGTGTAGAGGGCTGCTGTAGGCTGCAGCGGGACATTGACAGGATGCAGAGATGGGGCGAGAGGTGGCAGATGGAGTTCAACCTTGATAAATGCGAGGTGATGCATTTTGGAAGGTCGAATTTGAAAGCTTAGAACAGGATTAAGGATAGGATTCTTGGCAGCGTGGAGGAACAGAGGGATCTTGGTGTGCAGATACATAGATCCCTTAAAATGGCCACCCAAGTGGACAGGGGGGTTGTTAAGAAAGCATATGGTGTTTTGGCTTTCATTAACAGGGGGATTGAGTTTAAGAGTCGTGAGATCTTGTTGCAGCTCTATAAAACTTTGGTTAGACCGCATTTGGAATACTGCGTCCAGTTCTGGGCGCCCTATTATAGGAAAGATGTGGATGCTTTGGAAAGGGTTCAGAGGAGGTTTACGAGGATGCTGCCTGGGCTGGAGGGCTTATCTTATGAAGAGAGGTTGACTGAGCTCGGTCTCTTTTCATTGGAGAAAAGGAGGAGGAGAGGGGACCTAATTGAGGTATACAAGATAATGAGAGGCATAGATAGAGTTGATAGCCAGAGACTATTTCCCAGGGCAGAAATGGCTCGCACGAGGGATCATAGTTTTAAGCTGGTTGGTGGAAAGTATCGAGGGGATGTCAGAGGCAGGTTCTTTACGCAGAGAGTTGTGAGAGCATGGAATGCGTTGCCAGCAGCAGTTGTGGAAGCAAGGTCATTGGGGTCATTTAAGAGACTGCTGGACATGTATATGGTCACAGAAATTTGAGGGTGCATACATGAGGATCAATGGTCGGCACAACATTGTGGGCTGAAGGGCCTGTTCTGTGCTGTACTGTTCTATGTTCTATGTTCTATGTTCTAGGTGCACATTGTGGGTAAAATCCTGGTCATCAGGTGTGAGGCACTCTCTCTGTTGTGCATGGCACAGTTCTGGCCCATCACCCACACTGCACTATTTCCCTCATCCGAGCCATCTTCCATTCCTACTGGAAGCCTAAGATAGACCGTGTCTGCAACAACTCCATGTACTAAGCTCTGGCTAAGTGGGGGAAGAACGTACCCAATGTCACCCTCATCCTGATGTCCACCTTGTTGTGCATTAAGCTGTGTGTAGACTCTCAGTACGCAAAGACCAAGTGTCACTATGTACTGAGGTACGACCTGATCCCAGTGTTGCGAACGAAGGGACTGGCCTCTCTGCCACGGAAAGCTCCAAGTAGTTGGACCGTTCGATAACATATATCCTTTGTTGTGAAATTTGCAAAGAAACAAACGTCTGACCGCCAGTCCATCAGGTCGTGGTCAGCACGCAGCGTGCTCGAGACCCTGTGGGAAAAGGAGAGGCTGGATCCTGTCGTGTGGTTCCCAGAGCAGACTGACAAAGTCATTTGGTACAATGTCTCATCATCAGAACTTTCCAACAAACAACAAAACATAGATTGGCGGGTGGTGAGAATCCTGTCAGATTGTTTATGCACACCTTGTTGGCCTGTGCCACAGTACACTGCCCTGGAAGTGGCTGTGGGTGAAACCCGAAACATCAGCTTTCCTGCTGCTCTGATGCTGCCTGTCGTGCTGTGTTCATCCAGCCCACACCTAGTTATCGCAGACTCCAGCATGAGCAGTTCCTACTCTCTCTCGGCTCAGTGTGAGACCTTTTACAGTTACCGTCTCGTTACAGGGAGTGTGTGGATGAGGCCAGGCTCAATGTTTACCTTCAGCAAAAAGTTATTGGGAGGTGCACGGATGAGGACAGACTTGCTGTGAGACTGTTCACAGTCACCGTATAGTAAGTCGGAAGCATGGAGATGAGGCCAGGCCCACTGTGATACTGTTTACAATCACTGTTTAGTTTCTGGGAGGAGTGTAAATAAGGCCATGCTCGGTGTGAGACTGTTTTGTGTCCCTGTATAATTACTGGAGGTGTGTCAATGAGGTGAGGGCAATTGTCAGACCGTTTACAGTCAGGTAGGACTTCCTGTGAGTTGTGCGAATGAGGCCAGGGCCACTGTGAGACCATTTACAGTCACCGCATCATGACGCGGAAGCGTGTAGATGCTGCCAGGCTCCCTGTCAGTAGCCAGGTGGTGTGTCCACGAGGCATAACTGGGATGCACTAAAAGCTTGGGGCATAACTGGGACGATGGGGCTGCTGCTGCCGAGGCACAGTCGGGAAGGACCACTGTCTGAGGTTTTCCTGCTGAAGGTAAATGAGGGTCCATTCAGTTATCGGACCCTCCCCGTGTCTCACATGTATGTAAATATTTTTGTTGTATGTCTAAGAGAGGTCTTTGGTTCATTGGGTGGAGCCAAAGTCCAATGCTTTATTTGTTTATTTGATATGCAGCTGGACAGAACGCAACTGCAGTTGTGACATTGCACATATCCAAAGAGATTTCTTGTGAAAAAGGTGTATTTTTCAAATCAGAAATGTGACTGGGAGGAGTGTGGATGAGCCCAGGCTCACTGTGGGTCTGGTTACGGTCACCACATTGTCACTAATATGTGTGTATATGAGGCATGGCTGGCTGTGAGACTGTGAAAAATCACTGTAATTAATAAGAGTTTGTTTCTTCAATTATTTGTTGGATGTGTGTGTCACTGACTGGTCCAGCATTTATTGCCCATCCCTAATTGCCCTGGAGATGTTGGTGGTGAGCTGCCTTCTCGAACCGCTGCAGTTCGCCTGCTGTGGGTTGCCCCCACAGTGCCATGAGGGAGGGAATTCCCATCTTTTGAACAGTCGCAGTGAAGGATTCCGGATATATTTCTAAATCAGAATCACGAGTGGCTTGGAGTGGGATTGAAGGAGGTGTTCCCGTGTACTTGATGCCCTTGTCCTTCGAGATGGAAGCTCTAATGGGTTTGGAAGGGACTGCATGAGGAGCTTTGGCGAATTTCTGCCGTGCATCTTGTGGATCGTACACAGTGCTGCTGAGGCCGCTCATCATTGGTGGTGGAGGGAGTGGATGATTGTCGATATCGTGTCAGTCAACTGGGCTGCTTTGTCCTGGATGGAGTCAAGCTTCTTGCATGTTGTTACAGATGCAGCCATCCTGGAAAATGGGGAGCGTTCCATCACAGTCCTGACTTATGCCTTGTAGACAGTGGACACGTTCTGGGGAATCAGGAGGTGGGTTAGCCGCCGCAGCATTCCTCACCTCTGACCTGCTCTTGTAGTCACTGTGTTTGTGTGGTGCGTCTGGTTCAGTTTTTGTTCAAAGCTCACCCCCACGACGGTGACAGTGTGGGATGCAGTGAATGTAACAAATTGTTTGTCAAGGGGTGGTTGTCTCTTGTTGGTGACGGTCATTGCCTGATATTTCTGTGGTGTGAATGTAACTTCCACTTGTCTGACCAAGCCTGGGTATTGCCCAGATCTAGTTGCATTTGGACAAGGACTGCTTTAGGATCTGAGGAATCATGAATGATGCTGAACATTGTGCAATCATCAGGAACATCCCAACTTCTGGCCTTATGATGAACGCAAGTTCATTGATGAAGCAGCTGAAGATGGTTATATCGGACACTGCCACGAGAAACTCCTGCAGGGATCCCCTGGAGCGAAGATATCTGACCTCCAATAAGATCGTTCATTTTTCTGCGTGCCAGGTATGACTCCAGCAAGTGGAGAATTTGTCCCCTTATACCCATTGAGTCCAGTTTTGCTCGGGCTTCTTGATGCCACACTTGGTCAAATGTAGTCTTGTTGTAAAGGGCTGGAGCTCTCACTTCCTCTCTGGAATGCAGCTGTATTGTCCATGTTTGAACCAAGGCTGTAATGAGGTCAGGAGCTGAGCTGCCCTGACGTAACCCAAACTGGCCGTCGCTGAGCATGTGCTGCCTGATAACAATGTTACTGACACCTTCTATCACTTTCCTGATGATTGAGTACAGCCTGATAGGGCAGTATATGGCCAGGTTGGATTTGTCCTATGTTTTAAATACAGCACATACGTGGGCAATTTTCCACATTGTCGGGTAGATACCAGTGTTGAAACTGCACTGCAACAGCTTGGCACGGGGAGCGGCACGTTCTGGAGCACAAGTCTTCAGTATTATTGCCAGAATATTGTCAGGGCCTGTGACCTTTGCAGTATCCAGTGTCTGCAAGTGTTTCCTGACATCACGTGGGGTGAATTGAATTTCCTGAAGACCGGTATCTGTGATGCTGGCGGAGCCCGAGATGAATCATCCACTTGGCCCTTCTGGCTGAAGATTGCTATGAATACTTCAGCCTTATCTTTTGCACTGATGTGCTGGGCTCTTCCATCATTGAGGATGGGGATATGTGTAGAGTCTTCACGTCCAATCAGTTGTTTAATTGTGCACCACAGTAAATGACGAGATGTGGCAGGACTGCAGAGCTCAGATTTGATCTATTGATGGTGGGATCACTTTGCTGTGTCTGTCACTTGCTGGCTATGCTGTTTGGCGGCTTCACCAGGTTTCTTTATTTATTCATTCACAGGACAAGGGCATCATAGAATAGAATCAGAGAATCCCTACAGTGTTTTGGTATTTCCAGGGGGTCCCGGGAGGGGTGGTGTGTCGGTATTTCCAGGGGGTCTCAGGGAGTATGTCAAGACTTACAGTGGGTCGCAGGGAGTTTGTCTGTACAGGGATCTGGGGCTGTGTGTCCGTATTTCGAGGAGCTCCTGGGGAATGTGTCAGTGTTTAGAGGGGACCCTGGGAAATGTGTCATTATATACAGGGAGTCCCAGGGAGTTTCTCAGTACTAAAAGCGGGGACAGGGAATGTGTCAATATTTGCAGCTGGTCCCGGGGAATATATCAGTATTTACAAAGGGTCCTGGGGAGTGTGGCAGTATTTTCAGGGGTTCTCTGGGACTTTGCCAGTATTTAAAGGGTGTCGAGGGAATATGTCAGTATTTAGAGGGCTTCCCGAGGAGTGTGACAGAATTTACAGGGGTCCCGGTGATTGCATCAGTATTTGCAGGGTGTCCCAGGGAGAGTATCGGTATCCGGGGGTGGAGTGTGTCAGTGTTTACGGGAGTTCCGGGCTGTGTATCGGTATTTACAGGGGGAATGGGGAATGTGTAATTATTTCCAGGGGGTCCTGGGAGTTTATCAGTGTTTACGGGGGTTCCGTGGAATGTGTCAGTGTTTCGGTGAAGTCCCAGGGAATGTGTTCGTGTTTAGAGGGGTCCTTGGGAAATGTGTCCGTATTTACATGCAGCCCCAGGGAGTTTCTCAGTATTTACAGCGGATTCCAGGGAATGTGACAGTAGTTACAGTGTGTCGTGAGGTGTGTGTCGGTATTTACGGGATATCCCAGTATTTGTGGTTAGTTGCGCAGAGTGTGTCTATACGTACAAGGGTCCGGGTATGTGTGTCAGTATACAGAGGAGGCCGAGGGAATTTTTCAGTGTATAAAGCGAGCCCTGGGAAATGTGTCAGCGTTCACAGAGGGTCCCTGGGAGTGTGGTGGCATTTTCAGGGATTCTCAGGTACTATGTCAGCATTTACAGGGAGTCCTGCGGAGCGTGTCAGAATTTATAGGGGCTCGGTGCATACGGACACACTCCCCTGGAATCCCTGTAAACACTGGCACACTCCCTGGGACCACCTTGAAATACTGTAGCTCTCCCTAACACCCGCTGAAAAAACAAAGTCCACGGGCCCCCCTGGAACTACTGACGCTCTCCCCAAGTCTCCCTGTCAATCCTGACACAATCCCTGAGATGCCCTGTAAATACTGACCCTCCATGGGACCGCCTGTAACGACTGACACACTCCCGGGAGCACCTGTAAATAATTACAAATTCCCCGGAACACCCTGTAAATACTGACACTCTCACCAAGAGCCCCTGTCAATACTGACACAGTCCCTGAACCCCTGGAGGTCGCGGGAATTTTTCAGTATTTAAAGGAGGCCCCGGGAAATGCGTCAGTCTTTGCAGAGGGTCCCAGGGGCTGTCAGTATTTTCAGGATTTGCTGGGACTGTGTCAATATTTACAGGGGGTCCCACGGAGTGTGTCAGTTTTACAGGTGATTTCAGGGGCTTTGTCAGTATTTCCAGGGGGTCACACAGATGTGTCAATATTTACAGTGTGTCCCCGGGGACTCTGTTGGTCTTGACAGGGGATTACCAGGTCGTGTGTCAATATTTACAGGGTGTCACAGGTTGTGTGTGTGTGTCAATATTTACAGGGTGTCCCTGTGTATGTGTGTGTGTGTGTGTGTGTGTGTGTGTGTGTGTGGGTATTTACAAAGAGTCCCTGGGGAGTGTGTCAGTGTTCATTGTGAGTCCAGGAGAGACTGTCAGTATTTATAGGACGTCCAGGGAGACTGTCAGTCTTTACAGGGGGTCCTCAGGAGTTTGTCAGAGGGTGAACGCTGAGGCAGCGCCTCATTATGCAGGTGTCAGAATTCAGATAGTGTCCCTTGATGAGAGGGTCAGTACTGAGGTATTGCAGCTCTGTGAGCAGGTCAGTTCTTAACCAGTGTCTCGTTGTCAAGTGGTCAGTCCTCAGGCAGTGACTCCATGCTGGATGGTCAGTGTTGAGGAAGTGCCTCATTGTTAGAGGAACATTACGGAGGGTAAGTCTCAAGGTAATGGTGACAGAGCTGAGACAGAGCCACATGATCAGAGATTCAGGGCTAAGGGATTGACTCAATCACAGCATTGTCTTGAGGCAGTCCCTCTTTGTGAGAGGTTTAGTTCTGATGGAGCGCATTTGTCAGAGGCGATCCATACTGATCCAGTGCCTCATTGTCGTGGGGTCAGACTGAGAGGCTGCTAAACAATTATCAAGTCAGTTGTGACATATTACAGTTCTATCCTGGGGTCAGTCCTGACAGAGTGCCTCATTGCCAGAGTATCAGTCCTGAGGTATTGAAGCGCTGTCTGAGCATCAGGGGTAGGGAGTGCCTCATTGTCACAGGGTCAGAAATGTGGGAGTGCGTTATTGTCAAAGGGTCAATGCTGAGGGAGTGCTGCCATTTAAGGGGGACAGAATTAAGGAAGTTGCTCACATTTCAAGGGCCAGTACTGAAATAGTTTTGCACTGGGATGTCAGTGTGGAGGAAGGGCCTCAGAAGCAGCGGGTCAGTATGACGGTTTCCCTTATTGTCAGGGGGACAGTTCTGAGGCACTGACTCGTTGTCAGAGGGTCAGTACGGAGGTATTGAATCACTGTCAGCGTATCAGAACTGTGGGGCTGTTTTATTGTCACAGCGTCAAAACTGACGCAGTGCCTCATGAAAAATGGGTTAGAATTGCGAGAGACCCACACATTACACAATCAGTAATGATGTATTGCAGCATTGTGAGATGGTCAGAATGAGAGAGGGCCTCATTGTCACAGGGTCTGCACTGAGCGATTTCATCATTTTCAGGCACTCCGTACCGAGGCAGAGCCTCATTGTGATCGGGTCAGAATTGAGGGAGTGCCACTTGATTACGGGGGCAATACTGAGGTCTTGCAGTTCTGTCAGGTGGTCAAATCTGATGGAGCTCCTCATTGTCAGGAGATCAGCACTGTCAGAGCAGAAGGGCTGAGGTGTTACAGGTCTATGAGAGGTCAGTACTACGGGAGTGCCTCATTATCAGAGGTCCAGTACCGAGGGAGTGCACAATCGTCAGACTGTCAGTACTGAGGGAATGCCTGATTGTTCAAAGGGTCAGTACACAAGGAATGTCTCAATGTAATGTATGATTAGAGATGCAGTGCTGAAGGAGTGCCTCATTCTCAGTGTCAGTTCTGAGGCAGGGTCACATTGCTGGAGGGTTGTTCTGACTTGGTGCATTAGTAACAGAGGGTCAATACTGAGGCAGCATCTCATTTTAGGGGCTTAGAATTCATGGGTGCTACATAATTAGGAGGTTAGCCCCGAGGTATTGCAGCTCAGGTGCGGTCATTAGTGAGGGGGGAGTGCAACATTGTCAGGGGTCAATTCTAAGGTGTCAGAAAAAGTCCTCCCAGAAACATCAGCAGGACTTGACAAAATCTGGACAAGTGAAGCAATGCCTGGCCCGTTAAATAAGAGCAGGTTTGTTGGAGCCGATATAAACGACAGACCTCAGTGTAATGGAGGAAGCATTGAGGGAGTCCTGTACTGATAATACAAGATAATAATTCATACATAATTGCAGCATTGTCAGAGGATCAGAACAGCCAGAGTGCATTATTATGAGAGACTGAACACAGAGGAGGAGCTTCATTGGAACGGGTTCAGAATTAATGGTGAGCAACACATTCACAAGGTCAGTACGGAAGTATTGCATTTCTATTGGAGGCTCAATACTGAGGAATTACCTCTGTCAGAAGTTCGTACTTTGTCAGTAGTGAGGAATTGTGGCATTGTCACTGTGTTGGTCTGAGAAAGTGCCTCTTTATCAGAGGGTCAGAATTGATGGGAGTGCTACATGATTAGATGCTCAGGACTAACAGATTGCAGGACTGTCGGCGGGTCAGATCTGTGGGAGTGATCATTGTGAGATGGTCGCTGATGTCCAACCCTAAAACATAGAGCGCCCTGTAAATAACTCCTTAAAAAAAAAGGCCCCTTTCACTAAACCCGAAAACAGAGCCCCCGTATCTAAGTCCGAACACACAGAACCCACTAAATTACTCCTAAAACACGAAGCTCACTGTGAATAAACCCCAAACACAGATGGCCCTGTAAATGAACACTAAAGAATAGAGCCTCCTAAAACAAACAGCACCCGTGAAATAAAGCCGAAAACACAGGAACCCCAGTGTATAAACCCTGACATTCAGAGCCCCCTGTAGATAAACACTAAAAAAAAGTAAAAACTAAAAGGAACTGTGGATACAGTAAAATCAGGAACAAAAACAAAATTGCTGGAAAAGCTCAGCCCTCACGCTAGCCCAATCCGGCACTCAGCAGAGCCTCAGGCCCAAACTAAACCAAGCTTCAGCCGCACTCCTCGCCCTCACACACGGAGCCGCCTGCACAGAGACCCTCAAACGCCTTTCTCTCATCCGGAAAAAGCGGGCTTCACTGTAAATAACCCCTAAAACACAGAGTCCTGTTTAATCAAACTTCTACAATATCAACTTCACCCCCTGTAATTATACGCTCAAATACAGAGACCCCTTTAAATGAACACGAACACATATCCCCCAGGAAGTAAAAGGTGAAATACCGGGCTCCTTCGAAACAAAGCCGAAGGCACAGAGCACCTGTCAATACACCCCAACATCGAGCCGACCTGTATATTATCCGTAAAACAGGGCCCCTTACAAATAAACCCTAAAAGACAGAGCTGGCTGTAAGTAAAGAGCCCCTTGTAAATAAATACCAAAACACACAGTAAAAACCGGAAGAACTGTGGATGCTGCAAATCAGGGAAAATATCCAAAGTTGCTGGAAAAGCTCAGCAAGTCTGACAGCATCTGTGAGGGAAAAGAAAGAGTTAACGTTTTGGGTCAGGTGATCCTTCCTCTGAACCTCTGGCTGGTGCGTCTTCAGTTATGCAGGGTGAATTGCTTTAAAATATCCTTTTTCTGTGAGGCTCTATAACATTATAATAGAAAAACATCAGAACTAAGCAGGATAATAAAATGTGAGGCTGGATGAACACAGCAGGCCAAGCAGCATCTCAGGAGCACAAAAGCTGACGTTTCGGCCTAGTTCATCCTGATGAAGGGTCTAGGCCCGAAACGTCAGCTTTTGTGCTCCTGAGATGCTGCTTGGCCTGCTGTGTTCATCCAGCCTCACATTTTATTATCTTGGAATCTCCAGCATCTGCAGTTCCCATTATCTCAGAACTAAGCAGGAGTAGGCCATCCGGCCCCTCGAGACTGCCCCGCTGTTCAATAAGATCCTGGCTGATCTTTTTGAGACTCAGCTCCACTCACCCACTCGCTCACCATAAGCCTAAATTCCTTTCATGTTCATAACGTGATCTGGTCTTGCCTTAAACACATTCAGCGAGGTAGTTTCAACTGCTTCACTGGGCAGGGTATTTCACAGATTGACAACCATTTGGGTGAAGAAGTTCCTCCTGTCCTCAGTCTGACATCTGCTTCCTTTTATTTTGAGCTATACCCGCCTCCTCCTCGTTTCACCTGCCAGTGGAAACAACCTCCCTGTCTCCACCTTATCTATTCCCTTCATAATCTTGTATGTTTCTATAAACTCTCCCCTCATTCTTCTGAATTCCACTGAGTATAATCCCAGCCAACTCAGTCTCTCCTCATATTCCAACCCTCTCAACTCTAGAATCAACCAAGTCAGTCTCCGCTGTGCCCCCTCCAGTGAGAGTATATCCCTTCTCAAGTCAGGAGACCAAAACTGCACACAGTAGTCCAGGTGGAGCTTCATCAGGACCCTATACAGCTGCAGCATAGCCTCCCTGTTCTTAAACTCCATCCTTCTTGCAATGACAGACAAAATTCTATTTGCCTTTATAATTACCTGCTGCAATGTTACTTTTAGCGATTCCTGCACAACGACACCCAAGTCACTTTACACAGTAACATGCTGCAATTTTTTTACCATTTGAACCATAGCCTACTTTGTTGTTATTCCTATCAAAATGGATGACCTCACATTTATTGACATTGAACTCCATCTGCCAGACCATTGCCCACTCACTTAGACTGTATAACCATCTGCAGGCCTTCAGTTCTTCTGCACACTTTGCTCTACTGCTCATCTTAGTGTCATCTGCAAATGTTGACACACCACACTTCATCCCCGACTATAAATCATATGTCTCAATTGTAAACAATTGCAGTCCCAACACTGATCCCTGAGACACACTACTAGCCACTGACCGCCAACCAGATAAACACTCATTTACCCCTACTCTTTGTTTTCTGCTAGTCAATCAATCCTCTGTCCATGCCAATACATTACCTGTAATGTCATGCAACTTTATCTCATGTCGCAGCCTTGGCATCTAGTCAAATGCCTTCTTGAAATCCAGATACATGATATCCACAGGTTCCCCATTGTCCACCATACAAGTATGTCCTCAAAGAATTCCACCAAATTAATTAAACATGACCTCCCCTTCATGAGCCCATGCTGGCTGTTCCCAATGAGACAATTTATATCCAGTTGTCTTGCTATTATCTTCCTTAATGATGGATTCACGCATTCTCCCAACAACCAAAATTAAGCTAACTGACCTATAGTTACGTGCTTTTTGGAAAACAGCCAATGTGACACCACTGTTTAAAAAGGAAGTTTACAATCTGCGGGAACCAGCCCAGATTCCAGTGAATTTTGGTAAATAATTACTGGTGCAAGCCTCTTTACTATACTGTTGTACAAAAGGTCCTCTTTACCAATGCGCCCACAAGCACTACATATTAGCGCTCTCACGCTCTCATTCATTCATAACTTTACTGACCTCTTACTGGCATAGCTTGTTTAATATTACCGCATTTCATTCAAAAAATTGCCAGCTAGTCATACCTTTCACTATGAAAGGGAGGCTGAATTAAAATGCTCCTTCCACCCCATTTACAGCCCTTTCACAGTTTTAATCCTCACGGCTTTATTTTGCTGACAGCTGCAAAACGTGTGTCTACATCAGTGTCTATCCCTGAGTACATGTTAATTTTCTAACCTATTCAGAACAATACCATCGTGTCATCGTTTGAAGAAGCATAATATTAATCAGCCCTCAGCAACTGTCTCCCAGGACTTGAATAGCTTGCAGGATATCAGACAAGTTTTCTGCATTAGCAGAGATAGTAGGAACAGCAGATGCTGGAGAATCTGAGATAACAAGGTGTAGAGGTGGATGAACACAGCAGGTCAAGCATCAGAGGAGCAGGAAGATTGATGTTTCAGGCCTAGATGCTTCTTCAGAAATTGGGAAGGGGAAGGAGGTTCTGAGATAACGAGAGAGAGGGGGAGACGGATAGAAGATACATAGAGGAGAAGGTAGGTGGAAAGGAGACAGACAGGTCAAAGAGGTGGGGATGGAACCAGTAAAGGTGAGGGTAGATGGGGATGTAGGAAGGAGCTGGGTCAGTCCAGGGAGGATGGACAGGTCAAGGGAGCGGGATGAGGTTAGTAGGTAGGAGACGGAGGTTGGGGCTTGAGGTAGGAGGAAGGACAAGGGAAGGGAGGCAAGGGCGAGCTGGGCTGGTTTTGGGATGCGGTGGGGGAGGAGAGATTTTGAAGCTTATGAAGCCCACATTGACACCATTGGGCCGCAGGGTTCCCAAGCGGAATATGAGATGCTGTTCCTGCAACCTTTGGGTGACATCGTTGTGGCACTGCAGGAGGCTCAAGATGGACATGTCGTCTGAGGAATGGGAGGGGGTGTTGAAACAGTTCGCGACTGGGAGGCGCAGTTGTTCAGTGCGAACTAAGTGTAGGTATTCTGCAAAGCGGTCCCCAAGCCTCCACTTGGTTTCCCCAATGCAGAGGATGCCACAACGCGAGCAGTGGATGCAGGAGACCACATTGGCAGATGTGCAAGTGAACATCTGCTTGAGGTGGAAAGTGTTCTTAGGGCCTGGGATGGGGAGTGAGGGGAGTGGTATAGGGGCAGGTGTAGCACTTCTTGCAGTTGCAGGGAACAATGTGCCAGCTGTATTGGGGCTGGAGGGGAGTGCGGAGCAGACAAGGCAGTCACAGAGACAGTGGTCCCTCCAGAAAGCAGATAAGGGTGGGGAGGGAGATATGTCTTTGGTGGAGTCGGATTGAAGATGATGGTTGGAGGATGATACGTTAGATCCAGAGGTTGGTGGCGTGGTACGTGAGGATGAGGGGGATTGTGTTTTGGTTGTTATTGCGGAGAGGGGGCATGAATTACGGGAAATGTGGGAGACGCGGTCAAGGGCGTTCTCGACCACTGTGGGAGTCGTGGGGAGGATTTGCGGTCCTTGAAATATTAGGAAACCTGAGATGTATTGGAGTGGAATGCCTCATCCTGGGAGCAGGTGTGGTGGAGGTGAAGGAATTGAGAACAGGGGATGTTATTTTTGCAGGAAGGTGGGTGGGAGGAGATGTATTCTAGGTAGCTGTGGGAGTCGGTGAAATAGATATCAGTTTCTAGGTGGTTGCCGGAGATGGAAACAGAGAGGTCCAGGAAGGTGAGACAGGTATTAGAAACAGTCCAGGTGAACAGGTATTAGAAATAGTCCAGGTGAACTTATGGTTGGAGTGGAAGGTGTTGGTGAAGTGATGAACTGTTCAAGCTCCTGGTGGGAGCACGAGGCGACGCCGATACAGTCGTTAAGTTATTGAGGAAGAGGTGGGTTTCGGGCCAGTGTCGCTCCGGAAGAGGGACTGTTCCATGCAACCCACAAAAAGGCAGGCATAGCTTGGGCCCATGCGATGTTTCTTGTGACTGCAGCCCCCTGGCGGCCCTCCCGTGGTGGTGCTCATCTTTGCTGCGATCTGCCGGCTCGGTCCCCGAAAGGCAGCATCGGTTCCCCATCTCCGCCCTCCCGACAAACCAACCCTTTAAAGGCGGAAGGCACCCACCCCTTATCATAAAGGTCAGGTTGCGGGGTGGGGGGGGCACGGCGAGAGGGTGCCAGAGGCTGCTTTTATTTTGGCGCAACCCTAATCTGGGGGTTATCTAGCATTCCCGCACCCGCAGAAATAGGGATTATGGGTGCACACCGCTAATTTTGGATTCCTCTTTCGAATAAAAAGTAGAGGGGGAGTGTGAATAGGGTTTTGGGATGGGGGATGGGATAGGGTGTGGGTGTGGGGGTTGGGGTGTAGGTGGGGTTGGGGGAGAGGGGGAAGAAGGTGCCCCTCTCCTTCCATTTAAGGGTGCGTACCCACAATTTGGCCCCTTAGGCTCTTTCCTGTTCTGGTTAGGGTTAGGCCAATGGTGAAGGTTAGGGTTTGGGCTGAGGTTAGGGTGAGGGCTGATGCCTGGCACTCCCTCCATACTGACCCTCGAATATGTATGTACACCCTAAAACACAGAGTTTCCGGTAAATATGCCCTAAATCACAGAGTACCGTGTAAATCAGCCCAAAAAAGAGAGGGCCCTGAAGATAAGCCCTGTAACGCTGAGTTCACTGTAAATAAACCCTAAAACACAGATCACTGTAAACACACCCAAAGACACAGAAAACCCTGTAAATAAACCATGAAATACAGAAAACCCTGTGAATAAACTCTAAAAACACAGATCTCACTGTAAATAAACCCTAAACACAGATCTCACTACCGACAAACCCTCAATCAGAGAGCTCCCTGTAAGTAAACCCTAACGCAAAGCTAGCTGTAAATAAACCCTAAAACACAGTGCCCTCTGTAAACAAGCTCTAAATCAGAGCTCACTGTAAATATTCCCTAAAACACGGAGATCACTGGAAAAAAGAAACTCAGAACAAAGAGCCACTCGTAAATTTTCCTAAAACACAGAGTCCCTTGTAAAAAGCCCGAAAACACAGAACCTCCTGTAAATAAAACCTAGAGCACAGAACCTTCTGTAAATAAACTATTAAACACAGTAACAAAGTTGCTGGAAAAGCTCAGCAGGTCTGACAGCATCTGTGGAGGAGAAAAATGAGTTAACTTTTCGAGCCTGGGTACCCTTCCATTCTGAGGAAGGGTTGCTGGACCTGAAAAGTGAACTCGTTTTTCTCCTCCACAGATGCTGCCAGACCTGCTGAGCTTTTCCAGCAACTTTGTTTTTGTTCCTGATTTACAGCATCCACAGTTCTTTTGGTTCTTATTAAACACAGAACCCAAGTTAGATAAAACCTAAAGCACAGAGCTCAAGTACATAAAGTACATAACCATAAACGCACAGCCCCCAGTAAATAAGATTTAGGGCTGAGGCTAGGTTTCATGTTTATGCAAGTGTGAACATTAGGGCTGAGGCTAGGCTTAGGTTTAAAGCTGGTGTTATCTCTGAGGGTAGCGTGGAAGAAAGCAGCTTTGCATTCCCAGAGACAGAGCTGAGGGAGAGCATCTGTGTATTCCATAGGAGGCACGGGAACCATTGTAACCTTAACAGATCAAATAATATGACAGATTAGTTTACAATTAAAGATCATTGTGACTGTGGTCACAAGGTGAAGAGCTGGATGAACGCAGCAGGAAAAGCAGCAACAGAGGAGCAGGAAAGCTGACGTTTCGGGCCGAGACCCTTCTTCAGAAATGGGGGAGGGGAAGGGGGTTGTGAAATAAATAGGGAGAGAGGAGAGGCCGATAGAAGACGGATAGAGGAGAAATTAAGTGGGAGGACGGGATAGGTGGGAGGAAGGACAGGTTAGGGAGGCAGGGACCAGCTGGGCTGGTTTTGGAATGCGGTCGGGGAGGGGAGATTTTGAAGTTTGTCAAGTCCACATTGACACCATTGGGGTACAGGGTCCCTAACCTGTCATTCCTCCCACCTCAAAACCCAGCCCCATCTCCTACCTACTAACCTCATCCTGCCCCCTTGGCCTGTCCATCCTCCCTGGACTGACCTATCTCCTCCCTAACTCCCACCTACATTCACCTTTACTGGCTCCATCCCTGCCTCTTTGGCTTGTCTGTCTCCTCTCCACCGATCTTCTCCTCTATCCATTTTCTGTCTGCCTCCCCCCTCTCCCTATTTATTTCAGATCCCCCTCCCCCTACCATTTCTGAAGAAGGGTCTCGCCCAAAACGCCAGCCTTCCTGCTCATTTGCTGCTGCTTGGCCTGCTGTGTTTATCCAGCTCTACACCTTGTTAACCCTGTAAATATGCTCTCAAGCACAGACACCCCTTTAAATAAATCCTAAGAAGGGTCATTCAGGAAATAAAATGTAAAAGAAACCATAAAAGCCAGAGTCCCTGTAAATAAAGTGTAAAACATAGAGCTCCGAGTAAATAAATCCTGAAACACAGTGCCCCCTGCAAATCCTCCCTTAAACTAAGCCTCCTGCAAATAAACTCGCAGAGGCGACTGTAAACAAACCCCAAAACACAGGACCTCCAGTTAATAAAGCCTAAAACAGAAGGCCCACTGTAAATCAACATGAAAAAACACAGCTCCCACTGCAGCACTGCGAATTAGTCGGATTGAGTTAGTACCTCAGTCAGCAAGTCAGTTCTGAGGCAGGGCCTCTTTGTCAAAGAGTCAGATTTGAGGGAGTACCATTGGATGATGGTTATTGCAGCACTGTG
Organism: Stegostoma tigrinum; assembly: GCF_030684315.1. NCBI lineage: Eukaryota > Metazoa > Chordata > Chondrichthyes > Orectolobiformes > Stegostomatidae > Stegostoma > Stegostoma tigrinum. The sequence goes on along the minus strand of NW_026728108.1, from coordinate 242,223 downwards.
AGAGTACTGGAGTGAGAGAGCACCTCACTGTCAGAGGGTCAGTACTGAGGGGGTACCTCACTGTCAGAGAATCAGTACTGAGGGAGTACCTCACTGTCAGAGGGTCAGTACTGAGCGAGAACCTCACTGTCAGAGAATCAGTACTGAGGGAGTACCTCACTGTCAGAGGGTCAGTACTGAGGGGGTACCTCACCGTCAGCGAATCAGTACTGAGGGAGTACGTCACTGTCAGACGGTCAGTACTGAGGGAGTGCCTCACTGTCAGAGAATCAGTACCGAGGGAGTACCTCACTGTCAGATGGTCACTACTAAGGGAGTACCTCACTGTCAGAGAATCAGTACTGTGGGAGTACCTCACTGTCAGAGGGTCAGCATTGAGGGAGTTCCTCACTGTCAGACAATCAGTACTGAGGGAGTACCTCACTGTCAGAGGGTCAGTACCGAGGCAGTACCTCACTGTCAGAGAATCAGTACTGAGGGAGAACCTCACTGTCAGAGGGTCACGACTGAGGGAGAACCTCACTGTCAGAGGGTCAGTACTGAGGGAGAACCTCACTGTCAGAGGGTCAGTACTGAGGGAGCACTTCATTGTCAGAGGGTCACGAATCCTTTTATTACCAAGCAAGTACAAGCTGTGGAGAATCACAGTACTTAACCCGGCACAGAGCGCGGAGTCTCGCAGGTAATTCTCCCCGAGCAGCGGACAGTCCCCGCTCTTCATACTTTACAAAATACATGATACATAAAATAATTACACATTTTACAATGACATGATACCTAAAATAATTACTACAACAGACAAAGACAGGATACCAAACAATTATTACATCAAGAACGTGAAAGACCAGGATGTAGTCCCGAAGATAATAAAATGTGAGGCTGGATGAACACAGCACATCTCAGGATGCTGCTGGACTTGCTGTGTTCGTCCAGCCTCGCATTTTATTATCTTGGATTCTCCAGCATCTGCAGTTCCCATTTTCACAGGATATAGTATCGATTGCTCTTGAAGTGGCTGCTGATGGCATGAGGCGATTTCAAGTTGTTATCCGGACAGATTGTTCCAACCAGACACACTGGCAACTTGAAATCACAAATTCAGTGCCCTGGCCCCTTTGTCAGCGACAGAAATTGCATGCTTTAGAAGTTTCACACCTTTACAAATGTTCCCCACCGAACCCTATTTGACACAGTTTAATTCTAATTGTATTCAGTCAGGAAGCTTCAGACAGTGTCTGCATACCGATGTGTGGGAAGACAAAGAGTTACAAAAGTTTTACACTGAATTCCTAGCTGGGCAGGAAGCTTCAGGGCAGTGCCTGCATCCCTGTGCGTAGGCAGATAAAAGACTTTAATTTGTAGAAGTATAGAAATCAATGGGATGTTATACAATAACATCTCATTGTGAGAGTACCTCATGGTCAGAGGGTCAGTGCAGTGTTGTCTGACTGCCAATCGGGTCAGGATTGAGGGCTCTTACAGGGACAGGACTGAGGTATTTGAAATAGGGCAATGACTGGTGTGGATCCTTTTTATTTTTTTAAAATTAGACGACACCAGAAAGATTATCAACCCGATGTGATTTGATTGGGCTGACAATCAGTTGATGACAGCAGAAAGGTCAGTGGCCTGATTACCGCGGCCGGGACTTGAGATTTCACTCTTGCCGACCTTCTCATTCTTCTCACTCAATTTCACGGAAGAGATGTTTTGAGAGAGAGTAGGAACTTTCTGAAACTGATCGCGGGCCCTAGTCAATATGTATCTAACAGAGATGTGGTAAAGCAGAAACTTGTTTGATGTCCCGCCAGCTATTCATGTCCTGGGAGACGTTTGTTGAGGGCTGATTAATATTATAATTATTCATAGTTTCGGGTGACACAATGGATGGGAAGATATTGTTCTGAATAGATTAGAAAATTAACATAGTCAGGGATTGACTCTGATGTAGACACAGGTTTGGACACTGTCAGCAACACGAGTTCAAACTGTGAAAAGGCAGTAATGCGTGGAAGGAACATTTTAATTTATAGTCTCCCTTTATTAGTGAAAAGTATGGCAAGATCATGAATGAATGAATGAAATGCGTAACAGGAAACAGAGGACCCTAGTGAGTGGTCAGTAAAGTTATGAATGAATGAGAGCGCGATCGTGGTCACATGGAGCGCTGTGGGTTCTTCGGTAAAGAGGATATTTAGTACAACAGTAAAGAGGCTTATGATATAATGTCACAGAAAAACCACACAAAAGGATATTTGAAGGCGATGGGCCCTGTATCACTAAAGACACACCAGCCAGCCTCCGGAAGCCTTGTTAAGTGCTAACCGATATGAGTAAACAGGGCAGACCACAGGATATTCAGGGGCAAAGGTTACAAGATTAACAAGTGACCACTTTTCTGAAGAAGGGTCTAGGCCCGAACCATCAGCCTTCCTGCTGCTGGGCCTGCTGTGTTCATCCGGCTCAACACCTTGTTCTCTCAGACCACGTGAGCGAACGAGTTTGGCGTGTTTGAGTCTGACTGGTAAATATGTGATACACAACCATTTGATGTTACTGACTGCCTGGTGAATTGAAAACTGAAATAACTGCGGATGCTGCAAATCAGGAACAAAAACAAAGTTTCTGGAAAAGCCCAGCAGAACTGAGGGAGGTTCTGTGGAAGGGTCACCGAACCGGAACCGGTTAGCTCTGTTTTTCCGCTGACAAATGCTGCCAGACCTGCTGAGCTTTTGCAGCAACTTTGTATTTTTTTTCTGATTTCCAACATCCGCAGTTTTTTTGGGTTTTTACTCAGTGTTTTAGGGTTTATTTACAGGGCGCTCTTCATTTATCGCGAGCTCTGTCTTTTAGGGTTTATTTGTGAAGGGCCCTGTCTTACAGATAGTTTACAGGTCGGCTCAGTATTCGGGTGCATGAAGAGGTGCGCTGTGTTTTCGGCTTTATTCAGCCGTGTCTTTTCCTCTCTACTTCCTGGGGGATGTGTGTTAGAGTTCTTTTTAAAGGGGTCTGTGTGTTTGAGTGTACAATTGTAGGGGTCTCTGTGTTTTACAGTGTCCTGTATGTTTTTGACTTAATTTACAGGGTAGATCTGTGCTTTATGGCTTATTTGCAGGGGGCTCTGTGTTGCAGTGCTTATACACTGGCGGGGGGGAGTTCTCTGTTTTCGGGTTTATTTACAATGAGGCCTGTGTTTTAGGGTTATTTACAAAGAGCTCTGTGATTTAAGATTTACATAGAAAGGCTGTATTCTAAGGTTTATTTGCAGAAAGCAGTGTAGTTTAGGATTTATTTCCAGTGAGCTCTAGGCTTTAGCATTTATTTACAGGAGGATCTTCATTTCATGGTTTTGTTACGGTTGGGTCTTTGTTTAAAAAAAACCCTGAAACAATGAGCTCCGTGTCTTATGGTGTAATTACAGTGCCATCTGTGTTTTTGAGTTTATTTGCAGAGCATTCTGTGTTTTGGGGTTTATTTCCAGGAGGCTCTTTGTTTTAGGGTTTGTTTGCAGGATCCTCTGTGTTTTAAGATTTAATTTACATGGGTGTTTTTACTGCTTATTTGCATGGGTACTCTCTGTTTGAGGCACTGGCTGAGTACTGACCTTCTGACAATGTGGTACTCATTCAGATCTGATCCTCCACCAATGAGGTACTGTGTCAGAACTGATCCGCTGACAGTAAAGCACTGCCCCCTCAGTTCTGACCCTCTGACAGAGCTGCAATCGTTCAGGACTGAACTTCTAATCATGTTGTACTCCATCAACTCTGAACCCAATGCATTGAGGTACTGACTCAGTATTTACTGTGTGCAAGTAATATACTCACTCAGAACTAACCCTCTAGCAATGTGAGCCTGCTTCAGAACTAACCATGTAACAATGAGGCACTGACCTCAGCACCAAATCTCTAATTACTTGGCTCTCCCCAGTTTTGAGGCACTCCTTCTGTACTGACCCATGAACAATGAGGCACACACTCAAGAATGATCCTTCATTGAGGTATCACCTTATAACAGAGCGACTGACATCTTTGGACTGTGTCTAATAATGAGGCACTGACTTGGTTCTGACCCTCTCACAATGAGGCATTCTCTCAAGTCTTACTGCATTAAAATGAGGCACGCTCTGACTGATCTGAAATGCCTCAGTATAGACCCTCTGACTAATCTGAAACACCACTTCTTAGACCCTCGAAATGGCAATCTTTTAATTCTGACACCATAACAGTGAGGGTCTGCCTTGGTGCTGACACTCTGTCAAAGAGACGCTGCCTCAGAACTGAGCTGCTGACAATTAGCCAGTGCCTTAGGTACTGATGAGTGAATAAAAAGGCCCTCTCTCAGCACTGACACTGAAGCAATGAGGTATTGTCACAGAACGAGCCCACAAAGGGCTCATAATTGAGGGAGTGCCTACTGATTGAAGGGTGCGGATTGAGGTGTTGCAGAACTGTCAGAGGGTCAGAACTGAGGTATTGCATCATTGTCAGATGGTCCATTCTGAGGCAGTGCCTCAGTGTCAGAATTGAGGGTATGCACATGTTTAACTCATCAGGAATGAGCTTTATGCAGCTCTATCAGAGGCTCAGCACTGACTGCCTGCCTCATTCTCATAGGATCAACACTGATATATTGAAGCACTGTTAGATCTTCAGTGCTGAGTGGGTCAGAACTGAGGGAGTGCATTGCTGTCAGAGGCAGTGCCTCATTATGCAGGTGTCAG